>NC_052532.1:180795982-181108982 GCF_016699485.2 Gallus gallus
TCCATAGAAAACATATACCGATTTAACAGCTCAGCCTTGTGTTATTGTTGGAGATAGACTGCATGAGTCTGTCGAAAACACAGTCTTTAGAATAGGAGTATTGAAAGATTCCCATGGCTACTTGCAAGCAAAAAACAATTTACAAAGCAGTCATGGAGGAGCCATGCAGTATCAGGTGACATTTTGGTATAATATGAGCATATATCTTGATACCACTGGGTTGTTGATGAAAGTCAAATTGTTTCAGCATGGCCAAACTTTCACTTAATGTGATCATTGTGTCTGATTTTATCTTCCCGAATACTACAAATTTTGACTTTAGCTTTCAAAAAAAGGAAGGTAGTAGAAAAATGACTGATGATGTGGTAATGTTATTGCAAAAGATTTTAAAATCAGGGCTCAATTCAGAGAGCTTTAAGTGCAACAGGCTAAGTGCATGGTTAGAGGTAAAGTAGAAACAGCAAGAAAACATGTTCAAATGAGAGATAGTTATCATTCAAGATTCTACAAGCTTTTTACAGAAAGTATTTGAGAAAATAAAATGAATGTAGATAGAGCCACTCAGAAAGGCTATTCCAGACTATACCTTCTGGAATGTTTGAAAGGATGAGAACAGATAGGGAGAAGTAAGGAAACAGCACCGCTGATGGGAACCAGAAAGGGCTGCGATTACAAAATATTCCATAAAGCAGAATTATTCAGAGCTCTTGAAGGCGATCAAGGGCATTTTAACATAATATAGTAGTACTATCTAAATAAATGAGTAATAATCTGATGCGCCTGCATACAACTTTTCTTATGTAGAATTTGCATTAGTATATAATTTGCTATGTACAAATGAGGTAATTCCTTACAAATTGAAATGTCTTTATAGCTGACCTTACACGCCTTTAAATGATTAAAGTTATCATTCTGTGCTGCCATTTACTCATTTAATTTTTTTATTATCTAAGAAGTAATATTCTACAAAGTAGATAATTCCACAGTCAGTATGAAAATAACAGAATTCCTGTTAATTACAGGCATTTATCTTAATGCATTTGTGTCTATCATGCTCCATGATGAAAATTGTGATAACATATTTTGTGCTTACAAAGCATGCAGATACTGCAAACTTGTCTAATACTTATCAGCTTTCATTTTACAGTATAAATTATGCATTACAAAGTTTCATCGGTGTTCAAATGATAATCGTACTACAGAATGCCTATTATTGGTTTCAGACACTTCCCTATGAGCCCATAATCTGCCTGTGTAAGAAGGAGAGTCTAAATAAATAAGATGCAGTGTTGCTTAGCAGCAGTAGCGAACCTGAGGCAGACTTGCTCCCAGTTACACTTGCTGGGGAAGAGCTCAGCAGCGTAAGACGGTGCCTTTTACAAAAGTGGGTTTAGAATCTGCTGGTGATAAAAGCTCAGTTCTTTTCAAAACACCTTGTTCTCTTGACACAGACGGGTCATTTGACAGAAGGACTGCAGTGCACTGGTTGCTTTGAATCATTCAGTATTGTAGGATGGAAGCACTGAACAGCACTGGTAAAACTTCTGGTGCAACACATGGAAATTGTAGAGACTGGTCCCAGCCCGGTCCTTGTTAACCATGTGGCCAGGAAGGAATAGGAGAATAAAAATTTCCCCGTTCCTTTAGTAGACTGACAAATCCAGTTATAGGTTTATGTAACTCATTTATATTATTCTAAACTGAATAAAATTACCATGTTTTCCATACTCAAGGGAAATAGTATTTTTCAGCCTCCTGTTCAGTACAGAAGAAAGATTAATTACTTTTTAATTATTTGTTTCAGCCTTGAATAATAGTACTTATCTGATACTAATATAATACAGCTACATTAATTCTGTTTCTTAATAGCGTTTAAACAATACGCTTTAGGACTTCATCACAGTTATCAAAAGCAGGTAAACTTAATTGTTGGTTTCTATCAAGTAACTATTTTTAAGAATAACTTTTTCTTTTCCCTCTTCTTTCCTCATATGACCTTTTCTAGTACATATTTCCCTTGCAGAGAAGGTACTTCAAGCAAGTATGGGATACAGATACTTCCCATTGTCACATGCTAGGCAATACATCCAGCACCTGAGCTTAGGCAGAGGTGGTCAGTCTGTATCCCACCTCCTTATGTGATTAGGGCAGAGAGCCACCGAGGGTCATTTTACATGGAGCTGGGTGAGATCATTGCCAGTTCATCGGCCTGAATTGCCCCTCAGCCTTTACAATCAATTCAAACCTGCAAAATTTTGAATTTTTATGCTGTTACATGGAACTCATTTTACTTTTTCATAATTAATTGTTTACATCTGTCATTATCTGTTCTTGTTTTTTTTTTTTTGTTTTTTTTTAATTAAAACAATATGAATTTCCATAAACACCTCAGAGGGTTTTATTTTCAATAAGTTCTTTTTCCTACTGATAGTGTATTTATTTATATATGGGCAGATAAGTGGATTTACTCCCCGATAACCTTTTCAGATTTTTAAAATTTTTGTTTCTGACAATCCTTTAAAAAAGCTTTTTGTTTTTACAGTTCACCATGTATGCTTTCATAAGACATATTATTGGACAGAGGATTTAGCTGTACACAAAAGGGGAGCACAGCTTGTATATGGACACAAGAAATCAGTCTAATTAAAGTGTTAGAAGTCACATCCAAACACACTGGTTTATTCTCGTTTTTCTATTCCCTTCTGTTCCTGAAACCTGTGTCATCTGCCGCCATGAGGCTGCACTCCCATAGGCACTGTGTTTTGTGAATCCAGTTCTGGGCCCTTCTCCATTGCTTGACATTTTCATTGGGGGATCACGGGATAACTTCTGGTTAGATCACTGTCAGTTAGGTAACAGTAGATGTTATGCTGCACAGTTCCACACAGCTAAACTAAAGCTAAAAGTTACTTCAGCAATATGGCTGATAGACAATTTCCAAAACTGAAATAAACTCAATAAACTCAACTCCACACAAATCCTGAGGTCCATATTGTTACATCTGTGCAAAGCCTGTAACCTTTCCCTAGTGATGGCACAGTCCTATTCACGGAGCCTAATCCTATAATGTTCTGATCAGAGTGCAGACACCGTACCACTTCTGCTTAGGTGTGAAAGAAATAGAAGTATTAGAAGTCAGTGATGGACACCATGCACAGCTGCATGTGATATACAATGTATTAAATACAAAATCAGGACTAATTCTTTCGTAACCCTTCTGCAGTTGGAGGAAAAACACCAACACATGAACTTCCATAAAGTACAACGTGAACTAAATTAGAATCAGGCATAGTCAAGTTTTTCTCAGTCTCCCAGTCTTTCTGGTATGTACAAGAACAGTGGGAGAAATTCAAAGCCACTAACATTTAGGACCAAGTAGACTGATTTGGAGCATTACAGTAGCAAATTAATACACTTACATAGTGTATTTTATAAGCAGACTATTGATTTCTAATTAATGCCATAATAATTCATATGGAAACAAATCAGTTGATGTATTTTGTGAAACCAGATACCAGCTAGTGAAGTGACCAATGCTCATTCGCACAGAGGAAGAGATCAGTAATCCCAGAGGATTCTGATAATCTATTTGGGAAGCCATTAATTAGCTTTTCCTGATTTTACCAATTAATAAATGGAGCTAAACAAGGTAAAGATAGTTCAATACACATCATCAGAAGCAGCTTTCTACTGTAAGAGTTAGAACAGAAATAATTTTTCTTTTTTTATAGTCATGGAAGAGAACATGTAAGGAAGACTGACCTAGGAACAGAGCTCTTCTTGCTGCATGCTATATTTAGGAAGGCAGCATACATTCTCCTTTAATTTAGTCTATTGTATTTCTTTAAGAAATGTAACTCAAACATTGATCTATGCAAAACTACATATCTTAAAGAAGTTTACAGGAATGTTCAGTTCTGAGTGGGTGTTTTAACTCTGAGTAAACAAATTGCCAGATTGTATCATATCATCAATTTTATTTAGAGTTAACGTAAATTCATTACACTGAGGTTAAAATGCATATATGTTTGGAAAACCGTACCAACCTCCCCTCCACTCCTGAAAATGAAAAGAAAAAGGGGATGATTCTCAGATACCACCTTTTTGTCTGAGAGTAATAGTGTTTCCATCAGGGAAGGGAACGAATCAAGACTTAAGCTGTTCTGGAAGATTTCACATTCGGAGGGGAAGCTGTCAAATTAATCAACTACAAATCAGCATTTAAGAAATTCTTCCTCCCCTGAAACATCAACAAAAAAAGACAAGCTGAGGGTAGACCTGGTTCCAGGCAATTTATAGGAATGCTTGAGTAGCCTGACCCTCACAGTTTAAGCATTGAATTGTAAATTGTGTATCCAACCGCTTGAGTGGAATCCAGAATTCTGACCCTGTGAATAACCTACCATAAAAGCGTCCTTTGCAGTAGTGCTCTTAAGGGAAATATACAGAAGTGATGCAGGAAGGACTGCTGAGATAAATGCTTTGGAATAGTTTCAGACCAGTTGTTATATGCATATTCCTGAACTGCTGAGGTTGCATTACCTCAAATCAAGCTCTCTGACTGTGGGACACTGGGGGGATTTGAAATGCTTTATGTAGAGTTTAGGCTGCCAGATAATTTCTGGAAGCTGAATGCTAGACTCTCAGACTTTCAGAGCAGGCACAATGGCTTGGTTACAACAAAGCACTCTGAGAATGGTCAGCAAGTTGGGACTAACAACCAGAACTGGGTGCCAGCGCAAGTTCCCATACACAAGGTTTTATACCAGTTAGTCCCCTGAGTCAGAGGGGAAATGCAAGAACTAGTTGTGTGGCTCAGCTTTGCCCTTGCTGTCGATCTACACAGTTCGTTCAGCTCTTGGCAGAACTATAGTTTGAGGCTCTTCATACCCTTGAAGAGGAAGACAAGAAACTTAGCAAGGGCTGTTGCTCTGGGTTGCAGACATCAGCTGGTACTGTTTTAACATTGTGAATAGTCTAAATATGGGAGAGAAGTTTCCTGGAGAAAAATGTCCCCACTGATAAACACTGAGGATAAGCAGATAACTCCTTCTTTGGTGTATACACAAAGCTGTAGGAAATCAGATGCAATTTCTGAAACCTGATCTCACTGTCTGAGAAACCAAGTACCAGGACCAGTATGTTTACAGAATCCAAAGAACCTGTACTTTAGGACAGGACTGGAAGAGATCATTTTTATCTTGCTTAAAGCCTTTCTAATTAGAGTCATCAATTTTTTTTTTTTTTTTTCATAAGCGTATAAAGTAAGTAGCATAGAATATGATTACAAGTAGCTTCCATTAGTACTTGTTAAAGAGGACTATTTCCTGCTGTGATCGCTTGGGAGCTGAAATAAAGGTCAGCTAGGCAATTTCTGAGGATGAGAGGCTAATTCAAATATTGCCTAATATAGTGATGTGGAGTCTATCACAAGCCACAGTGGATAAATTTCCAAGTAGCTGTACTAATTGGTTAGTCACCCTTCACTGCTGGCACTTTTCATAATCTCAGAGAATTTCATTGCAACCAAGTTGCAGTTCACAAAACAGCTGAAAATAAGGCCTTTGATTAATATCTTGCACTTTCATCCTATGAGGAAAATAGTGTGAAAATATTGATTAAACTCAATGCCAGCTCTGAATTAAATCTAGTTATCTGTAACTGTCATTACAATTAGATAATGTTGGGCTCTGAGAAAGAAACCATTGATTTTAAGCAAGGCTAGATGCTCAATAGTGAATGGACCATTCAGGGAAGAAAGTCTGCAGTGAAAGCTTGTGGTTTTAGCTCAGAAAGTTCTAAGAGTTCATCCGTTCGTTGCAAAATCTAGTTTGAGAAATAGCGTTGTTTTATTGTATTAAAGTGGCAGGCTTAAAATACAAGATATTTTCTGTGAGCATTGTGGAGATGAGAGGAGAGAAGCTTCTCTGCAGAGGCCTCTGCAAGCTCTCCCACAATATGAAAAGAAGATCATTGTGTTTTGCTCATAAAGTTGACAGCCTGGAAAATAGATTATGACACTCAAACCATATGGTAAACAAAGACCACCAGAGAAGTTCAAAGGCAAAAACATGGTTAGACTTACAGCCATCTGATTATTTAAAAGCTGAGAAAAAAATGCCTTTATATTTAGAGTAAATGTGAGGAGCTCACATGGATTCTCCCAGACAAAAATAAAATAAATAATAATAAAAAAAAAGATTAATAAAGGAAGTTCCATTAAATGTCCTGAAAATCCCAGAATATTCACCCAGCAACAGGATTCATTCAGTCATTTACTCTTCAGAAATCAGCTTTAGAGACACTAAATAAGCAGCCTATTACAAAATCAGCTGAAGTTAACAAGGTTCTTCCCACTGATGTTTTGAGTTTTTCTCTCATTGAGAGAAAGAATAAATATCTTTGAGAAAAAGATGAAGGCTACTTTCAGATATCCACCTGTGCTTAGAATTTGCTATTATGTCAAAATTGTTCTTTTCAATTCTTCATTTACTGGAAACAAATAGAAAAGGTGTAGATTATTTGCTTTTTTTCTCAAGCAAGCTGTTTTCATGAAAAGGCCCAAAATTATCGGATTTAGCCAGAAAAAGTATTTCCAACATAGAGAAAGACTACAAATAGAAACAGGCAGTATCAGCAGGTCTGTGACGTTGTGCCATTTGTAAGGTATGGCTGGAGGAGAGTGGGGTTGGCTTCACGCCTCACATGAGCCTGTATCTGTTTTTGACCTTAACCAGGTGCCCTAAATTAAACTCGCAGGTACATTTGATGGATAGTGTCAGATTTGATTTGTTTCCTGTTGAAGCTCGTTTTGCTGTTTTGGGACCTATTTTATGAAATACAATACTACTGAGTCCACACAAGGCCAAAATAACCACCTGGCTTCTGCCTGCAAGAGTTCTCAAGCACTGTCACCTGCATGCCTGCATTCCAGAAGGAGACCTGTTGGTAGTCACCAGTCTGTTCATTTCTGCACAACTGGGCAGAACAGAGGGCTTTAAGTGATACATCACAGATAGCGGTCATTATGAGTTTTGTTCTCTTTCTGGTTCATGATTTTCTTAATGCTATCACTGATTTTCAGAGGATGTGTTTATTTGGGCCTCCTCCTCAGCTGATCTCAGCAGATTTAGAATCATAGAATCATTTCAGTTGGAAGGGACCCTTAAAGGTCATCTAGATCAACTCCCCTTAAAATTGGTGATGCTGTTAATATAGATTGGCTGGGGATTCTGGCCTAGGATTTTTTAGATGTTATGCAATACTTTAAATTCATTTCTTGATCTGAGATCACATAGGACCAATCTCTTCCATAGAAATATGTCTCTACTGTGTTTCATAGTTTTTTATATGTCTCTGTTTCCTTTTTTTCTAGGCTTTTGAAGAAGGAAGAAAATTTTATTTTTATCCCTCGTTCCCGTGAAGAGCTTCCAGAAAACTTTCCAAAGGAAATTCCTGGGATCTGTTACTTCCTCGAGGTCAGAAGTGGTCAGAAGCAGCCAAAACCCTCCATCACATCTGCCAGAGTGAGAAAAGTTTCTTACAACATTGGCACCATGTTCCTCCGGGAGACCAGCCTATGAGGCCTGCTGCAGATCAAAGACTCGTCAAAAAGCACAAGCCCAGAACTGGGTCACGCCAGGGGAGTCGGAGGTTCTTTCTATTTCACTGCCTTGTTCTGAACAAGCAGTAAATGCTTCGTGTTATGTCAGGCAATAATCATTCTAAAGGTGGGTGACTGCTGTTGGTAAACAGAGTGGAGAAAGGGAAAAAAGTGTTTAAAATAAATACTTCCACTTCCAGATGAATTTCATTAATAAACTTGAGTCTGGCCCCTTTACAACAAACAAACACAAACAAAACAAAAAACCAACTCTCACATTAGAGGTTGGTTTTGTTTTGTGCAGAAAGGGTGATGGTTCTCTGTAGATTTGCACCAGCTAAGCAGAATTGAGAGTCAGTTCTGATTATGCATTCCTACATTCAGTGTGTTCTTCAGTATGGTAATGATGTTTTTTAACTTTATGAACAAACATTTCATACATGTACTGTAGAGTTGTTGTAACCTTCCTGCCAGGAGGAATTGTAATTCAGTACAAATTGTAGGGATTTTACCTATTTTTATACATATTTCACTTTCTGGATAATTACATTCCACATACTGTAAGCTGAGTAAGCCTAGATAGCTTTTCAGTAGCTACTGTATATTTCGTATATTCTACCTATTGAAGCTTATTGTTATACAAATGGGAAGAAGTCATTTTTTTGACTTTTTTGGCATCAAAAAAACTAATATTTTAAAGAAAAAAAAAAAGAGCACTTTGGTAAACCTCTTTACCTGATGTTTATGCTAAACTTTAGATGAGCATTGTCTTGCTAATACAAAATAATGTTCAGTATTCGTCCTACAGTTCTGTGCGTCCAGTCTTTCTGGGATAAAGCAAACAAAATGTAAAAGAACAATTTGTTAGCAAACAGAAAAATTCTGTTACACACAGTGGGACTTTTTTTCCCACAACAAATTGTCATCCAAATTAATATTTGGTGGAAGTCCTTACTCTGAGAGAGTCCAGCAAATTCTGGAAGCACTCTGGGTACTGGTTTTCCAGTTTTTTAAAACGACTTCTGCTCCTGCTCTGAAAATCCTATCTGCTATTAAAGATGCTCATTTGGAAATTTCCTCTGTGGTGGATTGGATGAAAGCTTTATCTAATGTAGACCAAAAAATATTGGAAAGGGGAAGGAAATAATGTCTCAGATCTAATGAAAATGCCAGTTCAAGATTTAGAGCAGTCTATATTAATTAAGAGAATAATTTTTTTTTTTTAAAAAAAGAAGGCCCAATTCCTGGTTAAATTTAAAATAGTTTTATTTTCTTCAGTGAAACCAACTGAAACAAGAAATGAGATGTAAATCTGTCCTCCCAGTGGACACATTTTCAGGCAGCGTTTATTTCTCAGGCTTTCCTTTGCAGAAGTAACAGCAGTTTTCTTTTGTAGGTGTACTTCCCTTAAGGTCCTACTGAATTGAACCAACATTTTTCTAGTCTTATAAATTGTTAGCAAACATTAATGCAGTGATTTCTAATTGGCTTAGCTTTACAATGGCCTGATCAAAGCTCGAAGAAATCAAAGACAAAACTCTCAACAGCTCAGCACTTCTGTAATCCAAACCAGAAATTTGGGCTTTACTTACGGATTTAGTTATCAAATCTTGAAGCGCCTTTTGAAAATTAGTGAATAACATTCTCCACGTGTCCAAATTATCCAGTTATACCTTTCTGCAGAGGGAATGACAGTGCTCCTTTATTTCTCTTTGACTCATATTTGGATAGGAACAATTCAGCATGGCACAGCCATCCTGTTAGAGGAGAAAGTTCATGCTTCCTTCCCATGAAGCCTGCCTTTATGAGAAAGGACTATTCTGAACCTATGCAGACTTCATCAGGTAGAAGAAACATGACTTCATTATGCAAGATGTTTTCTTGCTGAGAGGGTGTCTGCATGGTCATGGCAGGGGAATTAGAACTAGATGATCTATAAGGTCTCTTCCAATCCAAACCATTCTAATGTATGATTCTGTGAATATTACTTGAATAGAAATTCCCTTGTTTTCTAAAAGGACCACTGATGTTAAAAATTTCTTCCATAGTATCCTTGGGATTGGAGGAGTTTATCTTCTACCTACCTTGATAAACAGCATCTGCAGCTCTGTTCTATGTCTGAAAAATGACTTGATGAAAACTGTTTGGGCTTGAGGTTGTAGAATTTCCATCCAAACCACTGATCCAAGAATTTTCTGCATCAAATGGCAAAATGTTTTACTCTACATCCATTGGTTTGCATATTCACAGCATGTAGCATTCACTTCTTTTTTCCAGTGAACATCAGTGAGACCCGCAAGAATTATATATGGAGCAAAGTTCCAGTTCAATCGTGGGAACTGGAACACTGCTTCTGAGCTAATAAAGCTGTGGTTTTGATGTCATTACCCAGTTCCCTGGAGTGATTTTTTTTTTCTAGCAATACATTTTTTTTCTAATCAATACATTAAGATTTGTTTCTGACTTTATTGGCACATCCTCATTGTTCAGTAGGTGTTAATGTCAGATTACTAATCTCTCTGGCCAAACTCTGTTTTTCTTCTCACCACCCACAGTCCTCAGTGATGAGAACAAATGAAGAGGTTCAGACCAAAAGCATATTGCTCAATATCCTGCCCCTCACAGTTGCTAATAGGAAATGCCTAGGTTTATCCTGTGGGTGATCTTGGTAGATCCATGGAAACATTATAATGAGAAATGATGGTTAAAAATTAATTCAGCTATTACACTGAAGAGGTAACAAAAAAAACCCCACAAAACTGTAGCACCATCCTCATTCTCTCCAGTTACAGTTTTTTTTTTTTTTTTTTTTTGGTAAGGGAATTTGTAATCACAGAGATTACATCAAAAACCAAAAATTGGAGTTAGCAGTACCTTGGAGACAAAGATAGCTCCCCAAATTGGAGCAGGTTTACTGTATAAGAATATACAGTCTCTGTTTTTATACGTTTCTGTGAAGGTAACGTACCCAAAATTCAGCACTGATGCTACGTATTGTGCTGTTTGCTTCTGTGTTATGACAGGTTAAGTTAATAGACAAGTGTAGACTTTCTAGAGGCACTTGACCAGTGTGAGAAGAGTGTGAAGCATTCTCAGCATTAACTTAGTAGCTGCATCTGCTGCCTGCAGTATTAGGTTATAAATTTATTTGCTGGACACCTGTATGAAGTGAAACATAGTTTATTAGCAAGGTTAATGCTGTGAAGTTGGTTAGATCATAGTCAAACTCAGCATTTGTCCAACAGCATTTCATTTTAGCGATAGAGAAAATGTTCTCATTTGCCTGACATTGTTTTCATGAATAAAAGATTTTGCAGTGTTTTTACCCTGGGATGTTGAGGTGGAGAGGTGCTGAAATGTAGAAATCACATACTGTAGTTGGAATTTCATCCTGATGTTTTCTTTCCTATTAAATAGATGATCCTTTTTTCCTCTCTGAAGACAAAGAGAGCAGATGTGCTGCATATTCCCTGTGTTGGGAGGAGAACGCATGCGCCCAAGATGGGGTTATTGGTCTCCTTGCCACAGCCTGGTTCTGTGCATTTTCCCCCTGATCCAGGCTCAGACAGACTGGAGACCATGGGCTGACCACAGAGGCAGACTCACGGGCCAACTTCTCTCACAGAAGTCATGAGGCCTAAGTAAACAGAGGCAACAGTTACTCCCCCAGCGCACTTTTTAGAGGTTTTCTGTCAGATTTCTCCATCTGCTTGAAGCTCTCTGTCACACAGGCTTTTCTATGATGCAGGGTATAGAGGTCAGGAACTCAGAGTGAAGGAAATTGTAGAGCAGTGGATTAAATTTTGTTCAGTATCACTCTGGAAATACTTACCGTACAAAGACAAAAGCCACTGCATGGGAGAGTTATTGCAAAGACAGAATTCTAATAGTGTGGATGTCTTGCAGGATCCCACAGGGTTTTACTCTTTTAATTCCAAAGAGCTCATAGTTGTTAAATGTGGTTGTGGTTTTGACTTCACTGCTTATTCCCACATCCATTTTCAGCTCTCAGCCTGCTCAGAAAGGCACTGTGGGGCCTGGAAGCATGCTTCTGCAAACAGAAAACCATCTTGTATGGGAATTGCTTATGCTGAAGAAGAAATACTTGCAGTTTGTCACTAGCTCGTCCTATCGAGGTTCATCTGTATGCAGATGCAATTTCATAGTGATGTCCCCTCCTGTGTTCCTGGTGCTCCTATGCCTGCAGAGACATCCAGTGTATAACCACCGTTTCTCTGTTTTCTGTTAACATTTCTCTGTTCTTTTTTTTTTTTTCCTGTGTAAAGCAAACAGTGCAGAACTGTGACATTGCAGACATTGAAACATACCATAGTTCTGCATTAAGACTTATGCTCTGCTTAATGATATTGCATTAAATATTTCTTCCTCTGAACAAATCCTTTTTATCCCACCAGACTTTAAAATGAAGGGGGATATAAAATACCACAAACCAATTTTAATTGCAAATGCCAGTGAAACTTGTATCAGCTGCTGGGGCAAGTGTAGCTGCAGGATGGCTTTCAGATTCTTCAGCATCCAGAGGAAGCCCTCACACGTTCTACCTGCCCACAAGACTAATCCAACAGCAGCATCACAAACATCTAGCATCTTCTGTGTTCTTTCATCTTCTGATCCCAGGCTTCTGCCTCACCTATGCTGAGTGCTGACAACACACTGAGCAGAGCCACTTCCCTGCCCTAACTCAGTCACAGAGCTTCTCTCTCTGTTTTTGGATACTCCTATTGCTTTGTAAAGTTATGCATTTGTAATATTACAGATAACAGCATGCTTAAATTAGCAACAAAACAAGAAGCATAAGCTTGACAGCTGTCTCTTTAGGAAAGACAAACCAGCAAGGTGAGGCAGTGAGGTTGCTTTTTACATGAGAAGGCAAGTGGAATGTATCAAGCTCTACTTGAGGATGGACAGTGAACAAGTAGAGAGCTTGTGGGTGAGAATTAAGGGACAGGCTAATGTGGGTGACACTTGTTGCTGATTTGTACTACAGAACACCTGATCAGGTGGAGGGAGTTTGATGAGGCCTTCGACAAATAGCAGGAAGCAGCCCCACGTTCACAGGCACTGGTTCTCATGGGTACTTCAGTCAGTCTGATATTTGCTGGAAAAACAGTGCTGTCAGATACACACAGACTAGAAGGTTCATGCAGTGTGTGGAGGCAAAGTTTCTGGCACAAGTAGTGGAGAAGTCAATGAAGATAGATTTGCTGCTGGATCTTACTCTTACAAACAAGGAGGAGCTGTCTGGGGATGTGAGGGTTTAGGGCAGCTTGGGATGCAGCATTCATGAGATGGTGGAGTTCAGGATCTTGCATGGAAGAAACAGGGCAATAGGTAGGATTACTGCCCTGGAGTTCCAGAGAGCTGACTTAGATGTCTTTGAAAACCTACTTGGAGGGATCCTATGGGTTAGAGTGCTTAGAACATAAGGGGGGTTGAGAGAGCTTGCTGACATTCAAATGCCACTTCAAGCTCACGATCATTGCATCCCTAAGAGTAAGAAATCAGGCAAAGGTGGCAGGAGACATGCATAGAAGGGCAAGGTGCTCATGGGTAAAGCCAAAGGGAGGAAGGAAGTTTATGGAATGTGGAAAAAGGGTCTGGCCATGTGGAAACAATATAGCAGTAATGCCAAGGCACGCAGGGATGTTGTGAGAAGGGCTAAGGTGCAGTTGGAAATAAACCCAGAAAGAGTTGGTTCCCTTCCTTCAAAGGAATACGTTATTCATTGAGCTTTTTTGGAGTTGAGGATGGCAGTAGATGCCAGTGGCAGTAGAGGATGGCATGAATTGAAGATGTTAAGTTTGCAGGAGAATCAAGAGTCAGGAACTTAACCTTCTGCTGCTACTGTTCATGCTTCCATCGCCATGCATGCTCTTCCTGTTCTAGTTCAGAATTCTGTTATTTGAAAGACCTCCGCTCTTTTTTGTTTTGCAGTCTGTGTATGACATTGATGGTGAGTAATTCTTATTATTGTTCTTATTAACATCTGTTGTTGACATGACTGCTTACATCTAAAGAAAAAGTAGGATCAAAGGGTTGATCTTGCTCTTATTTGCAGCAAAGACAAAACTGCTACAGTGACACAGCAGGCAGTTGCGTCTGTAGAGTGGGAGGACCACAGTGGAAGTTTTCACTGGGGGATTTGGGTGAAGTCAGTGCAGTAACTGTCCACTACATGTGTGATTTTAAATTTCCTAAGCACTAGCTTTATCCATGTAGCTAGAAGTTGCTCTTCAACAATGTTATTAATCTGCAGTGCATGAGTAACCTTACAACAAAAATCTATAAACTGTTTAACTTCATATGCATGTTTGATCTTCTGTTGCTTGGCTTCTAATCATGCATGAAAGCAAGTAAAACAGTGACACTGGGGAATGCAGCAACTCAGTCATAGGTCACAAATCATTCACCTTGGCAGATGCTTACTCCTTCCTGTGGCTTAGAAAGGTTAACCTCCTGTTATCTCTGATCCCCATGTCACTGCAGCAACAGAATGGCTTCTGAAAGAAACAGCATGGGGCATCGCAGGCTAGGGCTCTCATTAGAGAGGCCAATACAAGAAATTATGCGAAGTTGCAACTTTGTTGGCAGCCTTAGCAAAAAGAGCATCTGGAGGCAGATGCTAAACTGGCCATCTGCTCCTGGGACTTTAGTTTCCAAAGGCAGAGCGAGGCTGAAAAAAACAAGATGACACTGTCTTTCAGGGAAAGGGGAATCTTGCCTGCCTTGGTTAGGGGGGAAGAAGCAGGATGGAGCTGTGCTCACTGGCAGCACAGCTTGCTCTTGCCTTCAGCCGCTTTTACTTTAGCACTCCAGAAATCATTTTCTCAGAAACCCAGTAGTTTCTTCAGGTCCTTGCCCCCCCTTGACTGTAGACACAGCATGAGGCTGCCTAAAACCGTGGGTGTGCTTGTTTCTTACTGACCACATACAATTAACTGAGTTTAGAGATCTGTTTTTTAAGACGTCCAAGGAATGTGAGATTGATCCCACTGATTTAAGCTCTCTCCAGACCAGTGCTGTCTCTGAGCTCTTTCAGTCTGTGCTGCTTTTCAGATTTTTGAATTGGCCAAAAAAAAATGGTAGACGGACAGATAAGCTCATTCCAGGATGAACAGTGGTTTGATATGGTGACTATCTGGAACAGGGGCTACTGCCGTTCTAGAAATCTCTTCCTTCTGCTGTCTGAACCACTTACAAAAGCTATGAGTGTTGCCAATCACAGCTCCTGGATCTTGCAGTGTGTTAAAAAGAGTGTGGCCAGCAGGTCGAGGGAGGTGATCCTCCCCCCCTACTCTGCCCTGGTGAGACCACATTTAGACTACTCTGACAAGGTCTGGGCTCCCCAGCTGAAAAAAGACAGACCTCTCCTAGAGGAGAGTGCTGGAGTCCACTGGAGGGCCACAAAGATGGTAAAGAGCCTGGAGCATCTCTCATATGAGGAAAGGCTGAGTAAATTGGGTCTGTTCAGTATGGAGAAAGAAAGACTGAGGGGGTTCTGAGTAATGTTTATAAGTGTCTACAGTGAGAAAGAAGGCAAATGGGTGAGGCCAGGCTGTTCTCAGTGGTGCACAGTGATAGGACGAGGAGATATCGCCTAAAACTTGAACATAGAAAATTCAATAATAACATGCAGAAGAACTTCTTTATGGTAAGGGTGATGAAACAGAACCACTAGAATAGAATGCCCAGGGTGGTTGTGGAGTTTCCTTTGATGGAGATATTCAAGACGCATCTGGACACCTACCTATGCAACCTATTGTAAGATACCTGCTTTAGCATGGGTCTTGGACTCAATGATCTCCTGACGCCCCTTCCAACTCCTGCAATTCTGTGATTCTATGATCTCTCTATGAATGTTCACCTGAGCTATATGACAGAATGCCTCTATAAACCTTGCTAGTTATCTTGTTGCATAGATGATAATAAAGTATACAAATGCTAAAGGGCAGAAGAATAGTTGCTGGGTTATCATTAATATACATTTTTCTTGGTTTTGTGATTTTGTAAGCCCAAAGTTACTTACTATTAGCAGGAGGTCTTGCAATGAGATAATTGTTTTTTAGAGTACTGTTCCTTGCAGTACTTTGAAATGACTACTCTTGAGGCAATAAATTCAGCCATGCAATTATATTCCGCTGTAGACACTTATATGACAGCTGTCACCCTAACAAAGCATTTTTTAACAGGACATGAAATGACACAATAACACCCTGTTGTGTATTGTTTGTCCTTCTGTTCTCTTCTCCAAAGGAGAAGAGTATGTGGTGGAATAATTTGATTTTGTGAGGTGTTGTCTTTTTTCTAGTTTTCTAAAAATACATGTTGTTATGTACTTAAATTAGGATGGGCGAAATTGGAACTGTGGATCAGGGTTAGAGAAGGCTTATAGTTGTAAACAGAGTATCTTAAAGACTACCCTGCTGAGTGAGACTGTTCTCCCATCCTAGAAACAACAGCATGGTATGCAAGATAAGCCCAAGAATGATAAATATGAGCAATAAAACAGTTATAAGTAATTGATAAGTTCTGCTTTTGTAAGCAGCAGTAAATTAATGTTAAGACTGATTAATAGTCAGAGAAGAGCACTTCTTAATTTGTTTTAGCATTTGTTTGTTATCAGTGCATCTCTAAGGTATTTTTTCCTTCCCTAGTGAGGCTGAAACAGTACTGCATCAATATCAGTTCTGGAGCTTATTGCAAAGGAGTGTAGTTGGAAATTAATAACTATCGAGTAGAGTTTTTTTTTTTTAAGTGAACATCGCCTGTGATAACAAACCATATGGGAAAGAGAAAAGAGGAACAAACGTATATTTGTAGTAAAAGTTTATGTGACATTTCTGTTTGATTAAAATACAATCTGAAATTGTACAATTAAAGCACAGCTGCGTTGTTCAGGTTATTTGCATTTGCTAATAAGGAGGGAAGATTTTCAAAGTCCAAAAGACTTTCTCCTCCATTCCATTTTCTTTGTTGATACACGAACTCCTGAAAGTTGAACCTCATTTTGCTCAATATACTGAAATTCTGAATGCCCAAATAAATTTTAAAAATGTGGATTATAAATTCGTATCATATCTTGAGAGTGTATGGATAAGGAGCCCACAAAGAGAATGCATCTGAAGAAAGTGAAGAAAGATTCCGTGTGTTTGGAATTTTGATGACCAAGAGTGTACCATGAGCATGTTGCAGAAGGCAAGAATGTGCTGCACATGATGTCGAGAATTCTTATGCCAGTAGGATCAGTTTTAGAGTTGATTATCCTCAGAGTTTTAGTGGAGTTGCATGAGAAATCCATTATTTTTGGAGGAGGGAAAGTTATTTCAAGTGAGCTCGGTCTCTGGTTGCAGAGAAAAGTTGTGGAGAAAAGGAAATCTACAAATTCTAAATGTAAAATGAAAGACAGATGCTCCACTTTTGTTCATCATTTGACTTTTCTGGAGGAAGGTCTCAGAATTTCTCTTTGAGTTTAGATGGTGAATGCAAAACCTGTCAGTAGCTATAAAACATTACAAGTGTGGTACTTTTTCCAGTAGAGATGAATGCCTTCCAGGTGTGTGTAGGGATATGATACTTCAGTGTTAGCACTTAAAAAAATTAATGATTCTATTCTGCTTCATTTATAAGTATTGTTTAGAAATGTCTAAACTGCACGTTTGGAAGTGTTGAGTCAAAGCAAAAAGATTCAAAGATTTGAAGTCTGTGATGTAATTTAGTATTCACACCATTTCCTCAGAAACAGTTCTATATATGGAGTTTTCAAAAGCAATTGCAGCCAACAGTCATTTATAGTTAATTTCAAGGTGCAAAATTGTCAAGCAAATCATATTAGGTAAGGCCAAGATTGAATTCAGTTGGTTTAGCATGTATTAAGGGGAAGAACGCATCCCAATGCCAGTCTCTAAATGCGCTTCCTAGGATGTCCGTGAGTACTGTGCCTTTTACTGAAGCCCAAACAATGCCCACTCCAGGCACAATTCCCATCCCAGTGCATAGCATCCATATTGCCTTATGTGACAATTAGCAGTTAAGTTGCAGCCATTAATGCCTAAATAATAATGCCTAAATGCTAAAATATTGCTTATTAACCTTATACCTTGCTGCCCACTTTAATCTGGGATCCAGTGGACTTCAGAGCACCAAGAGGTTTTGGAACTGCTGTGAGTCTGAGTGAGGTTCCGCTATCCTAAGTCTAAGTAAGTATTTACAACTTTTGATGGAAAAGCAAACATACACATGGAGAGACACACATCAGGGACAAGGGCCAGAGTTTCAAAGGGCCTTGGGCTGAGCTCTGAACCAGAGGTGAGTGGGAAGAATCAGGGATGCTGCTGTACAAGTCCCATCCTTCTCCCATCCTTCCATCTCTGTTTGCTATCACCATTCCTATCCTTGGCCATCTGCAGTGATTTCCATCACAGTCCTGGTTGGGGAGGCCGTGGGAAAGTTCTTGGGAAGAACAGTCCTCTGCACTGTGAACTGTCATTCTCTCCAGAGAAAAGGAATTAGGAGCAGTATTGTCTTCCCAAGCTGAGAAAACTTGCAGATTTTCCATGTAAACAGTTTCTATAATTACCAGGAAAACAAACCAGAGGCAGAGCTGTGCAGCAGGGGCATCCCGCCTTGTACGTGCTGCTGTGATAATGAAATCCAAACCCTGCAGAACTGCAGGCGCATTATTCTCACTTGCTTTAAAGGTCAGCTAAGACGCTAATTTCTCAAATGGGCTCATAGCTCTGAGACATCGTAACACCAGTCGTTTCTTCCAGCAAATTGCAGTTGTCAGAGAAACTGGATTAGTAGCTCACAGAGCTAAAAATAGGCACTGTGTGTCTGCCAGAGAAGCTTGGTTCAGGAGCAGAGGTGAAGGCAAATCAGTGTCATAACATGGAGAAAAAGCTTTGGGTTGAACATTTTTTATTGTTGCAAGTTAGCCATAAAATTACACTCAAAATAACCAGAGTTGCCAACTGGAAGAATGTCAGGATTTAGTGTTGATTCTGTTTTATTCACCTTCTGGATCCAGCCTGCAGTTGCTGCTTTATCAGCTGAATAAGGCTGGCAGCAGTCGCACACAGTTTGTACTATGACTTAAACAATTATTTTTACTTTTATGGTCAGAAGCAGACCAACTTACAGTTCAGGAATAATCTTTTTTCTCAGAAGGAGCAGTGAGGCACTGGCATAGGCTGCCCAGTGAGGTGGTGGAGTCACCATCCCTGGAGGTGTTCAAGAAAAGGTTATGGGTTAGTGGGCATGGTGGGGATGAATTGATGGTTGGACTGGATGATCTTTGTGGTCTTTTCTAACTTTAATGATTCTATAATCATTACCACTTTCTTTAGAAATTCATTCTGTAGAATGTGCCTTTTCTGCGTACCTTCTATGAAATCTCTGCATTTCAGATCTGAGGCACTGTCAAGTGTAGGGTATAAACAATAACTTCTATCAGTGAATGAAATCACTGCGAAAAATATTAGTAAATATTGTAAATAATTTGTAAATTCTGTGTTTTCATCAGTCTTTTGTCATCATTATAAGGGGGGACAGGAATACTTCTGATTTTAGGATTTAGGTAGCATCAGTTGCATTTGTCTGGAATTCCTTGTGTACCAGTGTTACTGCAGTGTTAAGAACTGGTGGCAAAACAGAAATGTCGGGACAAGCAGCACCAGCAGTTGCATGCATTGCACATCCTACACGTTGTGCACACATTTCATGGTATACTTTATAGTATAGAACGTAATATGACAAAATATACAGAAAAATATTTGGGAATTAAAAACACAAAATATGTGGACACTGCAGTGCCTGACAGCTATCCTGAGATAGGTGATAAAACCACCTACTTCTAGGATCATTCTGAGCTGTCACGCATCCTTGGCATTCATCCTTGCTTTGGTGGAAGGCATGATCTTCTCCAGCTCTATAGCTGATACAAATCAGCTATATTTAGAGCCCTTACAGACAACTGTAGAAAAGTAACTCAATGCTACTTACTGATAAAGTTCTTGTGATTTATATTTATTTGGTGAGATAAATCAATGATTACAAGACTTTTTCAAAAACAAGCCAGTGTTATTGGCATAGACTTCACAGCTTCGGCTCATCAAGTCATAGTTCAGACTCATCCCAAAGTCTCTGAGTACAAACTGAACCTTGCATGCAGAATTCTCCTGGAAGAACTGATAACAGTTTGAAAGTTGTTTGTCTCCATACTCTCTATCCCCTTACTCCTCCCATCCAAAGGAAAAGTCATGAAAGTTATGAAATTATGAATAGGAAACCTCATGTTTCTTCTACTTAAATCTGTCACTTTCCTTCAGGAGCCTGATGCAATTCTCAAATTGGTGGTTTAACTGGAAATTTGTTCAGACTCATCTAAATTTCCTCTACAGGTAACTCCAGAATGATTACTCTTTGATGCCTTAGAGATGTATCTTTTGCCTTTTCCCTTTGATTTCAGTGTTGCCAAAGTAAAACCTGAGGGCTAATTTCTGTCTGAGCTGCTTACAAACACCTCCTGTAACAGGGCCAGATATGTGCAGAGGTAAGATGGAGCTACAAGTAAGAAATCTGGTTTATTGTAGGAAGGAGGATGTTCACCTCAGTCTGTGGTACTCAGTTTTAGGAGTAGGAATTTGGGAGTTATCAGACACGTATTAGTGGTCAACCGTTTGCTCAGCGCAGAGCAAAGGGAAGGAGCAGTTCGGTGAAGTTTTACTCTCAGCTTTCCAGTGGCTGAGAATTGCCACTTGTTTCTAACTTCTCTGTTTTGCAAGCTGGATAAAAGTATTTGGTATCCTAAAATGTGAATACTGACCAACTCAAGGTCTGCTCTCCTGTGGAAATGGGCAAATCTGCCCTGAGTGCCAATGCGTTCTGAAAATTTATTTTATTGCATTCTGTAACACTGCAATCCTACAAGTATTCTGTACTATGTAATGGGATTACAGCCTTGCACTATCAACAAAGGATGCCTACTATAGAAGTAATGTTGGATGTCCTTAAATAATACTGGAGCTCTGACAAGGTTTAGAACACTGGTGTTTGTGAATGGTAGTAGTTTGTATAGGATTTCTTGTAGAGCTGATGGTAACCCAACTAACAGCAGTATTTCTGTTTCAGTTATGTATAGGAGAGGTAGAGTGGTGTCTCTGGACACTTCTGTCACTTTAATGGTTATGAGATCAATTTAGTACTACATGAGTCTGGTATTATTTTCAAACTGTGACCTGTAATCTTCTGGGAAAGAATATGGCAGGTTAGACTCTTACTGGTAGCTCATGTGGACAAAAACCTCAACAAAGCATGTAAGCCAAGATCTTCCCACACTGAAACCAATGGAGTAACAACAAAATTCAGACTGGTTTCTTACTTTTCCTAGCTGTTAAGCAAAGGAATCCACCTACCAAAAGAAGCAGAACCCATGCAAAATATCTCATGCTGCATTTCAGTTTTGTTAATGTGATCCATTTGGCATTTAGTGGTCTGGAAGTTACAGTACCTCCGGTTGAAAACTGCTGTTTCAGTTACGGTTGTTTCCCAAACCAACTGAACTTACTATTAACCAAAGACTTATCTACTTGAAAACAAAACAGTGAAGTTTGGTTCTGTCATTTGTGACTTTGACTGGAAGCAGCTGAAGTGCATAATACATGTACTGACCAAACCTGTGTCATGTCACTGAGCAAGAATTATTCAAGGCAGCAGCACCGGTATAACATAGCAGAATTCAGTATTAATCCCTCTATGGAAACACAAATCTATGTAATAAATTGATGTGCCATACGTGTAGGCCATGGGAAAATTGTGCGTGCAATGAATTACATACAGGCTTAAAAGCTTTAACATTTGTACTGCTCTTCCTATAATAGAATGTATATCTTGATAGCTGTGACCCTATGAGCTTCTCACAAATATGTAAGCTAAAGTTTATTCTTCTTGTTCTAAAACTGCCATTCTGTGAATTGTTGCTTTCACTGTCCTCCACAGAGCAAGGAGTCTTTTCTCCATGTGTTGCTGGGAAACAAAAAAGCAGGCGCTATCTGTAAACCTTGCAGGCTGGGGAGATCAGGGAATGTTGGTCCTGAATCTCTTTCTGGAGAGTTGCTCTTTTTTTTTTTTTTCTCTAGTAAATGCAAACAGTGCCAATAACCTGGGCCTTCTTTAGAAGAAGCAAATCATATTCAGCGGCCTTCTTCTGGTCAGCTTCTGTTGATACTTACTTTTCTCTTTCTGCTTCCTTTCACTTAGTCTTTGATGATAGGTGTCTTGCTGACTGTAACAGTGGAGGGCAATTTGCCGCCTTTGCTCTTCCTTTATCCAAAGCAATTAAAGGTCTCAAACAAGAAGAAGAAACTTTACAGAACAAATGCAGGCATGTTGTTAACAGAGAGTGGAAAGGTAAAACAGCCTTCTAAGAACATTCCAGTTTATCTTTAATGACATGCCTGCACTGCGTTGGGGCTTCACATCTTGCTTTCATAGTGTGACCTGCTGTAAAGTTGTTTGTTAAAATGAAGTCCTTTTAGATTGTCCAAAAAATTTTACTGTTTGTCACCATATTAGAAACATAAAGTACAGTCTATAAGGAAAGCAATATACAATATACTATACATCTTCTATTTCAATGCCTCTAGTTTTAGGCTAGTATTCATATCAATGTTTATAAACAAAATACAGGTTTTATTGTTCATTACAGGACCAAGCAAAGAAGTTTTGCCTTGTCTGAGTACTAAAGGTTGTCTAAACAGTAACGTTTCTCTTGAACGACTACTCTTTTCTCATGCTTCTAGTTAACTTGTGGTGGGCTCTATCCTACTCTAATTCTTCATAAATGCATTTGAAAGGGAAAGTAATGAGCTCTTTTAGCGCATGATCTTCTCACAGTACCTGATTCATAAATAGATCTATAATCTCATTTATGAGTTACTAGTTACCAGCAAAACAGCAGAAATCCCTCTGAAGTTCAGCTGAATGCATTCTGAAGAACCTTGCATTACTTATTCAGTTTTGCAAAATTTCTTGAGTCATTATAGAAGGCATATTTTCTGAAGCTTTTGACGTGGATACAGCCTTCATCAAGAATTGTTCTAATTTCTGCTTCTTGTTTTATATGGAAGTCTAATGCTATGGAGAATTTATTTAATAAAAATCACATGGGTTTCCTTCAAGAGAGTTTTCACTTCATTTGACCTATTCCTCAGATAGGTAGCTCACTTTAATTACTTCTTATCATATTAGTACATTACATAGTAACCAGTAAAACTTTTTATGATATTAGTACATTACACAATAACCAGTAAAAAATTTGGGTTTTTTTTTCCAGAGAAACTCTACAGAACTTTCTGTTCCTGATTGTGACCAGGATAACTAAGTTATATATTTCAGAGAGAAGTCATTGAAGAGGTGATCAAATAAGATAGTGTTACAACAAATCCAGAAGTTCTATATACAAAGAGATGAAAAGGGAAGTTACCTGGTTACTTTATCCAGTCATTCTGTAAATGCAATTCAGCTGCCAGGTCTGACTTCGATCATCACAAGTGTAGTGTATTCTATGGAAACCATTGACAGAGCTTAGCTTTCTAAGCACTCCAGTAACATGGTTTGAGAAATAGCAGTTCATTTACACTTCCAGGTGCTCAAGATACCATCCAGACAGTATTTACTATTGTTCTTCCACCATTCAGAAAGTAAGTGTGAATCTATGTCTTTGCATTATTCCAGTACCTACAAGTAGGTAAGAGCGCAAGAGTGCATTGCGTAGTTTGCTGCAAACTTGTTTTCCCATGCAATCAAATGGATGAGTAACTGCTTTATCACTTCTGTGATACCTTTTTTTTTTTGGTCTGTTTGTCTGGATTTTTTTGACATCTCTTCAACTGTGTCATTAGCTCCGTCTGGGCTGCTGGAAGTCTGCTGGATAAAGGCCAGACTACAGACATGCACAAAAAAGTCTGTATTTCAGATGAGAGTGGTTTTGTATGGGTATGTTGAGCTTTCTGCTAGGAGCAGTCCAAGTTTGCAAATGTACTCAGATCATCTCAGCCAGTGGAGCTGATGTGTATAGGCACAACAGATGCTGACACGCTTCTCACTGTGTGCAGACACATGGTCATGCATTTCACTCTGGTGAATCCTGGGGTAAAAAATGGAAGTTGCAGCATTTGGGATTTTGGATGTAAAGTAGTATGTGATGTCTACCATGTGCACTCCTTTGTCTTGTGATATCTGTCTGGAACAAACAAAACAAAACAAAACAAAACAAAACAAAACAAAAGGTGAGAGGGGGAGTGAAATGTGAGGACAGTTGTGATGTAGAGTTTATTTGTCAAAATTTATGTTGTCTTAAATCTTGTTTCATATTGCCACATGTGGAGCTGACAACATTCAAATACAACGGTCAGTGCTAATCTTCGGTCTCACAGAAGATGTACCTGAGCTCGGCAGGTAAACATCTACTGAGTAGCTACCGTACTGCTGTGGGGCAGGAGGTGACTGTCCTTTTTAATAAACATTATTTGATGATTCATTGCGGAAGTCATCAATACCCAAATTCCATGTTGGGATTCAGCAAGTAAGGTGCATTTTCCAACAAGGCTTTGTGAATTTTGAATGCCACAGTGAATCAGGAGTGATCTGTAGTGGTCCTAAACTTCCACTAATAAATCAGATTGTTACAGCGCAGTCAAAGCCTTTGTCAGTGTTGCCATGCCAGAAACCATGTTCTGAACAACTGCAGAACAGACTTCTGCCTCATCCTTGCAATGAAAAATCATTGGGCTGCTATTATAGCTAATAGGAGTCTTTGGGCTAAAAGTCTGCAAAAAGCTTTGAAACCATATCCCACACTCCTTGCTGTATAAGACATCGGTGGTCTGATTCTGCAAGTGTTGTATTTGCTGGGTAATGCTTAGTCTGCTAACAGAACCATAGTCCAGCACATGGATGTGTAAAGCACTCTGTGTAGGAGCAAGACAGCACTTTCCCTGACCTGCATCTGGATCTTACATTTAGTTACACGGGCCATTTAGGCTGCAGTCCTGCATGTGCTGAAGTGAATAGGTAACAAAAGGGATGCAGGGGGTCTCAAAGTGTACTTTAGCCTTCTGCAAACACTGTGAGCGAGGGTGGTGGGACCGCGGCCATACCTCATGCAAGGCTGGTTGGAGAGAGGGGTCACACACCCAGTACCTAATGCAGCATTTCAGATATATAAGGACTTATTTTTCCATATGTTCTGCCCACATTCCTGCATATTTTATGAATCAGGTCTGTGATCAATGTTTTGACCAATTTGTTTGCTGGGGTTTCATGGGGGTTACTATCTCTTTGGTTTGCAATGTAAATAATACTGTACATCTGCTATTTTATGATACAAATGCCCTGTGAATTGCTTATTTTTAAAATGTTACAGCTCTGTCATGTTTATTTACAATGCCATCTTACAGTATTGGTTTAATATACAATGTATCTGTATGGCATGAATTAAATTGCTTATATTTTACAATATCAAACATTGTATTTTTTTTCTAAGATTATTACACTCCATCCTATGCAGTATCATAAATGTTTCTTAAGTGGCTCATTAAGTCTGGAAATATTGCTTCCGTTTCAGTAGTGCGGGCATAAGAACCAATATTCCTGATCAAAATCATCAGATATATCATCTAGCAATTTCAGATTAGAAAGATATGTACAAATATGTAAGCATTTATAGGTGATCTGAACATCTCCTGTATCTTCCTTGCTTTTCATGTAATGATATATTTTAATCATTTTGTATAATTTTTATTTCTAATTAATTGTGAGTCATTCACAGTGTAAATAATGTTTCATTATGCAAGATTTCTAGGTAATCAAGATGATAAAAAAAACAGTGAATTTGTATATGAAAAGAATTTGACTGTAGATTGGAATGACATAAAATAAAGTGGTGATGACTACGTTGTTTATACTGTCCAATTCCAAACTGCGTTAAAGAAAAAAACCAAACATTTTATTTGCCCTTTAATGTCCAACCAGCTATTTGCAGCATATTTACATCAATAAATCATGCAAAAGTGTATTAAAATTCATGATGAATCACGGAAATTTTCCCTTTCTTGACAGCTAACCCATGAAGAGCAGGATTATGTATTGTAATATAAAGTATAGTAAGACCCAAGTGAATGGAAACAGTCCAGGAAGTCAACAAGCATATTTGCATGAAAAGAACCCCTTTTCACTCCTAGCTCTCAAAGCACACCTTCAACTGCATATCTAGGTGTACTGTCAAACAGAAAACTAGGGAAATATAAGAAAAGGTAGATGCTTAAGTATTCACAATGTTTATTTCTTTATAGGAAATCTCCAGTTTTCATGGACATCGCCATGTAAAAACCTTAATAAAGCCTTTGTTCTTGACTGAGTTTTTGGAGTTTTGGGAGATAGCTGCTTAAAAAAGCTAACAGATTGTTAGAAAGGAAATGCCTGATTTGGGTGATACTGTAAATAATTTCTTACTGTGACTGTTTGGTTCTTGGTTCTGCAGAAAAACAGAACCAGAATTAAGTCTTGAAGAACAGAAATTTAAATTGGGTGACATTACAAAGAAATAGCACCATTAGTTTATTGATACCCACGCAGGAACAAAGGAAGCTGGTGCACTGTAACGTCATCAGACTTACAAATCCTACTCATGTTGCCCACTTTTTCATTCCTTCGTCATCCTTTCTACATCCCCAACTGAGAATATGACTCATTCTGCTTTGCTGTTTTTTTTTACTGAAGACTATTAGCTAGAATTGGTTGCACTACTTTTATGTGAAACGTGTTATTGGGAGAAAATGGAATTTCTGGTAATTCAAAATGTTGGCAGGGGAGTTTGATTCTGACTTTTCAGTACTGAATACACTTGGCTTTTATGTAGCTAAAACTAAAACTGATAAAGGTCTAACATTCTTTCTCACGTTTGAGCTTTTATTACTCTTTGCCACAGCTGGCTTTAAGGCTGGGGAATATTTTCCAAGAAAGAGATTGATTATTTTCTATTAGTGTCTTAATTGGTTATTACTTAAAATTCTTCCAAAATGTTTTAGAATGTTTAGTTGGGAATTATATGTAGAAGTCAGTTCTGGTCCTCCATAGCCTGGGGAATACTATGTCCCAACCAGGAAATTATGAGAAAGGCAGTTCTCAGAGACTTCCTGGCTGAGGCAGTTACTCTTCTAGTGCTATTACACTGCCTTTTGGGATCTCACTTTATCACATGAAGTACATTTACGACACTATGACTGTAAGGAGTGACTTCAGCTTAAAGTCCATATGCACTCCAGATAATTTTGGCACAGAAGGATTTGATTAAAAATAAAAAATAAAAAATCAAGCAAATGTACAAAGATGCGTGTCTTCCAGAAGTTAAATAGATAAGAATTGCTTAGATATGGAAAAACATGGCTGTGATAAAGGCCTCAGGGTACTGTGGTGAAAATGGATAGAAAATGATTATTATGTTTCTTACAATGCCAGAATTAGAGGGCATTTAGTGAGGTTACAGGCAGCAGATTAGCAGCAAATAATGCAAGAGAAGTACTTTTTTTCTCACAGAGTGTGTAATCAAATTAGGGCTCTCAGTGCCAACTGAATATTTCAGTTCTTTAAATAGAAGCAATTAGAAAATTTAATGGAGGGTAGATTCATCATCTTATTTTGTATTGAATGGGGTGCTACGATCAGCTCAGGCAGCTACTAATTCCTTAGTGCAGGAGCCTCAGAGAGTGTTCCAGCTAAAGGTCTCATCATGCTTATCATGTTTTCCACAATGTAGCATTCACCACTGGATGCTGTCGCAGACTGGGTACTGGGTAGAAAAACCTTTCAAGAAATCAGAAAATTCTGGTTTTTAATTCTGATATGGGAGGCACTGGGAGAAGAGAGGACAGAATGATCTGCTGGGGAAAACAGCAGGAAGGGAATTTAAAAGTCATGCCAGAGCTAGGAGGAGATAGTGTAAGAGTTGTTCAAGAAATGTGCAGATATGGTACTAAGGAACATGGTTTAGTGGGTAGCATTGGTGATAGGTGAACGGTTGGGCTAGATTATCTTAGTAGAGGTCTTTTCCAGCCTTAATGGTTCTATGATTCTACGATAGTAAAACATACTGTTAAAAAAATACGCAGGTTGGACAACACAGTTGGTCTGAAGGAAAAGGCAGGCTCTCATATGGGAGCATGGAAAGGATATTGACTGGAGAAGTTCATACAGAGTTAGTTCATACAGGGAGATTGCAAAGGTAGGTTTCTGCTGAAACTTCTTGGCTCAAACAAGTTTCAGGTCATCTTTCACAGACTTTTCCCTGTTCCTGTAAAGGAAAAAAAAAAAACAAAAAACACATGGATTAAGAAGATAAAGACCCATCAATAGGCCAAGACCGATGTTATAAGGAAGGCTTGTGCGGAGTTCATCAACTTTGGTGGGTGGCACTTTTAACTGTTTTGAATCTATTGGAGTTCCTGGAGCACAAGCCTCCTGGGACTGCAGTGTAACATATTTTTAACAAAAGATATAATCAAAAGTGATCGTTTGAGTTTTTTTAATATTTAATATCTCTCCATGATTTCAGTACACAGGCAGAGAAAATTAAAAAATAATGCTGAGTAAAGGACCCGTGCCTGTAAGTCAAAAGCTTTTCCCCACCCTGTATTTACAAGCATACCACATAATGTAATTTAGTTTTAACTGGATTCCTAAAACTCAGGCAAGTGTAAGATGCACACGCTCAGTAGAATGGAAACTGAAATTGAGGACTGGTTTTATTCAATATTTTCATTAAAGGCCTTAAGGCAGAGGAGGAGCAATTATATCTGTTGGCACAAAAATGGGAGTTCTTATCGACACAGTAATAGCCAAGTGAAATAAGGGAGGAATGAAACAGACTTCAGACATAAAATAGAAGTAGGATGAAAGGATAAGTAATGCGTGCCAGGATTAATTGCAGGTATTCCTGTAATAGCTGGAATATCATAATTTAGAAATGACAGAAGAAAAAGAGATAGAAGGATACTGACTGAGGAATGTATGATTACAGCTACTGATGTCGCATGAGAAAATCAAATGCAATCATGAGAGACATGTATCTGATAGATACAGGGCAATATCATGAGGTACTTGTGGGATTATACCTGGAATTCTGTGTATAATTCTGACTATTTTCATTCAAGAAAGTAGTGTATTCCTGTGACTGACAGTAAGGAAAAGCCTAAGGGAAATATCACTCATTCACTGACCTGTTTCCTTTTCAGTAGACTGTGCATTTTTTCAAAGAATGTGAGTGAAACAAGATGAAATGGCATATCTCTGAGCACAGAACGGTCAAAATGTTTGAAGTGCTCACATTGCTTTGTTAGGGTAAGGAGGCCTTAAGAATACAGCCAAGAGATAGAAAAGGCTCAGTTGCCATCTAGTGTATCTCCTGGAAGATCAGGATTGTGATTCTCTGTGCCTTTCCTTGTATGGTGCTAAACTGACAAGTAAAAGACCTTCAGCCACTTGTCTAATGACTTTTCTTAAAAATGTGAGAAAGAAGGTTAAGTACCAATATGTGTGCAAGGGATCTTGGGCTGACTCCCTATACATAGACCTCTTATGCTTCTGAGATGCCCCAGTTCAGTTTCCTTGGCCTCTAGATGGTAGGTAAATTTCTCCTGTAGATCATGGGCCACAATTACCCATGACACACCAATATCTTGTATACCATAACATGACACTGTATTTAGGCAGCTGAATTAATTACTTCATGCTAAGGTTAGCATTGATTTCTCAGACAAAGGCATCACACTGTTTGAAGGGGAAAGTAGCTAATGAGAATAAGATTGGAGATCACTGATAAGTGATACAACATGACTTGTATCAGAGTGCATTCATAAATGATAAAATAAAATTTCATGTATGGTCCAGAAAATATTAAAATAAATTTAATGTTGGTACTACAATAATTTGAGTAGTAACACTAGCAAATGAGTAAAAGTGACATCTATTTAATTTGAACCTGGAAATTTGTCTTGAAGTCCATGGAAATTGTATTATATAATATGTGTTGTTTTTCATCCCATCTCAGTTACTTCTGCTAACAGCCCCTTGCTATTATTTCTTGTGTAACATACTGTATTGTAATTTTAGAAAATCAGCATAATCCTGTAGTGCACAGATTCAGATAGAATGCTTATCCTATGGTGACAGAGAAAGAAAAAATACTGCTCTTATTTCAGTTGTCTGTCTGGAGCTGTCAGAGTTTATCATGCTGCACATGAAATGAGCAGTGATCAGACCCTTGGTGCAGTCTAGTAAATTGCATACAACGCTCTTCAGCCAAAAAAGACCTACTGCTTTCTTCTTCTTTTGGTTATATTATTGGCAATCTTCAATTCCCTGTCACAAAATCTTGCAACCAGCAACATGTGACTGCTTAGCTCTGCCTCTCACAGACCTTAGACGGTCCCTGCAAGAGCCAGCAGCCTTGGCCATGGCCATCTGTCAGGTAAGAAGAAATTCTATTGCACAATTGACTCATTTTAGGGCAAGTCATACAGATTGTTGATGATATTATTTACCTGTTGCAGTACATCTATAAATATTACTTCTCATTGGGACTATACTTTTTTTTTTTTTTTTTTTTTTTTTTCTTTTTTCAGGTACATACCATGGGAAATGCTAAGCTGGATAACCATAGAATCATAGGTTGGAAAAAGACCTCTAAGATCATCCAGTCCAACTGTTCACCTATCACCAATATTTCCCACTAAACCAGGTCCCAAAGTACAACATCTAAACATTTCTTGAACACCTCCAGGGATGGTGACTCCACCACCTCCCTGGGCAGCCCATTCCAGTGCCATACCACTCTCTAGGAGAAGTATTTTCTAATATCCATCCTGAATCTTCCCTGGTGCAACTTGAGGACATTCCCTCTACTCCAATTACTAGTTACATAGAAGAGGCTGAACCCTACCTCACCACAGCCTCCCTTCAGGCACTTGTAGAGAGCAATAATGTCACCCCTGAGCCTCCTTTTCTCCAGACTGAACAATCCCATCTCCCTCAGCTGCTCCCCATAAGACCTGTACTCCAGACCCTCGCCGGCTTTGTTACCCTTCTCTGGACACACTCCAGGGCCTCACTGTCTTTCTTGCAGTGAGGAGCCCAAAACTGAACACAGTACTTGAGGTGCAGCATCAGCAGTGCTGAATACAGAGGAGTGATCACTTCCCTGCTCTTGCAATTTCCTCTTATTTCTGATACAGGCTGTCAATGGTTTACAGGCTGGTTTGGCCCAGTTCCGTGACTGGCAGGGCGGAGGAATTTTGCGAAATACACACTTCCGGAAAAGGGAAACAGGAGACCCCAAAATAATTAAAAACAACGGCAACGATCTGAGGAGAAACAAACTGATTTACTAAATACAGTATCAGAATGCAAGAGAACACAATATAAAACAATATAATTAGAATTGAAGCTAATAAATCAAATATAGTAAGAGAAAGAGTATCTGAAAGCGGTAGGCCTTATAGTAGTGCAGAGGCAATGCATGCAGTTGGGATGAGAGCCAAGGGAAGAAGCAAAGGGACATCAGGTGAATTTGCCAGAGGTTATATCTCCTCCCTGACCGCAAAGCCCCCTGGGGAATGTAGTTCTTCTCTTCCAGACAGGTGCTCGGAAGAGAAGAACACTTTAACTCCCTGTGCACTACATGATGTTATGATGTGGAACACCAGTAACCAAAAATCATAAAACCATGACACAAGCCAAGATGCCATTGGCCTTCTTGGCTACTGGACACGCTGCTGGCTCATGTTCAACCAAGCATCGACCAATGGCCCCAGGTCTGTTTCCTGTACAGTCTTCCAGCCACCCTACACCAAGCCTGTAGTATTGCCTGGGGTTGTTGTGCCCAAAGCACAGGACCCAGCACTTGGTCTTGTTGAACTTAATCCCATTGGCCTCATTCCAACTGTCCAGCCTGACCACATCCCTCTGGAAGGCCTTCCTACCCCCAGGCAGATCAACACTTCCTGCCAACTTGGTGTCATCTGCAAACTTACTGAGGGTGCACTCAATGCCCTCATCCAGATCATCAATAATGATACTGAACAGGACAGGCCCCAATACCAACTCCTGAGGAACACCACTCATAACCAGTCACCAGATGGATTTAACTCCATTCACCACCACCCTTTGGGCCCAGCTCTTCCTCCAGTTCTTAACTGTCATGGTTTTGTAACTTCGCTATTGGTATTCCACATCATAACATCATGGACAAAAGAGAAGAACTATGTATCCCAGATCTATCTAGGTAACTTCGTGACATTAACCCAGCAAAGAGTGTACCTGTCCAAACCCTGGGCTGCCAGCTTCTCCAGGAGAATGCTGCGGGAGACAGAGTTGAAAGCTTTACTGAAGTTTAGGTAGACTACATCAACAACCTTCCCCTCATCCACCAGGCTGGTCACAATATAAGTTGGTCAAGAAGGACATGCCTTTCAAGAACCCATGATGTCTATGCCTGATCCCCCACTTGTCCTGCACATGCCGTGCAATCTCTCTCAAGATGATCTGCTCCATAACATAGCCTGGCACTGAGGTCAGGCTGAAAGGCCTATAGTTCCCTGAATCCTCCTTATGATCTTCTTGTAGATGGGAGTTATACTGGCAAGCCTCCAATCCTCTGGGACCTCTCCAGTTCACCAGTAATACTGATAGATAATGGAAAGCCTCTTGGCCATCACCTCCAGCAGCTCCCTCAGCACCCTCAGGTGGTTCCCATCTGGCATGTTATGACAAAGTATTCAGCTTCATTTCTCCCCTTCCTGTCTTCATGGATTTCCATCTTCTGACCCTTTGTTCTCTCAGGTTTAAAGACACATCACTTTGAGAGAAGTTGATCTGATTTCCCATTTATGTTACCAAGTACATTACTGGAGTAACAAAAAGCACTCCTATAAGACTAAGATGTCTTGTGCTAGCTATTCCAGACCTTGAGAAACCTACATAGGAAATCCTGGCTATGAAATGTGAAACAAATATATATATTATATTTGTAGACTCTGACAAATATAATTATTTACTTTGTGTGTGTGTATACCGTATTACTTCTAAAGCTTGCCTTACAGCACAGCATTTTGTAATGATGTCTTCCAAAAATGATGCATGAAATCAGGCTTAAAATAGAATCTAGAACAGAGCTTGAACTGAAATGAGCACAAATCCATCTGAAATAATATTATAGAAGAAATGAAAGATGGAAGGAGATGAAGGATAAGCCAGGCTAAGCAGGACTTCCTAAGGGGAAAAGAAAAACACAGATACTGCTGTTACCTATAGAAAATTCTTCAGAAATGTATTGTCAGATGATGAGATTCTGTTTAAATCTCGAAAGAGTAATATTGTATTCCATTATAAAAGTCTTTTTCTGAACAACCATCAATGGCAACTGTAATAATCTTGAATTCCAGGATAAGTTTTAAAATTAGCTTAAGCACTGGAGACTGTAAGGAGAAAAGAATTACCTCTTGATGTTTGTGCTGCCATTCAAGGGAGACATTTTCTGCAATCAAAAAGGAGATTATTAGCAGAAAAAGGAAGGATTACTATTCACTTCAGACTGATTTATCTTATACTGGCATCAAAGAACACGTTTCTCTGTCTCTCCCCATGTTTTATTTTCTGAAGAACACTTCTCACTGCACTGTTCCTCCTCTCCAATAAAAGTTTATGCTGTAGTATTTATTTGATTAAGAGGAGCTATTATTCAGAGATCTCCACAAAATATAATGGTGAATTTCAATACTGCACACACATGAATAGTACAAGATTTTCTTTACGACTCTTATTGCTAATGACATGAGGGCAGACAAACTCATTGCCCACTTCACTGTCCAGTGGGGACTTCTCTGTGTTAACTTTAGAGATATTGCCACTCATTTTCTTCCCTTATGTAAATAAGTGATATCATGTGTTTGCATTCCTTCTTTAAGCTCTATGACACAATATTCATTGTCACTGTTTACAGCTAGATTCTTAATTCCTTAATTAGGCTCTGACACTGTCAACTTTGAAAAATGTGGGATCTCACTCAGAAAAGAACAGACAAGTGACATGACTCATTGGTGGCACTTTGGGAGTGCGTTCTAACTCCTTCTCTCCCTCTGTGCTTCAGTAGTTGGTTTGGTGGAAGTGGAGAAATAAACCTTAAAGTCAATGATCTTAAAAGAACAAATCATGGTATCAGAGAATCATTAATGTTGGGAAAGACCTGTAAGATCATCTAGTCCAACTGTCCACCTACCACCAACACTGCCCACTAACCACGTCTCTCAGTGCCACACCTCCATGTTTCTTGAGCATCTCCAGGGCTGGTGACTCCATCACCTCCCTGGGCAGTCTGTGCCAGTGCCTCACCACTCTTTTGGATAATAAGCTTTTCCTAATAAAGTTGTTTTTTACTTTTATTACTTTTTTAACTTTTATTATTTTACTTTTCCTAATAAAGTTTAGGACTAGAGGGAATGGCTTCAAGCTGCACCAGGGGAGGTTCAGGCTGGACATTAGGAAATACTGCTTCTCTGAAAGAGTGGTCAGGCACTGGAATGGGCTGCCCAGGGAGGTGATGGAGTCACCGACCCTGGACGTGTTCAAGGAACATTTGGACGTTGTGTTGAGGGATATGGTTTAATGAAAACTATTGGTGATGGGTGGATGGTTGGACTGGGTGATCCTGTGGGTCTTTTCCAACCGCGGTGATTCTGTGATTCTATGATTCTATGAAAGTGTGGTGGAGAAATCCAGTAAGAAGTAAATATTTATGTAAATAGTAGGAAAACAAACAACTTTGACAAAAGAGAAGAATTAACCATGGCTAACATACACACAATGAATCAGAATTATTTTAATCACATCTACTGTAGGAAGTAGAAAAGCAAAGAGCTGTTAAGAAGAAGCACAGGCAGCAAGCAAGGAGAGGCAAATTCTCTGGTGAGACTATTCTCCAAATATACCAGACCAAGAAGTGACAGGGGAGGATGACATGAAGGCAGGGAAGGCTGCCCTCCTGGGGAAATGAAGCCTGTGCTTTCATCTTCTGTGCAGATTTAGTGTGTTCTAACATAATTTAATTTGCCATTTCATGTGGAGCAATGGTGTTCATAATTCAGCCTTTTTATTCTTTCTGCTCTTCATGGTCCTGATTGAGCTGAGGTTGTTTTAAATTTCCCTGTAGCAACTTCCACCAAATATGTAAGTTATTTTCATTACTATTTAAGAGGCGAGTTGACTGTTTACTGAACAATCAAATCAAAACAATCCCTTTTTCTTTTTAAAATCTCATGACTGTACAGAGTTCTCCAGCTGGTAGCATGGGAACCCAGTTTGACTCATTCAGTGACAATTTCTGGTACAAAATAAGTCTGCCAGAGATAATTCATTTTTCACCGTGGCTAAAACATAAATTTATTTCTCTTGGCATACTCAGAGACTGAGAAAAGGGACATGGGGGCAATACTGGGGTGAGGAGAAAAAAGAAAAACTCAAGAGTGAAGTCCAAGGGGATATGGCCTCAGACAATGAAAAATAAAGAATAATCTACCCCAGGAGAGCTCCAGAAGATAACAGAACAGTGAGGTACAGACCACACCAGTTTGTGAAAACAGTAATAGCAGAATTCCCATTACTACACTTTCACAATCCTTCGATGAGTTAGGACACACCAAAGAGATGATTGGTTTAAATGTTTTACATGTGATTCTAGAGCTTGATGCAGCATTTCATAAAACCTTGTCAGAAGAGCTGACTTACATGAAGGCACAATATCAAGTGGTCACAGTCCTGAGCTTGTCAGTGTTCAAAAAGTGTCCTGGCAATGCTCTCCGTCACATGTTCTGATTTTTGTGTGAAGCCAAGAGTTGGACTCAGTGATCCTTATGAGTCCCTTCCAACTTGGGATTTTGTATGATTCTATGATTTTACGATCTTAAGCAAAGTAAGGCCCAGAGTACAATTTCAGTTGCTAATGCACAGTAAGAGGTGTCAGAAGTTTTGGTGCCTTGGGAGCAGGTCCATTTTGTTCTTTGGCTTTGCTAGTAGACCAGCAGGCAAATTACCTGTTAGGGGAACTGTATCTGGCACCTCTGCAGCCCCTTGCCCTTCCTGGTACTGCCCACTCATTGCCAGAAGGGTGGATTTGTTCTGCAGTAGACATAAAAACAGCCCGAATACATTATGTATTATGACATCCCCTCTTATTTTCACACCAGGAAAATCCATTATCACTCAGTCTGAACTTCACAGCTGTAGATGAAAATCCTCATCTAATGATTTGCTTTTACTTTATTTATTAATGATATATTTCTCTTCTCAGCAGAAAATGCCCCACAGAAAGAAATCCAGATTGACTTAAAGCTCTGGTATGGCACTTTGCAGGTTCAAGTTCATTTTTTCTAGAAAGCAGTCCCATGAACACCCTGATCTTAACCTGTGATCAAGCAGGATAATTTCTGCACTTGCTCCTCTGCAAGATGACTATGGCCCTTTTGAAAAAAACACGCAGCCAGTTTGTGGTCTCAGCATTGGGAATCACACAGGGATCTGCCAGGGGTTAACCTGAAGCATTTAATGGTCCTCCCCTGCAGGACTGGAGTAAACCCAGGCACAGACCTGAGACTTGTTTGGAAAATGATGCTTCAGTTTTCTTGTTGCAATAAACTAAAATAATAAATAATGGAATATTAAAATTTTGTAGCTGGCACTGTTGCATTAACAGGTTTTATAGCTTTCCTGAGATATTACTTCATTGTAATTAGTAAAACAACCATGACCACATCAGTGGTGCGGGTGACTGCTGTGTTGGTGAGATACAACTATTGCAGCGCATATTGGCTGTCACCGTAGGCTCGTAGATAATAAACATAATTATCTCCACAGTACCTGACGGTGCTGTGCCTTGCATAAATTATTTTGCAATAGTGTGACCTACCCTCATGAGGTGTGCTGTGCCGCTATTGCATGTCATGATCCTATTTCGGCACACTATTAGTTGTGCTGTAACAGAGCTGTGGAACTGTTGAATGCCTCTCCAGGAAGATTTCAGCCATTTATTGAGCTCCCAGGAATGAAAGACTAATTTCTTACCAGAGCTTCAAGAAGCTCCTCAGAGCTTTTTCTTGGCAGTGTTGCATAATGCTTTTCCCTGCACGTTTGTAGAATCTGATTTCAACTTCTAGATTTACACATATATCTGATTTGCACTTAAACCCCTTTCCTGGCACAGTCTAGACAGTTTTGCAGAACAGATAGACAGGAAAGTATCTCAAAGGATGGACTTTTCTGTCCAAAGCTGCTCATATGTTTAACACCCTTTGGAAAAAAGTCCTGAATCTAGCTGCATTTGGGGGAGTAATCTTAGTTCTTAGAGATGGCACAAGTCCTTGGAGCAACAGCATTGCGTTGGGTATATTCAACTAGAAACTGAAGATCACAGTCTTGCTCACAGTGAACAATATCAGGAAACAGTTAAGAAAATGCCAGGTGAGCTGCACTCTGGGAACACAGCTGTTTTAAGGGAGTCCTTTAGTCCTTGCTGTCTGGTGTTACTTTTCAGTTTGGACCACTGCCCCCTCAGGTGCACCAGCAATATCACGATGCAGAGCTGAGATGGAGATGCACCCATTTATTAAAACTGCACCTAAACCTATTGCTAGCAGCTTATTGCCTTATTTCTGATAAAGGGAAATAATAGCACGCTTGGCTTCTTATATAATAAATATTTGACAATAAGGCAGTACTCTTGCTTTGACTGCTCCATCTCCTCCATCCCATCTCTAGCCTGACCACCATCTATTACCCACCAGCACCACTGGTATGCACCAGGCCTTATGTGAATGTGGTATGAAACACGGGGAAAATCAAATTGAACTAAATGACTTTCAAGGGTTCCTTCTAAATTAAGCCACTCTTTGGCTCTGTGATTCTGTGAAATCTCATCTTCCATACCAGGATGCTGATTGCCTTCCTGACTTGCTGCTTCCAGGCATCTTGATGGGATCCATGATGTATTTCACCGTACAACAACTTGGTACAGTATACTGACTTGGCTAGGGAAATCAAACATCACACTTATCCCCATGGGATTTCAAGAAGGATCCTTTTTTTCACACTGCTTGATACTCATCACAGGACACACTCCTGGCATGTACTTCTGTGGTGCATAAATTTGTTGTACTCTTCCTTTTGTGAGGTTTTGTACACTTGATTTTTTCTTTGTCGGCCTTTTAACATTATTAGTGAGAGTACAACACTTCTCAGCTGGCTGCAAAAAGGAAATCGCTGTTGGCATTAACAGACCAGGCCCATTCATTTCAGCCTGCAAAATGGCTGTCCATCTGTTTCTTCGAGTAGTCTGTTTTTATTGTTTAAAATGATAAACAAAATCTCCTAGCTCTTTGGAAATTGTGCAGGTGTGAAATTATGCATGAGGTACAGAACAAGAGAAACAAGTCAAATAAAAGCAGAGTGGGAAGAAGCAGGGGTTTATTGTGCAGGGGAGTAAATGGTATTTTAAATTGTCAGGAAAGCTGTGAGATATTTCTTTGATTTTCCTTTGCTCCAGCATAAGCAAATACTTAGTGTCTTCAGACACATCCAGCAGCAATGGGCTTGCAGTGGTGTCACATCTTTTGTGCATTTCATAATGACATGAAAATTAAAAAATAAACCCGAGACAATCTCCGAAATCAAAGCATCCCGGGGGGGACTGAACAGCATTATAATGCTGAAATGCAAAATTTGTGCCGCAATAATTTAGATTATGTCTGACAAAAGACTCAGATTTGATCTCTGTCCTTCCTTTGAAGTTCTGGTTACCAAATACATGTACTGTCAAAAGAATTACAAAATTTAACTTGTAAATCTGATAGAAAACTGAAATTTATGCTTGCCCTGTAGTTGTAATTGTGATAGCAAGAATCTGCCTGTGTACACTGCTAGGGCACTTAGTCATTCATTCCCTGGGGTGACCAGGAACTCCTCAGCTGGCTTCTGCACAGATAAGGAATGGGACTGGCTTGATTAAATGGGCTGATGTGTGAAGTGCTTGGCCAAACTCCAACTGCTTTCACTGTGAAGTATTTGACCAATTTTGACAGCTTCTCTCCAGGTAGAGATTTTGAGCAGCCCTGGAGAGTATCCAGGGGTAGCTGCTGCACACAGACCAACTCACTGGTACCACTGTCCTCCCTGGGAGTGCTGAGTAATGCTCCATATGGAGACTGAGGCTTTCCCAGAGACTCCCTGAGGCCATTCCTGTTGCAGAACTGACCAAAGTACATATACCCATGTGCTCAGTAGAAACCATTTCTGCAGATGAATAAATGGTTGCATAAGAGAACCTTTTGTACATATTTAAGACCTTGCTTGTGTAGAAGCAACCACGTAGAACCATGGCTTGTCCGCATATGAGAAATCCCCATCACTGCAGTTTGGGGTGTCTCACCTAATCCAGTTCAAGATGCTGCTGCCAAGTCACTTGTAGACTCTCAATATCAACCAGACAGCAGCTGACCATCTTGTTTGAGAGATTCTATTTCCCCTGTGAGAATTATCCTACGTAAAGATCTCAATAAATCAACATAATTTAACAAACGTTCTCCCTGTGTGTGTCTGTGCACCACTATGGCGTAAGATTTTTGTTACTAATGAAGCCTTTATGTTGTATCTCTAAAAATAATTGCTACTTTTTTTTTTTCCAGAGATGGAATAATCATCTTAAAATACTTCATTTCAAAAGACTTAGTAAATAAGTAAACACAGTGGATGCTTTTCTTCTTCACATCTTATTAACTGACGAGGTAGAGTTTTGCATCAGAGATTCAGTTCTCTATTAAGTCTGATTATTATTTCTGCAATTTCAACTCGTATTAGATGTCATAGTACCCAGTCAGTAATGACTAACACCCTGTTATAAGAAACATGTTAGCAGTTTAGTTTTTATATGCTCCGGGGCAACCCAGTGAGACAGGGAAATAGGGCCAGTGGTTTCACCTGGTAAGCAGGCATGAATAGAAAAGTTATAAAGTTAACAGAATGATTCACAGCTAGCTTTCATAACCACCTCCATCACAGTACCTGGTAGCTATAGAACCGGAATGGAAACTTTTTTTGTTGTTGCTTTGAGAGTGTATAGTATGGCTAATGAAAAAGATTGTTGAGAGCTATGGGCCAATTAAGACAGCATTGAAGATGGTATTGACTTATGAATTCAATAAGCTCAAACAGTAAGTCATGTGGTGTTCACAGCCAATAGAGATATCAATAGAAAGAATGAGAAAGACTACTTCTCCTCATTTTCTAAGTAATCAGTGTTTCTTGGTGCAGTCGGGGTTTATCTGCTACAAGAAATCCTTTAAGTGCAGACAAAAACCTAGTTTAGTATTTGGTAGATTCTGAGAATGCATATAAACTTGTTCCTAGGGGTTTTTATTGATGCAGTGTATTTTTCAATTTAGAAAGAAAGCAAAATCTTTTAGAAAACATTGTTTTCCCTTTGAAAGAGAAGAAGTGACATAAAGCCCACAAAAATCCTTCCCAGTTAGGATGTGGCTCTCTTAGAAATTTGTGTTTTATTGTTATCATTGGTAGTCAATTCTTAGGTTATTTCTCTAGTGATGACTAACAGTAGTCACTAAGTTGATTCTGAAAAGGACAAATTGGAAGATGCAGTGTTCATACATAATAGATAAAATGAGTTTGTGTGAAAATACTATAGTCAATATTAGCAGTTGTGCTACAAATGTCAATTGTTTTAGATTATTTCTGTTTTAGTGGTAATAAACATTGGTATTCCATGCAAATGCCATAGAATATCACCAGATGGAACAATGCTGAAGGAAGAGGTATATTGATTTTAAAAATACACAATATTAGAGGTCTTAATTTAGAAGCAGAAGGAAAAAGAGAGAGAAAACTAGCATACAATGAGCTGTGAATTTTTTTCTATATGAAATGTTTTCATGATGATAATGTAGAACTAGTCATTATAGATGTGAAGACTTATTGACTAATTCCATACAACTGTGGTGCCATTTCCTCTTCTGAGAAGGGGAACTGGAGACTCACCTCTGTGTTGGACAAGGTTTTCTATAGTTTCTGTAGTAAGTCTTTGATGTCTTCAGAAGCATTCAGAGCTTTGAAATGCTTTTATTCCAAAGTAATGACTTTGCTCTCAGCTTTCTGTTATTTATCCCACAGCTTCCTGTGTCTTGATAAGAAACAGAAGGTCAATTCCCATCTGATCCTTATATTTACAGGGTCAGTGACCCCATGATGCTGTAAAAATGACCATTGCATTTCAGCTGTGTCAAAGGCCTTCTCACTAGAAACCAATCAAATAATTGGCTCCTAATATATATATCGTGTTAAAATGAAATGTCATTATTTATCCAAATAGTGTACACCATTTTAGCCAGCCCCCTAAATTCCCTTCCTAACTAAACCTGATGAGCTCAAACACAGTGGGTGGTCAGTGTGACCTGTCATCATAATAGTTTAAAAGCTTTTAGTAGTGGACTGTTTTCTTCTTCCATGTTTCAATGAGTTACAGTGATTTGTAATGTGATAACATCTGCAATGACAAGAACATTTTATTTTCCAAGGTGATTTGCCCTTCTAATGCATGCATACAGTCTTTCTGCTAATTGCTTCCTTCCAGGCCTGTCCTGCTCAGCATTTTTTGTCCCATACTCCTGCTATGACAGCTGAGGTCACATCCTCCAGCACTTGATGTGTTAACCAAACAGAGCTGTGTGTATACGAGTGAGGCACATGGATGGGTGCCAGGACACTCTACAGTGCCCTTCATCACCTCTCACTGTTTGGGTGATGTGCCAACTCTACCAGCCTATATTCCTTCAAAGATAGATGATACAGTTTGCCTTGACCATGTCGTCATAGCATTTCTTGAAACTGTATACAATATGTATATTAAAATCAATTCCACATACCGGTAGCAGATTCAGCTGAGCTTGTTCAGCCTGGAGCAGATGACTTCAGGGGTCCTTAATGCATTCTTCAGTATCCATCTTGAGGTCATCGAGGAGACAAAGCTGAGGCCTCCAACATTGGTCTGAGCAGGAGAACAAGAAACAGTGGGCAAAACTGAAACAGGAGAGTCTCAGCCTGCTGATAAAGAGATACCTTTTACACATGAGGACACCCAGGCAGTGGCATAGGATGCACACAGATGCTGAGCATTCTCCATCCCAGGTTTTCAAGACCTGCTGGGTGAAGACCAGAACAGTCTGGGCTGAATTCAGTGTTCATCTCCTTTTGAGCAATGGTTTGGACTGGAGAAGTCCTGAGGTACCTTTCTTCCTATGACCCTGTGATTTTACGAGATCAGTGTAGTTAACCTCTGCACAGCTGCTATCTGTTTCCAAGAAACACTTTTCTCACTCCTTCACTTACTGGTCCTTCTTTTCTTTATCCCTTTTGTCATAAAATGGTGTTGTGCTGTCATGCCCATTTGGGTAGTCAGGATTACAACAGCAGAATTGGAGAGTGGTTAAGGTTGAAGTGGAACCTGAGTTTTATCAGTACAAAGACTGCTGTTATTTTTTTGCACTGTGAGGATGTACACAGAATTTTATAGAGCTTGGTGTTCATGCAAATGCATTTACCTGTGGGAGGGAAATGACTCATCTGTGGATTTTGAAAATGGAAGTGATGACTGGGTTGTTTTTTGGAGATAGACATTTACACCATCTGCAATGCTGTCATGTTACTGTGAACAGATCCAAAGTGCACTTAGAACAACACTGCAAAATAGACTTATGTGAGAAATTCCATTGACCATACTGTGGGAATTGTACCAATAGCAGTGAGAAATGCAGTTTATACAAAAAATAAAGATACCTGGTACTGTGAGCTTTCTACCTGCTCTTAGCAGTTTAAAGACTGGGCTTAGTCCCGAGAAAAAACTTTGTCTTCCCTGACATTCTTGCCAGCATTAATGCATGTAACTATTCATACTTGAATATTCTTCAGCCCTGCAGAATCCTTGGCTGCAGTGGCACCTCCATCAATGTATTTGTTCTACAGTCTAATTATTCACCGCAGGGGATGGATTTTATCAATTTTAATTCTGTTAACTTTTGGGTCTTCTTTATTCTTCAAATCCTTTGTTCTTGCATTACAAGAGAGAAGAAATAGAAATTCCTCCACCTACATTTTCTATCAAATTCCTCCATTTGATATGGTTATTTCTCATTTACTCTTGTGAATTTCCTTTCTAAAGGGAACAATTCCAATCTTCTCAATCTCCCTTTAAATGTTTTTCTGTGTTCCTAATAATTATTCCCTTCTTTTAAGCCCTCTGTACTTCTGTGAATTTTTTTTCTCAAAAACTGATGTCTGCTATTGTAGAGCCAGCAATATAATTGCATTATTTTTGCTGTATTATTCCCCAGCCCATTTTTTTATGCAGTCTGACATCTCATTCGCATTTTTTTTTCATCACTGTAATTCACTAAATAGAGGTTCCAGAGATCTATCTTTAACAATAGGCAACTTCTTTTTCCCAGATGATAAACCAACAGACTTCTAATTCTGTTGTTGAAGCAAAAGTACTTCTGTGAGGTTTTTTTCTTATCAATTTTGCTTTTCATGTGTTTGTATATTACGAAATTATTTCCCCAGTTGTTACGTTCTGAATAAACTAAATCACTTTATCAGGTTTTGAATTTTATGGGCAGATTCTGTAGGCAGAATTCTGCCAGTTCTTTTTTGTCATTCTTGTTCTCTGATAATGTATTTTTTCCACATGCATAGTGAGACTTTAATTTTGATTTTCCTGTGCAGGAAATGTTATCTTCCTCCTAAAGCAAGTAGACAGCAATTTCTTCCAGTTTCTATTTTCCACAGATTTACACACAAAGAATAAAACTCACAGACAGAGGGAGGAACAAAGGAAGGGAATGAAGTGGATTTCCAGTTAAGTGCACTGCATTTGCAGATTACCTTTTAGTAGATATTAATTCAAGAGTTGTCAAAGCACCTGTTCTACATTCTCCTTTCTCCCTACAAACCCCAAATTAAAGTTTGTAAAGATTTCCTGTTTGGCATTTTACTTCTAGAGCAATAAAAAAATCTGAAAAATACTCAGATATGGAGCAGCTTTGGTTCAAAGACATTACGAGCACAACAGGACATGAATACATTAAATGAATGGCTTAAGTGAGAAAAACAGCAACTTTATTTTATTTTATTTTATTTTATGTTATTTTATTTTATTTTATTTTATTTTTAATTGCTAGCTGTATTTCTCCAGAAAAAGAAACAAGAACAGTGAAGGTTTCCTAACCCATAAATCTGATAGGAGTAGAGGGAAGATTTGCTAACAAACTTTCTTTTGTTCTTTCTCCTATGCACACAGAACAAAATATGTCTAAAATGTATGGTAACAGAGGAAAATGCAGTGTATAGTTTTGATAGTGGAACTAGCTTGCTGCAAAAGTGGAGAGGGCAGGAGGTGCTCCAGGCATGGAGCAGCAGATCCCTCTGGCCCAGGAAAGGCCCACAGCAAAGGAGGCTGTTCCCCTGCAGCTCACCGACACTGTATGGAGCAGATCTCCATGTGCAGCCACGGAGGAGCCCACAGTACTACATGAGATTTTTTCACCTCATCTCCTCCTGTCTCATAGAGGAGGGCAGGGAGAGAATGGCTGGGTGGGGCCTGGCCAGTGTTAAATCCACCACAGAGCCCCTCCTCACAACCTCAACAAACATTGGCATCTATCAAACACAGACTTGCCAATAAGGGAATGCTCTCCACAACATGCGTGGTCTCCAGTTCACTCAGTACAATTAGCATCTTCAAATGAATACCATCATGCATAACTTGTTCTGCAAAGTGGGTAAACCTCCATATGTTGCACTTTGTACATGAACACCCAGTACCTGATGTTACCTGTCACAGGCCCTCTGCAGAGGTGCTGTAAACGTTTTCTAGCAATGAATAACCCTGGGGAGGTAGGAGGCCTACTTCTTTTGATAGAACTGGTGTCATACACCGCTGTACTGCCATTTCTATTTCATAATCAGGACTTTCCCCGAAGTTTCCAACACACAAAAATGGCATAAGGAGAGGGATTGGATGATCCTCAGGATTCTTCAGAGGTCTAAATATAGGGCTTCTGGAAACAACTCTCTTAATTCAAAATGGTGGATGAACTTCAGCTAAGGATGAGCTTCATGCTGAAGGAGGCTGACCTGCTGATTCTCAGTTCAGAATTTTTAATACCTTCTAGAAGTCCTTTATTTTTTAACCTTCTACCAGAATGTTTAGAAACTCCAGATGTTGAACAGGTAAGGGAGTGTGGGATGCTAATTAAAAAAGTGAAAGTGCATTGAAGAAGTGCAAGTGTCCATTCTTCCTCCTCATTTCTACAGAATAGCTGACAGAATTGAAAGTACATTTTCAATACCAGGTACTAAAATCTGACCTACCTATAAGGAGCAGAAATTCCATTTCTTCTGCCTTACAGTGATGTGTATCACCACTGTGGAATCGAAATGTTCCTGACTTCCTCCATTGCCTTTTTACTCATAGTCATTTGTCCAGTCTCCTTGGTATAACGCAGCCTGGCAGAACCAATTTTCTGGCAAGAGAACCTGACATTAGATTAGACTGGCTACTCAGAAGACTGGTAAATCAAGAGGAAATCAAATCACAGAGATGCAGCTGATAAAGAGGCAGTGTGTGGTGTGAAGAACAGAGACCGGAACAGAGAGAGCACTCAGACTAAAAACAAAACCTGTAAAGCACGTAAAACCTGTGACTACTGCTGAAGCAGATATACTACGCTGGTACTGAAAGGAGACAGAAAGGTAATAAAACAACCAAGGCTGATGGCAGTAGAGCAGTGAACAGGAAAATCATTTTCTGTGCTAGAACGTGCTGAGGAAATACTGAAAGCAAAGCCAGGGAAAGAGGGAAAGAGTTTAGATTAATTTCCTAGAATATATACTTTTTTCTGAATGGAATGTTAACAGTGGGGAAGTTATATGAATTACCCTGCAATAGCTGTTCATACAGAAAAACATGCACGTAGGTTTTGCTGTGTTTTCTTTTCTTTTGCATGCATTGCATGAATTAGATTCAGCTTCTGAGCTACGGAAAATAATAATCTTTTTAATACCGTAGATGATCTGAGAGGAACAAGCCTCCGGCCATACTGTATAGCAAGCAGTTGACTAGTGGAATATATAATCACAACAGGGATAAAATGTTGAAATGACTGAGAAGTTTTCCACATATGACTGAATTTGCATTTTCTTCTGCACTATGCATGCTTATCCTGCGGAGAACCTTTAAAACCATAGCAAAGTTTAATTATTTTTCACTTAACATCACACATTTTATGGAGCTCTGTTTTACAAGGCGACATCTCTCTCTGCCTCTTTCCTTGCTCTAAGGAGTATCTTACCTTCCTATACTAGAGCTGTGCAGGAAGGTATCTGGGGATGTTTAAAGAAGAGGTGGTTTTAGCTCACAAAGAATGCAGAAGCTCTCCTCAATTTTCCTATTTGGAGGAGAAATCTGGCATTAGATCTGTACACACTAGGTTTTCAACATGCCTACACTTATGGCCATCTGTTGGATGGCACCGTGCCCATTCTCAGACACATAATAAAAGTTTCAAGGAGGAACAGGCACCAGTCAAAGTGAAGCTGACAAGAATAGCCTTTGCGTCTGAAGACAGCCCATACAGCAAGCTACGGCAATTAGCATTATACACCTCTGCAAGATGGTACTTCTGTGATCAGTTGAAAACTTTGCATGTGTCAGATGTAGAGGCAGACAGACGTAACTGGGAGCAGTAGTTGGCACCTCCCTCCAATGCCTTCTGATGTGCCTTCTGAGGTAGTTTCCCTCTGGTGACCCACTATTCCTGGTTTTCCCTTTGATTCCTAGTAACCAGAAAGGAAATCAGTAAAAATCTGTTTTCTTGAAAATAACAAATTGGCAGCTTACTTTGTTGTTCAGAGTTCCTCCTAAGACTCCCCACCAAACATGCAACCTTTGAAAATACTTCCACTATGGTTAGAGGATACTGTTTTCTACATATGGAAAAACAACCTGATTTCCTAAAATGTGGAGAGAAAATCTAATGATTCATGCTCTCTGAATCTTTTGAGTTGGCTACCAGCAGCAGAGCTGCCTCCTACATACCTCACATATGGGAGACATGATTTGTACATTCGGACAATTGTGAGGCTGAGGGCTCACTGGGAAGGAAATGCAAGTTGACCAGAGCCCAGGATCACTCCAGATAAAAGTATATGGATTGTTTTGGAAACAGCAGACTCCGTGTTGTGGAAAGGACACTGTATGACAGAATTCTGTCTGATGCATATCACGTTAAGTGAGAATTAGTTTTTCTTTAATAATTAATTATGATTTACTTGTTTACTAATTTTTTTGCTCTGAAGGGTTAATTTACCCTTACTTGGGTAATGACATAACCTTGCCTAGTTGGAAGAGCAGTGAGGAAGTAAATAATAAACTGTATGTAATAACAAGGGTTACATTTTTGAAGCTGCATGAAGATTTTATGATAGGAACACAGAGGACTCAGTTAAAAAAAATGGAACTGACAGCACTAAAAGGTTTGTCTCTCTGAAGGTGAGACAGAGAAAGAATATTAACAATTTACTACTATGGCATTTAGGCACCTTATCTATTTGGATTTTGATGTTGATGTCTTCTGTGTTCTTATCCCAGTGCTTTGAAACCTATGAATCTGCTGAGCTATAAGGACTTCTTCCTTTGAGTCCTGTGTTATTCTGGTTCTAGGTTGACTAGAAATGGTGTGGAAATAATTTCCTAAATTATGTGAGTTATTCCATCCTTCCTTCCTGGAAAGAAAGGCATACAAAGTAAGACAGAGTAAAATAGTGTTTGAACTTAGTGAGTTTTCATGGTAAAAGTTAAGCTTCCTGTGGCCCATTATTTGGGCTTGATGGGCAATTTTTACAAAGAATGAAAATGTAGCTTTCTTTTACTGACAATGAAAGCTTGCTGTCCTATCTGTCTGTCTGTCTGTCTGTCTTTCTGTTTAACCTATCTCAAAAATGGTAGAAACAGTCTTCTGAGCCTTCTTAAGCTATCTACTTGAAAAAGAAGGAAAATAGTGTTTTGGGAAATGAAAGCAATTTGCTAAAACTCAACTATGCCAGGTGGTCCTTTTCCTCAATTAACAATTCCCCTCTGAGTATTCAGTTTGATACGGCTTCTGTTATACCAGAGCTGTGATGTGCCATGTTCATTACTGTGTGTCATCCCATCAGACAGAGACATCTCAGTGTCAGAAGCCTGATGTTTTTTGATGAAGCTGGGCCTGACTCGAATAGCACCAGGTAGTGATGGGTCAAGGGAAAGATTAATACTTATAGCTTCAAGATTTCACATCAAGCATAAATACTTAGAGTGCAGCACATTCATATAAGCTACTTTTTGACAAATTAATATTCTGAATTGCTTATAACTGATTAACATGGAGTGCCTACTGGCTTCTGGGAGTAACAAGCCTTTTAGTATGTGAGAAGGAAAAAAAAAAATCATGAGCTGCCAGAGCTAACAATGCTTGTGATTTTCTCCTTGAAATGATGAACAGCGTCAAAAATGAATTTTTAATTATTTACTAATTATTTCAGCCAGAAAAATAATTGCGGCAATTTAATGGAGAGATGCCTTAAAGAAGTTCTCCAGTTGACTCATAGTTTTTGCATTAGATAAAGGAAGGAGACCCTCTACTGTGTGGCAAAAGTATCCTGCTCTGAGTTGCTTCAGTAGTTTTTTTGAAGTGGTCTGCAGCTGAGCTGGCACTGTATGTATTTTTTGGTATGTCTGTTTCACATGTATTCTGTCAGTTAGCCCTGCAAGACTGTGCCAGTGACTAGTGCCTTGTGGTATTTACACCAGGTTAGAAGACACATCTGAAAATGGATAAAACTAGAAAATCTGAAAATAGAAAACTCAATCAAACTCACAGAAAGATGATTTTGCCTTATAAAATCTGATGGTAGCCTTGGATCTTGAAGAGCTTTTTGTTTTTACTGTTTTTTCCTGTCCCCTTTTCATTTCACTACAAGTCCGTTCTGTCAGTCACAACTGTCATGAATGGAAAGAATGTTTTTTGGTTTGAAGTTGAAATTCTTAGGTAACAGAAATTCTTCTCTTCTCTTCTCTTCTCTTCTCTTCTCTTCTCTTCTCTTCTCTTCTCTTCTCTTCTCTTCTCTTCTCTTCTCTTCTCTTCTCTTCTCTTCTCTTCTCTTCTCGTCTCGTCTCGTCTCGTCTCGTCTCGTCTCGTCTCGTCTCGTCTCGTCTCTTCTCTTCTCTTCTCGTCTCGTCTCTTCTCTTCGCTTCGCTTCGCTTCGCTACGCTTCGCTTCGCTTCGCTTCGCTTCTCGCTTCTCGCTTCTCTTCTCTTCTCTTCTCTTCTCTTCTCTTCTCTTCTCTTCTCTTCTCTTCTCTTCTCTTCTCTTCTCTTCTCTTCTCTTCTCTTCTCTTCTCTTTCTTCTCTTCTCTTCTCTTTCTTCTCTTCTCTTCTCTTCTCTTCTCTTCTCTTCTCTTCTCTTCTCTTCTCTTCTCTTCTCTTCTCTTCTCTTCTCTTCTCTTCTCTTCTCTTCTCTTCTCTTCTCTTCTCTTCTCTTCTCTTCTCTTCTCTTCTCCTCTCCTCTCCTCTCCTCTCCTCTCCTCTCCTCTCCTCTCCTCTCCTCTCCTCTCCTCTCCTCTCCTCTCCTCTCCTCTCCTCTCCTCTCCTCTCCTCTCCTCTCCTCTCCTCTCCTCTCCTCTCCTCTCCTCTCCTCTCCTCTCCTCTCCTCTCCTCTCCTCTCCTCTCCTCTCCTCTCCTCTCCTCTCCTCTCCTCTCCTCTCCTCTCCTCTCCTCTCCCCTCCCCTCCCCTCCCCTCCCCTCCCCTCCCCTCCCCTCCCCTCCCCTCCCCTCCCCTCCTCTCCCCTCCTCCCATTCCCTTCCCTTCCCTTCCCTTCCCTTCCCTTCCCTTCCCTTCCCTTCCCTTCCCTTCCCTTCCCTTCCCTTCCCTTCCCTTCCCTTCCCTTCCCTTCCCTTTTCTCATTTACTTGTGGATTTAGGAGGAGGATTCAGATCAAAGTTCAGGCACCAACAGTTATATAGCACAATGCTAGTCCAACTGGAGGCCATTTTAGAAAAGCCATTAAAGCAACTTGAGATATTGTAGTTCTGTGATGTGCTAGGGCTGCTCTCTCTCTAATTACTGTGCAATGACTGCTATTAACACCTTTAACCTCAGAGCCAGACATCTAAGCTCCCATTATAATCAAGCGAGATCTAATCATGTCAGCCAATGGAGTATATAGAGCTATTTACCTGATGACAAAATGTAAGCATTTGCTTTTAAAAAAGACAATTGGCTCTTCAGAATCCATGTCTGTACTGTCCAGATCTCCATTAGGTATCATCAGAACTTCTTGCATGCACCTAAATTTAGGTGTCTAAATCCTCAGTTAATTTGCATTCCCAATCCTCAAATTTGGTAGTCAGCAATGTGTTTTGCATTTATTTACACAATAAATGTTCTGCTGTATAATATTTGAAAAATCACTTTTTCCTGTAGAGTCCTCAGTTGTTGGTGTTTTTTTTCCAGAACATATGGAGGGTGTTTCCGTGGTAACATCAGAGAGTCCCAGGCTGAGACTGGGAGCTGCTGTACTCATCAGCATTTGTAGACATTACAGAAGAGCAACAGTTCCAGACAGCTGTCACCTTCATAAAACAACACTGTAAGTAGATCTACATGTAAGCAAATGCGAAACTGAAGATTACTAACAAACAATAAAAAGGGGGCAAATCTTGGATGTTCCTTTCACAATCGCTAATGTTACTGAGTCTTTGCTCTTGCATTCTTGTGACTTCTTAAAAAAAATCTTTTTAAAGATGGCAAGATGCATATCTATGGAAATTTCCCACTTAGTCTCTGCCCTTCCTCCAAAGCTCTCCTTCAAGATGTGAATAAATTATGTCTTTATTAGTCTTTATTATGTCTTTATTAGTATCTGGGTGTTTTTTTAATCCCTATTAGTATTAGTTTCTTATATTTCTGTTTTCTGTCTTTCAATTTTAAAGCATTCAATCTCTTCTTTTATGTTTTCCTTTTTAATCTGACTCTTAGTGATAGGTTCATTGGCTGCCTTTTTGCCTTTCTATCCACAGTGCTACTCATGGACTCGGATCTCTTTACTTCTTCCAGAAACAGAATTGTACCAGTTTGATCTCCTACAGCTATTTCCTGGCTTATAGAGTTACTGTCCCAGATCTGTGATGCATTTTTTTTTTTAAGCTAAGAATTTCCATTAAATCTTTAAAAACAATGTATACACTACCTGCATGAAAGCAAAACCATTTTCTTCTATGCTGTCACCTTGTGTTTTCAACTCTCTATTGTAGTAGTTCTTTTTTATTGGATTGCAATGTAATTCCTTCTCAGTGTTACTGTGAAATGTGGAAGTATAATTGCACTGCTGACATTTCTTTTTTTGTTATTTATTAAATAGTAATGTGAAATGTCAGTAATATGATGCAACATGTCTATTTCAGTTAAGGACACTTAAATACATTCCAACAAAAATAAAGAGAATAAATGCAACCCTGTAAAAATCTGAACAACAGTGTAATACATATTGTTGCTCAGATGCCTGGAAAAGTGCATTGTATTACACATCTGCAAAAACAACGCTGTCAAATAGAGTATTGGAGTTATGCTGATTCCTGAAATACTGGAACATTTTACTTGGTATTATTTAAATACTTGGTCACATTTACGCATTTATTTTACAAAGAGCTCAGTAAATCTGGTCAGACAAGACTGAATTACTGAGTACCTAGGAAATTATGACTTCCTGAATTTGGGATTTTGCTTAGGTGCACGTGAGTATTGCAAATAATGGTTGCAGTTCTCCATCTCTCTTTAGCAGGAGGAGTAGAAGCTGCTTTTACTCTGGCTATCAAGGTAAGCAGGTCTAGCCAGCTTGCCTGTGGTGTCTCCAAGATGGAAATAAATGAAACAAGAATTAGGAATTAAAGCAAACAAAGAGAAAAGCATAATTCAGTTAGAAAAAAATGTCAAACTTCATAATTGTACAGAAAATATTTCTGGTATGAAGGCACACACTAATTTTAAAGGGAAAATCTGTTTTTCTTATCTTTTGTTCATGCAAAGAACCTTCTCCATTTGCATATTCCCAATGAAATTTGAGCAGTGTTTATCAATAGCAAACAGAATTGTTTTTCGATTTGACAGCAGCATGTAGGGCTGGCAGAGAATAAAGAGAAAGTGGAAACTTTATTGACTAGTCCTAGTCTAGCAGTAGTATTCCGAGTGTGAGGGACTTAATTTTTATGCACACACCTGAGGGAAGTTTTGTACCTCATGATGTCATTGTGGCCACCTTATGCCCTTCAGAACTTTCATTAGAGACCCTGGCTATCTTGGCAATGTGCTTAACTCATCTAAGATTTTTCTCACAGAATATTTCATATCCAACCTTTTATGATCATGTCACAACCAGTGATTTCAGTAGATGACAGGAAATTTCAGTAGATGACAGGAAAAAATAAAGTTATCTCTTTTCACAAGGAGATGAGAAAAATAACCAATAGGCCATGTTCTATAAGATCTCTTTTGAAACTTCTATTAGCTAAAGTATTTACTACTCTGGAGAGCATTTAGAGTATGCTTGCTCTAAGTGTAGGAGGCCAAAATAAACTTGTTTCATTCTGCCGGAAAGTGTTACCTGGGAGTTAATATTTTAGACATCAAGCTAGTGTGAGGCCTCATTTTATCCAGGCTTCATTTGAGTCTGTCATTGTGTACAAATACAAGCAAAAGCAGAAAGAGGACAGCACAAATCTTTGGGTATCTCTTGAGAAAAACTAAATATAAAGCAAAAGTATACAAGAGACTGAAAAAGGAAGCGGTGAGATAGAGGGGATACAGAGACACTTTCCAACAAGACAGAGACAAGGACAGGTTGGAAAGGACCTCTGGTGGTAATCTAGTCCAATCCCCAGCCCAAGTAAGGCCAACTAGCATCACTTGCCCAGGGTAGTGTCCAGATAACATGTACTGGTCCCTGGAGTTACTCTTCCCCTGGTGCAGGTCTTCGCACTTCTCATTGAACTCACTGAGGCTCCTGTCAGCTTGAGGCCCCTCTGGAGGCAGCCTGACCTTTGGTGCATCAGCCATTCCTCCCAGCTTTGTGTTATCTGCCAACTTTCTGAGAGTACATTGTCCAAATCATTAATGAAGATGTTAAACAGGACTGGACCCAGCACTGATTTCTGGAGTATACTGCCTTCAGGAATCTCAGACCCCTGAAACCAATAGGAAAATATGGAGCAAAAGAGACTTATTTAGGCAGAAGATCAGATCTAAGTGCATTTTGACAAAACTAGATGTATGCAAATCCCTGGGACCCAATAGGATGTAGTTGTGATGAGTGCTGAAAGAACTAGCTGATGTCACTGCAAGACTGCTTTGAATTATCTTCAAAAGGTCATAGTGAACAGGGAAGATCCTTGGGGTCTGACAGAAAGGGAATGCCACTTAAGTCTTCAAGAAAGACAAGAAGAATGGCCCAGGGGACTACAGGCTGGTCAACCTCGACCCAATCCTGGAATAATCCTGGAAAATATTTCTAAACATTTGAAGTACAAGAAAGTGATTGGGACTGGTTAGCATGGAGACACAGAAATTGGACCCCTACTAGTACGGTAACTTTGTATAATTAATTGACTAGTTTGTTGGATGAGGGAAAAGCTGCATGTTTTTTTGTCAGGATCAAGTCTTCTAGTTGTTTCCTGTAACATCCTCAGTGACAACTGATTCTGTGATAGTTTTTGATCTTCTGTCGACGGAATTGATTTTGTATGTTTCTTGAAGGATATGTTCCCACTTAGTTTTTCTCGGGCTAGGAAATGATAGAACACTTTTCTTTCTTGTCCAATGAAAAGCAATGGGATTGCACCAGGTGTCCATGTACCAACACCTACCAAATTAATGAAAGAAAGTGTCCTGATCCAAAGTCAAATTACTCTCTTTACCATAAATTCTTATACGTGATGATGTAGGGTAGCCTGGATTCACAAGCTCTTTTGAAAAATTGTCCATTTGAGAAAATAATCAGTTTCAGATTTCAGAACCTAATTGTATGCACACATCTTTTGAAAGTCTCGGTCATGGATTAGGCTTTTAATTATGCTTAGATCTCCTTTCTCTTATAGTATTTTAAAACATATGGCTGAAGTTATTCTGCACCTTGCTAAATGTGTCGTCCAAGCAACTTTGACACTTAAAATGTTAATCAGATGGTCGTCTTCTATTTGACAAGTAGGAATATGACACTGTGAAACTGTTGGTTTCTTAGATGCTGCTAAGTATATGCCATTTATTGTGACTTGATGGGAATTTCGATTTGCAGTAACCATGCATTGTGTGAGAAAATATAAACAGATGGGTCACCTTGTGATAACAGGGAATAAAGTAAATGGGGGGTGGGGGGTTCTGCTTTTATAGATCTATAACTAAGACCAAGAACTGACTATTAGAGGGCATTTGCTGTCAGGCTGAAGCCTGGACAATTGTATTTCAGTTCCTGACTGCATAACGTACTGTGTAGAGCAGTGTGTTACTCTGTAAGCAGTGGAGCTACTGAAACTCACTTCTCATGGGTTTGTCTTACATCCATCCCCACCTGCTCTCTTTGAAGTATCCGAAGGTTCTCTGTGTATTCCCCGAATTCCCATAATGCCATCTAGTTTATCACATTATCTATTCTACTGTTAACCACATGTCATTCCTTTACTACCATGTTCTGTGTATGTTTTCTCATCTCAAAGCAAGGAACAACTGTGTCATGTAGCTAGGCTGGAATGATGAGTGCACTGACTGGCCATCTGGTGCTCATGGCAGGTTGGTCAGTTGTCTGTTATCTCTCAAAATGGGTAAACACTGAATTCTGCTCTTCTTTCCTTTATTATCAACCATCTGCTGGTTTTCACCAAACTTATTTGTTCTTGGTTGACATGTGCTGCATCCCCAAATTTAACCGTAGTTAAAACTAACCAGCAGATTTAGAGATTAGGAGTGCAGCCTCAGTGTGATAAGATTGATAAAATGCTAGGTTTACGTAGTCAGAGAACCCTCTAAAGATGGTTTCCATGAGAGGAGAAGCAAATAAAATAAACTGGTAATAAATTTGACATTCTGATAATTCATTTGTAGAAATGTCAACTCATACAAGGATGAGGCTGCTTAACAGCTTGTGGTCTGTTAGGAGATACTTTTCAGAGCAGATCCATATTTCATTATGGGATCTATGTCTTCGTATAACTATAACTAGAGGCAGTCTGCTAAAGACATATGTTGCCTCTTTTTATTTATTTAAAAAAACAAACAAGCAACAAAAACCAGAAATCAGCATACTTTGTGTGCTTAATTTTAAGCATTTTAATATAGCTTGAATACCAGCATTTTTCTCCCAGGTAATAGAAAATACTAAAACCTGAGGTCAATATCATGGAGGGCTAGAAACAGCAGATATGTAGCATACTGCTTTAATCTACTCCAGGCAGATCTGCTTCTCCTCCTATCTCTCCCTAACATGCCCACAAGGAATGAAGTCTCATCCTTACAGGTTAAAGCTGAGAAAAAGAAAAGCTCCTATCCTCAACATCTCCTCTCTTCCTTCTCATATAAATAAGGACATCTAGCGGCCTAAACACAAAGAAATTGCTTATCTACAAATTCCATTCTCTGCTGAGGTCTTGTGGATGAGATTACATGTACACCAAACATTCTCAATATCCATTCCTTTAGGGAAACAAACAGAATGGGATAACATTTTTTTTATTTTTTTATTTTTTCCAGAAGCAGAGTGGATTGGATTGGCTCACTTACAATGTAGCTTGAAGCCTTTCCCTGGCTCTCAAATTAGAACACTGAATTAAGCCTCTGTTCTTTGCTCATCACATTAAGTCCAAGTGTTTATCAAAACTGGACTGAACAATTTATTCTTAATTCACTTTTATTTTCCCCCTAGATCTTTCTACAAGATCCATTACTTCATTTTCTTTTTAATATTATTTCTAGTGAGACTCAACAGGAAAGAAATTCTTCTGAAATTAAAACCTCAGCAGCAAAATTCCTTCCCAGTGTAACTCTTCTGTTGACAATCGATTCATTTGATTCACATTTAAAAACTGTTCTGCTACTCAGTTATTCATTTTGTATCTATATATATGTATATTTAAAATGCCATGAAAACAAAAACAAACAGTCAGCAGAGCAATTGAATGAAGTAGTTTATATTTAAGTTATATATTAGGAGGAAGTTTTTCAATCAGAAGGTGGTGACACACTGGAACAGGCTGCCCAGAGAGGTTGTGGATGCCCCATCCCTGGATGCACATCCTGGCCAGGCTGGAAGTGGCTCTGGGCCGCCTGGTCTGGTGGTTGGCAACCCTACCCATGACAGGGGAGTTGAAACTAGGTGATCTTTGAGGTTCAGTACAGGTATCTGAAATGGTAAATGAAGGGAAGCTCAGAGGCTGTTCATGAAAGTCATGGTTGTTTCGTTTCAGTTGTGGTTCTGTAGTAGAGTAATCCAATACTGTCACTGCTAGTAAAATAATGCCACATGGTTTGAACTGAGTTGGCAAGGCTTTGTCAGAACCTTTCTTGATGTTCCTAGACCTTTGCTTTCATTTGATCACAACAGCATTTCTTCTGTTGAACGACTGGTACGTCGAACTTGTTTTACTGTTGTTGACCCATATATGGTACAACTATAATACTTAAAGGTAGTAGTAAGTTGCCATGCTGTGTAGAATAAAATATTTATGATTGTGGTAATAATGTTAATGTAGTATAAAGAAATTTTGTTCTATCAGATAGCAGACCTTGAAAAGTGGAGTTGCAAGATGTACTAGCAAGGATTGCAAGCATCAGGTGATAAGACACAAGGTACAGGCTGCAGATCCCATGATTGTATAGAGTTCACCATTGTCTACTGAAAAACATGCAGATCTAAATCTGGATAAAACTGGTCTTAGGATAATAAAAAACAAACATCTAACCTAGTTACAATGTACCATATACAGTAAAGTAACAAGGCATTGCAGACCAGTGAAAAACCAACGAACATACAGATGACTTAGCAATCACATAAAAATGACTTGAACTGTATCCTAGACACAGAAACCATCACCACTTTCTCAGCTGAATGACTCTCAGAGCCAGTGGCTTCTTGAACCCCTTCAACTCTCAGCACAAAGAAGTGATCAACTTGGTAGTAAAAGTGGCATTGGTAACAAACACAGAGTCAGGAAAAGGAGTGTTGAATAAACACAAGGAAATGCATATAACAATTTTAATTGTACTATTACTGACAGTTTTCTTGTATAATAATAATATTTTTCTCTTTTGATTTTCATTTATGTAATAATTAAGTCTGGAGGAGTCATAACTTTTATTAAATAGTAATAACTTCTATTAAATAGTTTTTATATAAGCTATATTGATAATAAATACCTGGCTTTATATATAAACACTTTGTTTCCTTTTTGCCTATAACAACGTTTTGAGCATAACATGTGCCACAACAAATATTGCAACAGAAATACTTGAAGTGAAACCTGAACCAGATCTGATCTACAAGCATCCTGAATTCAGGATTTTGCTGCAAGTTTTTTGCAGTAATTTCCAAATGGAAAGCAAGCATGTTCATCTCTCCACACTGAAAGATGGGGAAACCAGATTTGAAGAAGAAAGAAAAAAGAGCGGGAATTTCTGAGGGTTGTGTTTTTTTAATGAGCATTTGAAAGTGATCTCTCCAGTAGTTTGTATCAAGACGGAACAGCTCTTCTAAATTCTCACATGTAAAATAGGAAATTAGATTCAGTGGCCCTGAAGTCTCATCCAGGTCTTTGTTCTCTTTGTTTCATTTAATACAGTGTTATGAAAGGAGATTCTAGGTGATGATGATTCATATCACTCAAAGTCTTTTGTTTAGAAGGTGAGATATAATCAAACTCATTTTACAAAACCCCTGTATCATGATGCCATGGGCTTTGAGGAAAGATGTAGGAAAGAGAAAAGGAGCATTTCCTCAGCCTTAATACCTGCATTTGGTTATGAATGTTTAATTATTGCTTTAACATTTTTTTTAACTATCACAGTTCCAGAACAAGTATATAAATTACCATATCTGAATTAGGAATGAACTCATACCACTGCACTGCCTTTGGATACATTGTTAAGGCAAACCTTGGTCCAAATCTTAGTGTGCTCCCAAAAACAGATCCATTGAACCCTCTTGGTACTTGCACCGCTGACCATTGCCTTACTACACTGTGTAAGGGCAGCTCAGGGTCAAGCTGCCTGCAACTCCTGGGTACCCTTGTGGCATGCAGATTTAGCACTGTGTGAGAAAGGACCTGGGACTGTCTTATTTCTATGACAATCATGTGATAATGCAATGGAAGCAGGGAGAATATCCAATGGACAGAGTGAATACAGTTATTCCAGACAAACTCCAGAAAAGTGCTTGCTTACTAGTGGAACATGAGCTTCAGCAATGTGAAGCTAATGTAGAATGTGACATCTATACCCTGTGTTACATTCAGTTTACATAAATGTACCCATCTTTTGTTGCTTCATCTTCCCACTTTCTATCCAACGTTTATCTACATATTCAAGTGAGTGACACTGCCACCTGTCAGTGTCTATGCCATAGATGGCAGGGCTGTCAGTGGGTCTCTTTCCTCTGATGTCTACTACAGTAGCTCTTGTTTACCTAGTACAGTAGACCTTGTTCAGAATTATTCACTGCCACTAAAAATGGAAATGTTCTTATACTGTCTGTAAGAGAAGTTAAGAATCTTGAATAGTAGTAGGACTTATTCTTGGTCAATCACTGACCACTGGCCTTACGCGCTGATGAGTTACCATGTGGTAACAGAGATTCAAGTGGGAGGAAAACTAATAGAGTCTGTAAATATCTCTTAGAGTCTGAAGCAAAAGTCTTATGAGGGGTGACTGAGAGAACTGTGGTTGTTTAGTCTGGAGAAGAGGAGGCTCAAGGGAACAACGACCTGGAAGAAGGTTGTAGTGAGCTGGGTGTAGACATTTTCTCCCATGCAAGCAGGAATAGATCTAGAGGAAATGGCCTCAAGTTGTGCCAGGGGAGATTCAGGTTGGACATTAGGAAAAATTTCTTCTCTAAAAGAGTGGTCAGGTGCTGAAACAGGCTGCCCAGGGAGGTGGTAGAGTCACCATCCCTGGAGGTGTTAAAGAAGCGTTTAGATGATGTACTGAGGGACATAGTTTAGTGGGGAAATATTGGTGGTTCGAGGACATTTGGACTAGATGGTGGTCTTTTCCACCTTTTCCATGGTTATTCTATGATTCTATATAAGCAAGAAAGGCTAAGGGTATTTTTTTTTTTTCACTGCTGTTGAAAACTGATTGAGTGATACATTTATGTTTTTCATAGAACAAAGTAATCATATGAATCATTCTCCCCCCCTGGGTCACACTGTAATGAGTGTACCAAACAGGTCAGTAATAAATGATTATTTCCTTACACTGATGAGTATGGTGAGGGTTGAAGGATCAGTCTGTGATAACTAAGAAGTGGGCACGTATGTTTTTGTGAGAGTGCAGCCTGAGCTGTGCTCAGAACTAAGCCAGTTATTACTAAATATGTCTGTGTCATTTCAGGTGAAATTTCCTCCCATGCATTTTGGATCCTAAGGTGCCAAGGCCAGAGGTCCAGATGATAATGTTTTTTAACAGGCAGTCCACAGTCTCTTTATTTTTTATGTATAGTTAGTCCTATCTGAAAACAAATCTGACTTTTCCAGCCTTTAGCTTTTTTTGGTGAATTCCTAAAAGCCTGCTTTTATTTTTTTCTTTCTTTTCTGCCCCATGTAAGTGCTTTCCAAAGGATCCAGTTCATTTAAAGACTTACTCCTCATTTAAAGACTTTCTCTCTTCTGTGCTCTTCTCTTGGACCAAAGCTGTTGGGGCTATAGAAGCTGATGCATAGGAAGCAAATCCACAACACTTTGTGAGGCCCCTTGGATAGAGTGCAAGACAGATATCTGACTCCATTATCATCTCCAGTTGCCAAAATTGAGGCAGAATTTCCAAGAGGTGGAACTCCAAAGCAGTGCATACTTACTGTGTTTTGAATTGACAATCTCTTATTAGGAGAGATGAAAAGAAAAATCTTTCAGACTTCCTCATCACAATTATTTTGCGGTGAATTGCAGCTAAAAGCATGTGTCAGACAACAGGTGCTTAATCCTAGGGTATAGTCCTGTGATTTTTACAACCAATTAGACCTTGAACTCTCCCAAAAACAATTAAAAATAGTCTTCTGGTAGTAAGTAAACCTTTTCTTCCTCCTCTTCAATTCTTCCTTTAATAGTGAAAAGCCCCTCATACAGACATCTCGCAGCTGAACCTGAATTGTAAAGCTACCCTGAACCTATATGACAGGAGGCAGATGGTTTCCTTAGCAACTTTGAGACAAATTTTAGAGCAATTTCTCCCCACTCTGGTTTATTTTAGTATAACACTCAGCACCTGCCAGCAGGAAAAGAGTGGCCCTTTGAATTGACCTATTGATCAAAAGCAGAGGTGTCCCAAAATGATTTCTTTGGGCAATAAACTTGTGTCTGGAGAAACACCAAACATAACCCCAAATCTGCCCTAATCTCTGCTATTCTCTGATGAAGTGATACTCGGACTGAAGGTCTTCTGAAGCCCTCTGTTGTGTCCCCATTTGTGTCTGTAGTGGAAGTAGCTTCTAACCAGAATGTTGTGGATTTCAATACAACTGTGAAAAGTCAAAAAGATTTTAAAAATACCCAAAAGTATATCACTTTCTGTTGTATCGTTTGTGGTTAAAACATTCAAGTAATTGTATCCTATGGCTTTTCAGTAAAGACACGAAATCAAGTCAGATGACCAAAGTTTCTTTGAAACTTTCAGGGGCAAATTGAAAGAATCATTTCATCTTCAAGGAGCGTTAAAGGAAGCCAACATTGGCCATACAGCCTGGATATAGAACATGAAATGTCTTTTATTTATTTGTTTGTTTGTTTGTTTGTTTGTTTGTTTATGTCTAAGTTTGGAAGTATAGCCACGACATGAGTTTTATATGAGAATCACTGTAGGTATATTATGAAACCCACCTTCTCAGACATGAAATTGTACAATAGCAGAAAGTGATACTTGTCATGATGCTTGATAAGGTCAGAGAACAGTTCAAGATAAATGCTGTACACATATAAGACATGAGGCACACTTATGCTTGTCAATATAAATGAGAACAGCAAGGAAATCTATTGAAATTCCCTGCACAGTGCTGCTGTCTGAAGACAGAAAATCCGTAGGAAAAACACTTATAAAACATTAAGAACTTTCTTCCTTGAAAGAAAAGCAGCTAAGCATGATCATGCACATCTATTTTAGTTAAACATTTCAATTAACAATAATTAAGTATGCATAATAGAATTTAAGTAACAAATATAATAACATTCAAGCAAGATTTATGTCTTCCATTTTTACTTGATTAAAGCGATTAAACCTGTGTAGTGTCAACCTTTCCTATTTACATTCAAGAGAGAAAGAAAGCCTTGAATGATCAAGCACAGGAAATTAAGCCCATAGACAGAGCTCTGCCATGCACATTAAATACTTTCACAAAGAACATTCACTGTGCAAAATCATAAATTCTGTAAAATATTGCTTCAGAGTTTTGGTGTTTTTTACTGGGATTTCACTGTGTCTGCTAACCAGAATTTGATGGAAGTGCATTGGACAAAACAAATAGTCTAGGGTACCAGGCTAAGCTAAATGTGCTGTGGGGTGCTAAATATATGATTTTCCCCTCTCTTTGAAGGCACAAGCAAAGATGACTAAAAATCCTGAGTACCACATGTTGATAGCTGAGGATCTAAATGAAATATCCAAACATATGCACACATGTGGCTCTGAAATGTTAATTAATCTGCTCAAGAGAATGCTCTCACATGGAAGATTTAGGGAACAAAGGCAATGCTGTGATGCAGGTTTCGATATGACTGTTTAGTCTAATGTGACGTTCAGAGCTCCCTCTGCTTTTCCTACCTGCACATTTTTAATTATCTACACACTGAGAAAGATATGCACAGATAGCTCTCACATCTCAGTTATCCTGATACTGCTGAGAAATGGGGTGAGAAATCAGCTTTAGTAAAAATGCTTCAGAGGAAATGTTATATTATCTACTATTAATCATCAATATTATCTACTCCTGTTTTGATATGCTTTGGAGAAAATGCCATTGAATTATTCTCTTTCATATAAGAAAATACTGTATTGGAATCATTTAGAAGACAGTATATATGTATTTTCTAAGAATAAAATAATTATTCTTGTGAATAAGAAGAGACATCAGTAGAGGTATTAGAATGAAATTATTAATAAGGTGTCTAATAAGGAGAAGGAAATTACTAATAAGAAAATTATTAGTAGGCAGTTAGATATTTGTCCTTGGAGAAGATTATGAAAAAAGTTGAATGGGGGAAAGGTCCGGGTTAATAATGACCACCCATTTCTTTATTAGTGATCAGTTGTACAGGAGACATATAATACTCTGGCTACATATCTGAGTCTATATTTAAGGATTAGTACTGTGTCCTTCCTTTGGATATGAGCCCTTAGCTTATTTTTCTGTTGTTGTTTTATTTCCCTTGCTTTAAGCCTGCCATTTCGCTTCTCTAACATGCAATTTCTTCCAAAACACATCTGACACTCACTCGGACTGATTTACAACAGTATAATTTACACTACTTCTGAATGTTGACCTTACAGTTGACAGCATAACAACCATTGGTTTTGCTGCCATCAAAGACTGAAACAGGAATGTCCAGAGAGGAGCACAAACCTCTGCAGAGAAAAGGATAATTTCCCAGGCTAGGTCTGCATCAGGTCAGTCCTGTCTGCAGAGGAGTGACGTATCTTACAGTGACAGCTAGATTGCATTGGGCAGTCACACTGCGAACACTCTCACAAATTACTTAGAGATATTATACATTCAAGGATTGTTCTCTGTTCTCGCTGACATCTGAGCAGCACCAGTAACAGCAGCAGTATTTGAATCCCTGCAGTAGGCTGACGTGGAGCTGCTGCTGGCATTTAGCAGCATGCCAAGTACCTCGACGTGAAACATGGTTAATCACTGCCGACAACACATTCACACTTGGGTACCCCATCAAGCTAGCTGTGGTGAAATGTTAATATGCTGGTGTCAATGGGAAATGCATGCTTGTCCTCAAAGGCTGTGCCTGAACTGTGTGTACCCTGCAGCGTTGGTGCGCCTGCTCACAAGAAGGGGGTGATGCATGAATGCCCCATCAATATCTCTCTGTCTAGTAGGGCATATCTATGTACCACAGTGACACAAAAGCAGGATGTCATCAAAGCTCATGGTCATGGCTGGGAGCTGGGAAATGCTTCAGGTTATCTCCTAGATTAGCCATTGAATAACCATGTCTGAAAAGCACCTGAAAGGCAAAACTTGGGTGAGTTTTTGGGAGCAAGTTTGTCCCCTTCGTTTAGTTTTCTCCCCCACCTCACAAAAAAAAAAAAAAAAATACTGGGAACCATTTGGAGAAGCAAACAGATTTGAGAACTCAGAGTTTTCACTATTTGCTAGGAGTTTCACTCAGACCAGCTAGCTCTGGTCCAACCCTGTGTGTTCAGGGCCCACTGATGGATAAAACAATAAGGTGAGCTCCTCTTCTGCTTAGCTTCAGCTGGAAGAACACATTTGTGTGCTCTGAGACCATTTCATGAGACAAACCAAAACACAGTAAATTGAGATTTTCTTCCAGAGTACACTCCTGGTCCAAAATGCAATGCTGCTATAGACATTTCAAAGGTAGATGGTAATTCAGAGTAGCTCTTTCTTGAAGTTTCCTACTTTAGGAAATTTACAGGTGATTAATTTTCAGCAGGTGAATTAATAACCATTCTTTAACAATCAGATCCCTTTAAAGCATTTCTGTTGAGGCAGTTAAATGTGGATTGTGTCTAAAATGATCAGTCACATATGGCAACTATGACTGTGAGCTAAGAGAAATGAGAGAAAACAGTCATTCCTCATTTGCTCTTCTTTTCAAGGGTAATATTGCTCAGCAATAGCCTGTACACTCTTCTAGTCTGAATAACATTCTTCAGGACATCAGAGAATATATTTTCAATTTTATAAGCCAATGCAAACTTGAGGCTTAAAGAAGTCTTGAGAAAAACTCAAAAGGTATGATAAATCAGTTGCAAGAAAACTGAATAAGCTGCCCAAGAAAAAAATAATAAGTAGAAAAGGTCTGCAACTGCTTATAGTGAAGAAAAATTACTAAGATGGTCAGTTCCTGCTGGGGAATATTTGCTAGGTAAAAGGAAGTAATGCACATTTCAGCTGCTCAGTGGGTTACTTCCAACCTGGGAACCATCAGAAGTTCTTAAGAAGAATATCCCTTATATTCCTGTGGTTGCCGGGGAGCCATAACTACTGACTCCATGGATACTTGTTATACTTCTGAATGTTTGCATCAGAAATATGTTTGATGGAGAGGAAGAAGGGGAACCAGGAAAAAGCAGGGGAAACATAGGACAAATTTGCCCTATTCTGCTGTATCAGTTCATCAGTGTCTGGCTTTTCTGAGTTAACATCAATTATATGCATGGTTTTTGCTTTCCAGTCATTTTAACCACACTCATAACTGTTGTTCCTGTAAAATTAGCATTTCAAATGGACTATTTTTATCCTGTGGTCTTATATATACCTAAGAGTTAAACAGATTCAGTTAATTTAATACAATCCCTGCTGCATAATTTATTTTCATACAAGGTCTTCTGATTCTATTTCAGTTGAAGCTGAGCTGAAGGTATCAGCTGGGAAGATATTTAACCCACTGTGATCATCTGACATAGGCAATTTTATTTCTTTCATATCCGCAGTCATTAGTATGAAATACACCTGCTAGAGCTACTTCCAAAGTGGAAGTTATGAAAAAAAAAATGTTAGTGTTTTCAGTAAACTAAATCTTAATAATGGGGAGTATAAGACAAGTAAGAAAGCATAGTGTCACAGAAACTTTCTTCTTGAACAAATTGTTTACTCTTATGTGTATGAAACTTCAGATTTAGTCATTGAAATCTTACTGATGTTTTACATAACAGTTTTAGAAAAGCTACATGATTCAAGAATGTCAAGAATTGGATACTAAGTGTTAAGAAATCTTAACATATGTAGATCTCCTGGAAGGGAAACACAACAGGGAACATGAAATCCAGGAGGCTTCTGGTGGGCACTCGTAGAAAATTCTTGATGGTGACTGAGGGCCCACAAGTATGAGTCACTGTACTTGTTTTCATACTTATATAAAAGGAAGAATTGGTTCTGTATATGAAGATCAGGGGCAGGTCTGCCTCTAGGACCACAAGTGATGGGGATTAAGATCCTGAGAGGAGGGAATAAAACAAATAGTGGGGTCACAGTCTTGGACTTAAGGAGAGTGGACTTCGTCATTTTGGTGATCTGCTTGGAAGGCTCCCATAGGATACGGCCCTGGGGAGGAAACAATTTACAAGAAAATCTAGGACAGTGAAACAAATTATTTTCAATGAGCATTTGCTCCAAGTTCAAGACTAGTCCATCCCAACAAATAGGAAGTTAAGCTGTTGTGTTTTAAACTTCCAGGCAGCTGAGCACCAGTCACTCACTCATTCCATCTGCAAGTGGAACGAAGGAGAGAACTGGAAACAAAACACAACTCAAGGGTTGAGATGAAATCTATTTACTAAAATCAAAAGGGAAAAATGGAAATAGAAACACAATCATTACAATATACAAGGCTGCTCTAAAGGTAATGTCCTCTATTTAATTATGTCAGCCCATGAGGCCAGAGGCAGATGTTGGCAGTAGGACAGTAGAGGCTGAACCTTTCTACCATTATTCAGTTACATTTTGTTGCCATGTGACAGATGGCAGCACAGGGGCATTTCAGATGACAAAATGTCATCTGAAATGGAAGTGCCTTTGAAGCAAAGGTGTGTCACTGAATTCCTCAATGTGAAAAAAATGACAACCACTGACAATGCTTGAAGCTTGCTGAATGTTTATGAAGGCCAAACAGTGGATGTGAGCACAGTGAGGTGGTGGCTGGTACATTTCAGCTGTGGTGACAGTGACATGAGATACAGGGTATGTTCTGGATGGCCATGCACAGCTGTCACTCTAGGAAAAGAATAGCTTCTGGATCAGCTCATCTGCACAAATTGGCAGATTACAACTAGGCAGGAATGTACAGAGCTGAAAATCAGCTTGGTAATTTGGAATATTGCAAAGTTTGTGCCAGGTGGGTCCTGTGAATGCTTACACGGGAACAGAAAGAACAGGACCCACTGAATCAGCATGAGGCTGGAGGTGATGATTTCCTAGATCACATTACTGTTCACAAGACTTGGCCCAAACACTACAAACCAGAGTCAAAATTATAGTCCATGGAGAGGCAACATTAATTTTCCACTGAATAAAAAGTTCAAGCCACAGACATCAGCACTGAAGTGATATGTTCTGAAAGGGGTGATCCTTCTGGATTTTCTGGGACAAACCATCAACTCTGGTCATCATCATGACACTGACTAAGCTGCAGGCTTGAACTTCCAGAGCCAGGGCAGAGATAAACAACCACTCTCCTGCAATACAGTAATGCCAGGCTCCATACCAGTTTGAAGACTGTGGAGCCCATTACCAGTCTTGGCTAGACTGTCCTACCACACCCACTGTATATTCCAGATTTGGTGCATTCTGACTTCTGTCTGTTTGGGCCAATGAAAGATGCACTTTGTGGGCAATTTTCCTAGCAACAGTGCCATCACAGTAAATGAACTGGTGAAGATTTTGACTAGTGCAGCATACAGGCTGGTCATCACTGGTGAAAATACATAGCTAATGATGGTGACTGTGTTAAATAATAGTGTTTTGTAGCTGAGAATTTTCTCTATGAGTAACGTTATTTTGCTCTTCTTATCTGTTGTATTTTTCCAGGGAAATAAATGGTGGTGGGAATGGAATTTAATCCAGCTGGTGACTCGTCATGAGTGGTGCTCCCCAGGAGTCAATATTGGGGCCTGTTCTATTTAATATCTTTATTGATGTCCTGGACAAGGGAAGTGGATGCACCCTCAGTAAGTTTGCAGATGACAGCAAGCTGGCAGGAAGTGTTGATCTGCCTGGGGGTAGAAAGGCCCTATGGAATAATCTGGACAGGTTGGATCACTTGGCTGAGGCCAGTGGGATGAAGTTCAACAGGACAAAGTGTCAAGTCCTGTACTATGGTCAAAACAACCCCAGACAGTGCCACAGACTTGGGACAGAGTGGTTGGAAGACTGTGTGGAAGAAATGGGGGTGTTGGTTGACACTTGGCTTAATGTGAGCCAGCATGTGCTCAGGTAGCCAAGAAGGCCAACAGCATCCTAGCTTGTACCCACAATAGTGTTGCCAGCAGGAGCAGGGAAGTGATCATCCCTCTGTACTCAGCACTGGTGAGGCTGCACCTTGAGTACTATGCTCAGTTTTGGGTCTCTCACTACAAGAAAGACGTTCAAGCCCTGGAGAGTGTCCAGAGAAGAGCAACAGTTCTGTTTTTCTGTGTAACTGTATTTACATATGGCATTGACTGCATTCAGCTGTGCTTGCATACAGTGCATGTGTCTACACATCATGGTATGCTTAGCAGAGGAAATACTGTGTCCTGTTCTGGTGTTCATATTTTAAAAGATGTAGAAGACTATCCAGAATGAGAGTCAGACACAAGAAGGGGCATGCAATTTTCAAATAATTTCTCAGTTTGATAAGTTGTATGTGAGTACAGGTCACATGCTATTCCATGCTCTGTCAAAGAACACTAGAGAGATATGCCAGATTTCCTCAATACAAGAGTGGTATGTGGACACTAGTCATATATAGATTTACAACACACAGATGGCTTCAATGTCTGGATGTCCTAGTGTTTGTCTGGCGAGCTGTCAGTGGAAAGGAACCCAGCCAAACTCTGTCATCCTTCTTCCTTCTCCCCAGTTTCTCAAGGAGGCATTCCACAGTCAGGAAGAGGATGAAGGACAGTAATCTCTGGTCTTGTGTGCTGATGCAGTGTTTTGCAAAAAGTGGTGCTATAATGATATCCTATCATTTCAAAATATCTATCACCATAGTGTTCCTTAGAGTTCAAATTTGCCCACTTTGTGTTAACAGAGCAGAAAAATCTTTACATGCAGAAGTAATTTCTCCTGCTGGCAATTTCCAAGTGAAGTTTTGTATGATGCCAGAGATTAAAGTGTCTTGCCCTTGAACTGAGGAACCAAGCTTCCTAGCTGACAGTTCTAACAGGCTTATTGAATTTCTAAGTCAGATACAGGGACAGAAATACTCAATTTCAGATAGATTATGCCTGAGCCTTTGAGGTAAGTGTTCTCAAAGTCATTCAAATGAAGCCTATCAATTAGTTTTTAGATTACTTTGAGAACAAATGTTAAAAGCAGTTTAATGATTATTTCCCACTAGCCTGTTATGTCAAATGGATACCTGGATATTGAAACTGGCTAAAAATAATTTTCGGGATTTTCATGCCAAAAAATACGTTAAATGGTGAATGGACACAGCCATTCCTGGTCCTACCATTTTTCCAGTTACGACTTGTGCTGAGAAAAGAAGGTGGTAAATTGGTGTAAGAACTGTTCTGTTGATTGCATGTTGCCCTGCAACATGGCATAGCAAAGGAAGTCCTTGGGAAGTAATCTGGGCCAAGTAGGTACAGATGCGTGTCCCCAGTCTTATCCTCCTGATGTGAGGAAGATCTTCAAACTAGTGGTCTTACAAGAGCACGCCACTCTAGTAAAGTGTGAGAATAGAAGTGAGCTGAGTAGATCTCACTTGTCTGCTGGACCAAAATGGGATATCTGTGATTAGTATGTTGCCAGCACAATGCCCATCTTTCCTACTTGCACACACACAAAGATTGACTGTAGCTTTTGCAATTATCTTTGCATCTCATTACTGAGTGTTCCCACTATTCAGTTTCTTGACACCTGAGCTAGAGACTTGTGTCTTTCTCATTATAACATTTATACAAAATTAATCTGGTACAGGTAGGTTAAAGATTTTTATATCCTGTGGTGATTCCTGAATGCACTGCCAACATAGAGAATTGAAAGATTTTCCTAAATTGTTCTTCTAAGTTTATTAACTTACATTTTATCTGTATGTCATCGTGATTCTTCAAGAAATTATTACATACCTGTGCAAAAAAGCAAGCAAACAAAAAAAGCCACACTTATTCTTATAAGGAGTAACATTTATAAGGAGTATCTTGTCTCCAAGGAATTGAGAGACCACAGAACTATCCACAGCTCTGTTTGTGGAGAAGTGAATAAAAAGTTTTGCAGAACTGGATGAACTGTAGAAGTGCTAAGGATGCATTTTAAAATATCTTTAAAAAGTAAGTTTTGTCTTATTAAGAACTCTTTTGAAAATTTTAAATAATTATTTCAGTGATTAATCCAGTTCCAGGAATGACAAAATTGTTTATTTTTATATTTATTCTTTTTCTTTTTTAGTTCCAGCATGGTATTTCTTAATTTTTAATTAAATTATCACTCAAAATTAGTGACAATCTGAGTGTCATTACAAGGATGGGGGTGTCTTCATATAGTTCTGAAGACCAAATGGCTTTGAGCTTGAGAGATACGTTTTTCTGTATCTCACTGGACAGCAGTAGGTTGTATCTTTTTTGTAGAAAATCAGCCTTTCACCATGTTGCCAAATGGAAATCAGAACTCAGTCTTTTATAAAACAGAAAACAGGTCTTAAGCATGACTTGTTTCAAGATCTGGAAACATCTATTAGACAGCTTGGATTTGACAAAATGTGAGGTCTTTGACTTCTTTTGACAAAATCAGTTGGTGGACAGACAAAATTTACCTTTTATTTCTTGATTCTATGACCATTGCATACAGTAAGCTACATTTTACTATTGACATATCCTGAGCAGGCTGAGAGCAGACAAAGTTCCTACTCACTTTATGTTCTGGGAGCTGTATCTAGTCCTCGGGTGTTAAACAATACATTAATGTCAATATCATCATGATATAAACTGTAGGCTCTTTCCACAGAGAAGTAAAATGTCTATGTTATTCTTCCTTAGAATATAGAATACAAAATCAGATGCTATACATAGGTCTTTTTTCATATCTAAGTAAAGACCCTTCAGCCTTTTTTGTATCTGGTCATAAAATATGTTAAAGACAAGGCTGGAAAACTCATTGATCTTACTGAGATGGAGAATAGACAGAACAACTTCTAGAAGAGAAGATATTCCAGCGAGAGCTCTGTGACTTTATTTTGCCAGAAGTCTGGAGTAGACACTCAAAGTTATGAAAATGCACACTTTATTGGAACACAGTAAAGAAAGATCAAATTCCTTTAAAAAAAAATATTAAGGAAATTAAATAGTCATGGACAAGTGGAGTACAGTCACAGATCAGTGTCTGTCTACAAAGACTGAAAAAATAGAAACAGGTGGCTAATTGCTGAGCCTTGTGACTGACAGAATGACAGAAAAACAATTCTTCCTCGGCACATCATTGGAGCATGTAAACTGAACATTGCAAGGTTCTAGATGAACTGATAGCTGTAGCTGTAAATATGCACACAGTGAGGCCCTACATGGAGTACTATGTCCAGGCCTGGGATCCCCAGAAAAAGAAAGATGTAGAGATGTTGCAGCAGGTGCAGAGGGGCATGGATATGATCAGAGGGCTGGAGCACGTTTCCTTAGAAAATAGGCTGAAGGGGTTGGTCTTGTTTGGCTTGGAGAAGAGGAAATTCTTTACTCAGAGGGTGGTGAGGCACTGGCATAGGCTGCACAAAGAGCTGTTGGTGCCCCATCCCTCGAGATGCTCAATGCCAGGCTGGATGGATCTCTGGACAGACTCAGCTGGTGGGAGGCAACCAGCCCAGGGCAGGGGGGTTTGAACTGGATAGTTTTTAAGGTCCCTTTCAACACACACCATTCTGTAATTCTATGATTCTGTGATACATAGCAGTGGTTTAACCCAGTAGCAGCTCAGCACCACACAGCTGTTGTCTCACTCCCTCCCAACAGTGGGATGAGGGAGAGAACTGGAAACAAAATAGAATGAGCTCGTTGAGATACCAATTATTTACTAAGGCAGAATAGGAAAATGGAAAAAAAATGTGATTATATCTATACATCTATAACTATAGATATAATATATAACTATAAATCTATATAGCTATATAACATATATAGCTATATACATATGTACATATATGTATATATGCATACATATATCCACATTGCACATGTAATTACTCACCACCTGCCAACCAACATACGTCATTCCCTGAGTGGCAGCTGTTCCCTGGCCAACTCCCCACTGCTTTATGGCCTTCTGCATGCTGTCACGTGGCATGGAATAAGCTCTTGTCTAATTCAGACCCCCTCTCCTGGCTCTGCCCTGACCTCTGCCTCAGAGCCATCACGGTGGCAACTCTTCCCTGCCAAGTGGCCTGGCCCAGCCCTGGTCACATTCCCATAACTCAGCAATAAGAAAAACACAGTGTGTTATTAGCACTGTCGGAGCTGAAATCAAGACGTACGTACACACACACATTTCCATATTGTATCTTCTTATGCATGACAGTACTCTCAAGTATTCATGCTGCATCTGCCCTATCCAAAGACTAGACTTAATGCTGAGTAGTGTTACTGTTTTGTTTTAGTTTCTCCCTACACCAAATGTCTCGATCCTACTAGTAGAGAGGTTTTTATAGTTATTTTTACCCATATATAATTACTTCTGCTTTGAATGCCAAGGCATGAAGGGGATGTAGCAGCCATCCAAAGCTATACTTACTTATTTGTCTACCATTTCTGCATATTAGTTAAATAGATATAATAGAAATAGGGTGGAATTTTATGGCTTTCTCATTTGTAGTCTCTTAGTGTCCATGACTGTGAAAACAAAATGCACAAAATCTATCTTCTTTGATGCAACTTTCATAGATGCACAGAAGCTACATGAGGAATCATTTTGTCTTCCAGCATCACAAAAATTGAAGTTGTACACAAGAAACACAGCTTTGGTTGGTGCTCCTTCGAAATATACATAAACACTCATAAATATCAGTATAAAACTAATGTTCTGTTGTATTCTCAAACACGGAAGTAACCACAGTTTGTACTGTGCAGGGAATTCTCAATGTGATTGTGAAAGATAGTTGAAATAGGACCACGTCAAGAAGCTGTTGAGAGAATCTTTTCTGACCAGAAAAACTTGCATAGGAGGAAAAGTGTTAAGTATGATAAAAAACAAGTACTGCAGAACTGCCCCTGGAGGACAGGTATGGCCCTAATATTGAGACAATTCTATTAATCTGCTCACTTTTTGTCCAGTTTGCTGAGGTCATTGTCTGCTTGAATTACTTGACAGTGTGGTTTCATAAATCAACTCATTTCTCAGTTCAGGATGAAAAGGTATCTTTTGAAGTTTCCAGAGCAACCAGCTCTGAAAAGCAGAACATTGTCTAGGCAAAACAGATTGTCTTTATTTAATTTCTTTCTATTTTTATAGTAGTTATTTTCTTTCATTCATTACATGTAATTCTGAATTTATTTAAGTAGAATAAACGAAAAGAGAAGTGAGGCCACTGCACAAACAGCATGGTCCATAATATCCAAATATTCATTCTGTGGAAAGGATAGAACTGCAGTCTACGTTAATTAAACACATATCTGTGGCTGCCTTGCCAACCAGTTCTGTTCTCCCCTCTGATATCTCTAACACTGGATGTCTCCGATGTCTGAATGCTGCTCTTTTCTGTTCTGTGATTCTTTCAAGTTTGTCACCTTTGCTGTGCAGCCCCTCCACTAATGCATCCTTGCCTTTTTTCTCCTGCCAGATGTTTCCCAATCCCTCAGCCTTTTCAGGTCCCAGTTCCCAGTTCCATCACCTTGTTCAGCCAGCTCTGAATGTTTTCCCCCTCCAACAATTAAGATCTTTCCACTTGTCCTTTTTCCTTCCCTTCACTCCACATCCAAACAGCTCATTTTTTCCCTTCTTTCCACCTCACTCAGTCAGATGAGCTGCCACTGCCCCACAACATCCTTTGGGCCGTACTGAGAGTTTAAATCCATCTTCCAACTGATTTTTGGCCTTCATTTATTCCTCCTCTCTCCTTTCTCTCATGGTCTCAGGCCTCCTTGTCCTCTGCTTCTCTTTCTGTTTCGGTGTTCTTTTGTCTCCATGTAACACACTACTCTCTTCCCTCTTTCCTGCCTAGCTTTCATTTCTCAGCAAATCTGTGATCTAAATAAGGACACATCCATCCCATCCAAGCTTCCCAGAGAGTTTCAATGAGAAGGAAAATGTGAAGGTGTGTTCCCATTAAAATCTGCTGGAGAGGAGAAGAGATAAATTAAACAAAACAAACATTGAAAAGACAGTTCCATTACATATTTTTTTTTATTATCTATGAGTGATATTTACATTGAAAATGAAAATGTGTCAAAAAATATAACAAAGCTTTTAACTTAACCTGTTTAAAAATCAGGAACGAATTAATCATGTCTAAGATTAACTATGATGAATAGTCTTCACCTAAGACAAAAATTTGCAATTTCGTGATACAAAAGTTATAGGTGGTAAATTGGTGAGGACAACTTGTAAAATGAATGCTTGTGTTGTCTTAAATATATTTCAGGTTCTATAACACTCTTCCTGGTACATGCTTCTTGCCTTTTAGAGCAGAAGTTTGAAAAAACAGAAGTGAATTGGTGCTGCTACAGTGGAGCAGTGAAGAAAGATGTTTTGATGGCAGCAACAGAAAGCTCCAGCAGCAAGTGCTACTTGTATGGGGATGGAGTGAAGAAAGGTCAGAGAAAGAATGAGTACAACAATATTGCCTGCATGCCTTAGGAAAGGAGACTCCATGCCAAGCGTGAGTGCAACGCAATTTGATATATCAGTTGAGTTGTTCCTTCTCACAGCCTTTGATGAGTTGTCAGGGCAGAAGCATGTCTTCTGACTCTCTAGAGCACAAGGCATAAGAAAACAACCAATATTTCTAGATGTCTTCAATGACTACAATGAGTTTTGCATTTGGTCCTGATAGGAATCATGGTACAATGTTCTGATGAAGTAATAAACCAAAAAGGTGAGGAACAGTTCTCTATTTGCATCACCTGGTACTCACACTTGTCAGAGTCAAGGCATACAATGTATTTTTCTCTATGAAACTCACAGAAGCTCTGTTAACAGAACTCAGTTATTCAGGTTTTTCTGAACAACAGATTTCAAATGCAGAAACACATATGGTTCTGCATAGAGGATTTATTAGCAAAAAAATGGGTTTTAGAATCACAGATAATTAACCCAGAAAGGACCTCAGGATGTCTCTAGTCCAACCTCCAACCACAGTAGCATCAGCTTCAGGTTAATCCTGTTTGCTCAGGGCTTCCCCCAGCAGGCTAGAAAACCTCCAAACATGGAGACTGCATAGCCTCCTCAGGCAGTCTGTTCCCCACCTTGGTTTACTGTGCATGTAGATTTCTTTGCTGGATCACTTTGAAACTTTTTATGTCTGTGCAGTGGAGAGATCAGCCACCAAGTGATTCTACTGTCACATGAGAACATTTGCAATGTGAATGACAACTCTTGTTTCAGATGTGATCAGCAATTTTGCCATCTGGCACAATGATTAACACCAGAATTTTTCATGCATCTAAATATTTCTCCACTCCAGGCAGCAAGCATCGAATTTCATTTCTATCTGAACTACAGAAGAATAGCATTAAATACTATAAACTTCCATAGAAAATATGCTCCACGTCAATCCCTTCCACATTCTTCTGCCATATCTCTGTGTCTAGGTTTTTACATGGTAGGTGAGTTCTGAACTTTCCCCTTACATCCCATCCAGGCTCACTAAAACCTAATTGAGGTTAATATATTGTATATGTTTTTGAGAGGCCTGTTGAAAGGTCTTGGAGAAAAAAAAGAGACTAAAATAAGAGTGCAATAATCATGGAAACTATGCTGAGGGCTGCTAAGGGCATTGTTTTTAGTAAGATAATTGAAAAATCTAGGTTGGATAGTACAACTACCTGTTGCCTGGTCCAGTCTCCTGGTCAGAACACAGCTGTTTTCAGAGTTACATAAGGTTTCTTTTCAGGACACTAAAATCTCTAGAGCTTTAGCAGAAATTTGACAGTGGTGACATCTGCACAGTGCTTCTAGTAGAGAGGGACAGCCACTACTGCCTTTGGTTTCAGCAGTGCTGTGTGGCAAGAAAAGGAACATCCTGATAGAAATGTGAGGGGAAAAGGAATTGGGATATACAGCCTCCTCAGTGTCTGCACAGGTGAAGAAGTTCAGAGTCAAAGGATGCCTTGTTATCTGCTTGGGGGTATGTACAGACATAGAGCCAGTATGACCTAGAAAGGGTTACGGGATCAGAAGGTTCATACAATCATAGAATCATAGAATTATAGAATCATGGAATCATAGAATGGTCTGGGTTGGAAAGGACCTTTAATATCATCTAGCTATGTGCAGGGTCACCAACCACTAGACCAGGCTGCCCAGAGCCACATCCATGTCTGGCTGGATGTGACTCTGGGCAACGTACCTTCTTCCAGCTTAAAGCCATTGCCCAACAAGTATCTAGCTCTGGAAGCCAGAACTAATCAGCTTTAGGATCTCTGAATTCCTGTGAAAACAGACCACATGTATTGAGCTTTCCACGATCTCGGTACCCTTCTGACTGTCAGAATGGGCTCTGGGGTGAGAAGACAGCCTGATTTGTGTGTGCCCAACACATGGAAAGGTCTATATGAAATGAAAAGAATGTTTAGGCAGTGCACAACACAGAAGTATTTGCCACAACGGCACCTACTACAAACCTTGGGTGTTACTTTCATGAAAACAGCAACAAAATAAGTTGTATCTGATCTAGCCATCATCAAATAGCACAACATGGGAATGTGGTACCATGCGTGGGACAATTCCAGCTTTAGTTTGTCCTGATTTCTCAGCAGAGCTCATTGTACTGCTCTGGCACGAACTACCTGATATCTCTTGAGATAGTCCAGGGTAACCCAGTGTGGATGGATGCTTCTGAGTGCTCCAGCCTGGACCAGAGCTTCCTGTAAGTGCTTTTACAAACTGCAACCTGATTTTACACCCTTTCCTCCTAGGAAAGTTTTTGTTGAGAGAGGATTTAGCTGTTCTTTTACATTTAATATCCTTATTCACACACCTTTTTCCTGTAGTTCATTGTTATAATTCTCTAGTTCTCATCTTCAAAAATTTTTCTCTAATTAAATGCAACTGTGCTCTCAGTAAAAAGGATATTTCTTCAAGTTGTTCCTTTTAGGTTCCAGTTCAGATCTTAAAAGGATTGCAAATTCAGCCATTCATCCTTCATTAAATGAAACACACCATGCTTTCTAACAAGTTAGTTGTAGCAAACAAAAAACCAATGTACATTGTATTGAAACACATTAACTGAAGTGTACCTGTTGGAAAATATCATGTTTTTTTGATGCTAGAAGTACCACATTCGGTTATTCACCTTACATTTCACCACTTCAAAATGCATTAACAGCAAGAAGAAAAAAAATCAAATTAGGAAGGATGTTTACTAGACCTTTTCTTGTTGATGTTGAAGCTCCTTTTGGTATTGATAACAGGAAGTATATCTTGGTAGCATTTCTAAAAGCTAACTGCACTAAGTAATATAATTGAATGAGATAATAATAGTAATAATACAGAATGATGCCAGAGTAATTAACTGATGCAGAACAGAAACAAGGCATGATATAAATATCATTGGAAGAACTGGATATATATATAGCAGTGTAAATAATCAAATATAGTATAAGAGATGTCTGAAAACAACATGCATAAAACAGAGAAGGTAAAATAGAGCGCAAGAACTATTCAAAGATTAATTCTTCTGAGAAGATCATGATTAGGTTGATGACTGCCAAATGGCATAATCTGTTTCTGAAGGTGAGTGAAGGCAGCAGAGAGAGAAAATTCTGTGCTTGGGTAGAACTGACAGATTCACTCTTTTGTGACAACAAAGGAAATCCATAACCAGACAGTGTTGCAGCATTGGACCTACAGTATTTTTACAAACAGTTTGGATTGGGTAGAGAAATAAGTAAACAAATAACTGCTCTCCAATTACGTCTGATTGATAAACAATGTTAACATTTTCCGTATTCACATCTGTAGTCATTCATTTGTATCTGACACTAGAACACTTTTTTCAGCTTAAGTAGATTTACCCTTTTGAAATCTGAGTGTCATAGAAATTAGACTGATTTTAATTACAGGGCCAGAGTACTTCTTATGTTTTAGATACTGCCAACTCAATAATTCACCTTCCCTTCCCTTCCCTTCCCTTCCCTTCCCTTCCCTTCCCTTCCCTTCCCTTCCCTTCCCTTCCCTTCCCTTCCCTTCCCTTCCCTTCCCTTCCCTTCCCTTCCCTTCCCTTCCCTTCCCTTCCCTTCCCTTCCCTTCCCTTCCCTTCCCTTCCCTTCCCTTCCCTTCCCTTCCCTTCCCTTCCCTTCCCTTCCCTTCCCTTCCCTTCCCTTCCCTTCCCTTCCCTTCCCTTCCCTTCCCTTCCCTTCCCTTCCCTTCCCTTCCCTTCCCTTCCCTTCCCTTCCCTCCCCTCCCCTCCCCTCCCCTCCCCTCCCCTCCCCTCCCCTCCCTTCTCCTCTCCTCTCCTCTCCTCTCCTCTCCTCTCCTCTCCTCTCCTCTCCTCTCCTCTCCTCTCCTCTCCTCTCCTCTCCTCTCCTCTCCTCTCCTCTCCTCTCCTCTCCTCTCCTCTCCTCTCCTCTCCTTTCCCTTTTCCTTTCCAGCCCTCTGATCATCCTCATGTCTCTCCTCTGGACTCATTTCAACAGGTCCATGTCTTTCTTAGACTGGGGATCCAAGAATGCAGTACTGCAGGTGGAGTCTCATGAGAGGAATGCAGAGAGAGAATCACCTTCCTGAACCTACATGTCACTATTCATGTGATGCAGCCTAGGGTATGGTTGGCTTCCTAAGCTGCAAGGATGTTTCCAGCTTATACTGAACTTCTCATCAACCAACACCTCCAAGTCCCTCTTCTCAAAGCTGTTTTCAGTCCACTCATTTCTCAGACTGTGTCTGTGCTTGAGATTGCTCTGATCCAGGCATACTACCTTGAACTCAGCCTTCTTGAACTTCATGGGCTCACCTCTGAAGCCTGTCAAAGATCCACTGGATGGCATCCCTTTCCTCCAGCGTGCACCATGAAATGTTATACACAGAAATCAATATGCTCAGTTAAGAGAATAATAGAAAAAAGTATGTTTATTTTGTGTGATCGTCTCCAAAACCAGAAAATGATAATCTGCTTTTCCAAACTTAAGTTTTCTTTAATCAGTTCCTTTCCAGGCAGTGAGTGACCACTAAATTTCAGTGTTACATTTTGACAGGAAAATGCAAAGGTAGCATGTTTTGTAACTTCTTTTTGCAAGTGAATGATACAAAACAATTTCTATAGTATTACCCAGTGGTAGAAAAACTTTGTCAAAACCATGCTTTGATGAAATGTAAAATTTTTTTTGAAGACAACACTGGAATATTTAAGCAAGTACATACTCTGCTATTCTAAGAAATGCAATTTCTGGCTTGCAGAACTGTGCATCAGAATGAGTATTTCTCATTGTGTCTGATTTATTCGTTGCAGTTAGTTATTAGCCAGATCTACCGAATTTCCTATCAGGATGTCATTCTCTTTTAAAGGCATATGTGTGTTATTGCAACCCTTAATTTATTGATCCTTTACAATATAAAAGCCCTATTCATTGTTTCTTAATAGAAATGTAATCATGCTGACCTATGTCACCTTATTGCTTTTTTTTTTTTGAATGCTTTGAGTGCTATCTTCAATGTAATTATATCATTAATGTTATTAATGACTCACATCAACCTACAGCTTGTAATAGTCTCCTCAAATTTAATAGATTTGTTTCTTATTTCATTTATATGTACAAAAATGACTATAGCAACAATGTCGTTTGTAGATTTGCAGGTAAAAGTATTCTACTGAGTATTCTGTGAGTAACGGGGCTATCAAGGGTTTAAAACATTTCCACTGTTGTTTTGAGGAATGAAACTTATACTTGAGTTTTATAAAAAAGTCTATTTTCCCTATCACACTTCTTTTAATAAGTAAAAGCTAATAACTAGTTGTAGCAAATAACTTAGGAAAACATTGTTTTCACTTAATCTCATTAAAAGATCTTTGGGATCTCCAAGTTCCAGAAAGCAGATTAAAAATTCTTTTACAAATCATATGAGATATTGCTTATTAAAGCACAGATTAATTACTTCTCTGTTGATAAATTACTTCTGACACATGTAATTAAAGCAGAAGATTCAATCATTAACTTCAATCAGTGAGAAAGAACATTTAAAAAGAGCAAATTGCAACACACAAAGGGTAATGTCTTACCAGTACACTGCATTTGTTATGTTTTAAAAGATCTTTTATTTAAAAATGAATCATAATATCTGATTGTTCTTACTTCTGAATTCATAAATCACACACACAAAAAAAAAAATCAAAAAAAAAAAAGGAAGGAAGAAAAAGTGCTTTTGATATTACAATCAAGTTTGATATTATAATCAAGGTATAATATATATATATAGGATACATTTTTCATGGTGTCCCATAAATGCAAACAAGCTGTCATATGATTCTGCTAGCTGTTGTACAGACATGAAGAAAAAGGCAGTCTCTGACTTAAAGAAAGGTTTGTGACACTAATAGCTGCAACTCTGAGTGATTGTATTACAAGGAAAGCGCTTTACTCACTTCACAGAATGGATGAGGCCTCTCAGCCAGGTTAAATTCCCCTCTGATGCAGAAATGCTGCAATTTTCAGTGAAGTAAGTGCTTTAGAATACCTCACTGAAAAATTCTACTGAGGAGAACACAACAGGCTTCTGTTACAAAGTGGTTGGTAGGAGACAACTATATTGTTCTCCCAATCTAGATATCAACTACATTCAATGCTTTGACTCTGCTGAAGCTTGTACAAGATGCTCTGGGTGCAGAACTACACATTTTGCCTTTTGAGCTGCATGATTTTTTCTTAACCCAAACTGCCTGTTTTTTTCCATCCTAATGAACTGTGGAGGAGTCATTACCTTTCAATATAAAAAAAATGCTCTCTAGATTTGTATGTTTTGCATAATTCTTAGCTTATTCTGCCTTACTTAATAGGTTCCTCATGACATTACTGAATATTGCTTGTCCCAACATCAGTCTCTAGGCTACACTGTTTTTTGATAGATATTATCTGGATGTTGTTCCATTGGCTACTACCAAAGGTATTTCAATTCAGTCCAGTAACCCAGCATTTTTTTCAACTCATCTTAGTGTCTGTTTGTCCAGTGTGTGATCAGCTTTCAGACTATAATAAGAACATGTTATACACGCTACATTTGTAATCCACATAACTAATTCTTTAATCACAGATGGATGATAATGAGGTTGCTCAAGTTTTATTTCCCCTTGATAACTGTGCTCAGGGCCATGCCCAGTCAACTTCTAAGTAACTCCAAGGACAGAAAATCCAGAGCAACCCAAGGAAATCTGTGACAGTGCTTGACCAACTCCATTGCAGAGATTGTTTTTCCTTGTACCTAACTGGAATTTCTCTTGTCATAACCTGATTTTATTTTCTCTTCTTCTTCATGTTGAGTGGCCTTGTCCATTGGAGACAGCAATAAATCTGTCTTGAGCCTTCTTTAGGCTGAACAAATCCATTTCTTTCATCCTCTTTTATAATAATCTCCAGTACCTTGATCACCTTTATGATCTCTGTGGGACTTACTCCAGTATATCTGTGTTCTTCTTGTGATGAAAAGCTCAAAACTGAACCCATTGTCTCAGGTATGGTCTCACAGGCACCAAACTGAGAGGAATATTAACTCATTAGTAATTCTGATCTGTTATTCCTCTGCTGTCGGCTATCCATCTACTTTTCAAAAGAAGCCAGTACACACAAGATCTGGGAGCATGCCTCATCTGTGAAGTCTTAGGAAAAAAAAGATGTCAAATAAATATCTCACTCATTACAATATCATCCTTTATTACCTTGTTTTTCACTTTTCTATTTTTATGACTTTCATAAGATTTTCTGCTTTTTGATTTGTTTTGTTTGTTTTTTGTTTTATTATAGGAGAAAACTTCATGCTTAACTAAGGTATCCTACCACATTTTCTTATTTGCTCCTGGTCTCTCAGTAAGATATTTGTTTAAAACCAATCAGCTTTCCTGCGCACCCTTTTTCTGATGGTGCCCAAGTGATTCTATCTAACAGAAATTTAAACAAGCCAAAGTAGACTTTAAGGAAGCCAGAGTCTAAACTGTGCTGCTTACCTTCTCACTCTTCCTCCAAAACCTGAACTCAGCCACATTATGGTCACTGTGACCCAAAGTGCTATCCAGGATTACACTCATTACCAGTCATTCTTCATTTCTGAGCAGCAGTCAAGTAGACCATTGCACTTGACTGGCTGTTCCAGCATTTGCATCAGGAAATAGTCTCCAGAAAAGCATTACAACATTCTGAGTTGCTTGCATGAGGCTGTGCTGTTCTCCCAGTGGATGCCTGGATTGTTGAAATCCACCCTGAAGTTTACAGCCTGCAATGGGATATGCTAGTGCAAGTGCCAAGTGGAAGGAAGTCTGACCAGAGGGTATCTGGTGGCTTCACAAGTCCTTTTCCCCCAAGATTTAACAATCCCAGTGGGTGAGTCCTGTGCTATTGCAGAGGGAAAAAGCCATTGCTCAAGTTGCAATTTCCATTGTCTGTGCAATGAGTGCAGTTTATGATAGATGCCTAACTTCTAAAAGGGCAAAGTTAGGTCAAAAGGATGGCGCATAAAAAGGTGAAGTACTTGCAAAGGATTATAGAGAAAACAGAAAACAAAATGCAACAAATTAAGCATGAGTGGGGTACAGAATTAAGTACAGCTCTGGCTTAATTTATGGAAATGAAGTTACATCCATTTACATAAGAACTGATTATTACCATCACTGTCTAAATAAACCCCAGGTCTTGTATACCTAATGTATCTAAATTTCAAATTCACTCATTTTTTCCTGGCACTTGAAATAGCAATTTAAGCTTTCAGTTTTTTCTGTCCTTCTTAATTCACGATTGCTAAATTCTAATTATATGTTTAATACAAGCAACAGGCCACCGTCTCAACTGAACATGAAGGATTTTTCTTTTCCTTTTTCCCTTTTCCCTTTTCCCTTTTTTTTCCCTTTTCCCTTTTTCCTTTTCCCTTTTTCTTTTTGTTTTTCTTCTTCTTTTTATGTTTTTTTTTTTTATAAGATTTTATCCTTTCCGAATTTCCAGCACAATTCAGCTTGGAGGCTTCCTGAATCAAAATTTGTATTAATTAATTTTATTAATTAATCTATTAATGATCCTTGAAATATGGTTTTTTTTTTTTTTCCATTAATGCCCCTAATAATTTTTTCCAACTTGACTGATCTGGTGGCATCTCCAACAAGCTATGACTGAATGTCATACATTTCATGTAATGTGAAGACATAGGTTCCTCATCTTTGAGTATGACAGGCTTCTCCCAATGATCAATCTTCTCTTTATATTCAGGAGAGAAGCAAGCTTCTCTGTAGGAAAAACAGGCAGGTTGCTTTTTTCAAGACACATTTCTTTTAAACTCCTTACTTGGAAAATAATTAAAATAATTCATAATTTATTATTATTATTATTATTATTATTATTATTATTATTATTGGTAGTAGTAGAAGTACAAGTAGTAGTATTAATAGTAGTGGTAGCAGTAGTAGTAGTATATTTTGATGGGAGGAGGAATGGAAAGAACCTGGGAATAAGGACATACAAAGAATAAAATGTTATCTCCTTCCTTTGCCCTGTGACACTTACCTGGATTTATGAACTTATGCTGGAGTCATAATCATTCCTATTTCCATTTAGCTTTAATTCAGAGTAGAAAGACTTCATTATACTTATTTCAGTTACTGTCAATGGTTTACGGGCTGATTTAGCCCAGTCCTGTGACTAGTGGGGCAGAGGGACCTGCGAATCCGCACCCCGGATAAGGGAAAATGATAGAGAGATGGGCCAAAAACAAAACAGCAGCAATTATCTGAGGAGAAACAAAATAATTTACTACATAAGATATCAGAATGCAAGATAACACACTATAATACAATATAATTCAATATAGTTGGAATTGGAGCTAATAAATAAAATGAGAGAGTATCTGAAAACTGAAGCTCTTACTCTAATGCTGAGGTAAGATGTGTGCTTGGGACAAGAAGAAGGGAAGAGAGCCTGGTGCTGTAACTTTGCCAGGAATTTTATCTCTTCTCGGAACACAAAGTCCTCTGACGTATGTAGTTCTTCTTCTCTTCTGGGACAGGTATCTGGGACTGGAGCATTAACTCTTTAACTTCCGGTGCACTACACAATGTTATGATGTGGAATACTGATAACCAAAAATCATAAAACCATGACAGTTACTCATATAGTTCTCCCAGTGAAAGGTCAAGGGGTTGGAAGTACAGACAGAACTTCTGGCTGAGTACTCTAAATGCAGCTACTGTGCAGGTTCTATGAGATCACATTGTTAGAAAATGTCTTGTGTTATGGTAACTCAAAAACATTATCATTGCCCTGTGATATCTTCATTTCAAGGACTTTCAAAATACCAAAGCAAAATGCGATCTGCTCTGCTCAGTTTCTGCCTTTCAAGATGAGCTCCATAACTTGGTCATGACCACTTATGGAATTATTAGCATAATCTAGACTGCAGTTAAAATGCCAGATTTCACTTGAGAGAACAGCAGCATTATTCACATGCCTTTAAACTGTGGTTCAGAGCAAGAAGCACAGCCAATTTCTGTGTGTGTATATTACAATAGCTACTTGAAAAGCCATTAATCTATATGCAGCTGTCCTCTCCATTTTTTCCACTGTAGGAGGTGTGACATACTGAAGACAGAATAATTTTTAATATCATAAAGGGCAGAAGAGTGCTTTATTGTGTTCATTTTTTATGCTTAGTTTTGATTTTGCCTATATTCAGTGCTCTGAAATTTGCATGAGAGCTAATGTCACTGCTGCTGACCCCGCTCCCTTCCATAAACGTTTCTGGGAATGGTCGAGCTTCTATAGCTATTCAGTATTGACAGCTGAGATTTGTGATTAAACATGCCCTTTTTTAGTTAGATGCTCAGAAAGCTATCTCTGAAGGCAGAAGGCATAAAATATCTGTATTTCTGTACTTCATGGAAAAATACAAAGTACTGTCATCAAAATATGGATAGTGTCTGTGCAGGCAAGTGTGTGTGTATCTGCAGTATGGGTGTATTTGGTACATATAAACAGACGCACTAGCAAAAACAAGGTTTTCATTTCTAATTGTAGTGCTCAACAAGGAATAACAAGATTTTAGGAAAACATTTCAGTTTAAATAGTCATAACAGTTACGTTTTGGTAACGTCAATTAACTCAAAAGCACTATGTAATTCAAAGTTGCTTTATCTAATACAAGAACACAAAAGGTAATATACTCAAGAAAAAGTGCATGAACATAAAAGCAACATTTCTTTGTGAAAACATAAATAAATGAGAAGAGAAAATTAATGAACCTGGCAATTGGTGCACTAAATTAAGTGACACTTGAAAGAGGCCATTGACTATGACTCAGTACCCTTCAAAATACTTCTCTGCTGAAGTGCTACTTTTTCTTGTGAGTTTTAAAATATCATTAACATACAGGAGACTGCAAAAATATTAATGATGGGGAAAATTACAGTATCACAATACTATTGGTGTAGAAATTTCAAGCTCAACTGCAGAGTGATGGAAGAAGGTTATATTATAATTCACCTTGAGTGGTAAGTTGAATGAAGTCTCTATCGTGCTTTGAGTGAAAAGAATAATAAAATCACAGTTGACTTCCTTGAAGAAGACAAAGGATGGTAAATCAAAATAATGTATCAGCAGCAGATGGTTGCAACAGATGACTGAATGAGTACTGTCTTCAATTTTTATGAAATGACTTTTTTTATAAATGTACAGCTTGACAAGAAATTAAATCTCAGAAGAATGCTAAAATGTGTTATATTTTCATTACACAATGTGGGGGGCAATTCTATTTGCCAAACGATTGCTAAAGCAATAATATTATGCAACTGAAACATAATGTATATACTCATTCAAATTCAGGAAAAAAAAACACCCTTTATTTTTGTGAGAATAATTCAGTAGAAATAAAGAAAGAAAGGACAAAGAGTGTGTGGGAATAGTTCAAGAGACCTCTCTCTCTCTGGTATTCTACCAGTGCTATAGAGGCATTTAGGGACCTACTTCCCCTGAATCTGGGGGAGTTAAGCTTCTAAAAGTGGTGAGGCACCTACATACCTCTGCAGATATGTCCCCTCACAGCTGAGTAGGGTGTTCTATATAAAACATTGCACTGATACGTAATGAATGTTTTGACTGATCTTGTCAACACAAATTATAGGCAGTAACAATTGCATGTACTCCTATGGTTACCACGCTGAGGTTGGGATTTCCCAGCTAGATACAAGTGCAAAGATCTCTGACTACACAAGCAGGGAGCCCAATCCATGCTGCAAGCATAAGATAACTGCTCATTATATATCTATAATATAATATTATATATTATATAATTTATATAATATATAATAAAAATAAACCTTGCACATACAGCTACCTATCAGACACCAATAATTCCCTCCAAATATTCCCCCAGCAGTACTGGATGGGCAGTTTCTCCCAAGGGAAAGGTACCAAAGGCCTTCACCTCCCTCTGAGCAAGAACAACAGTGTTCGATTTTTATGTTCCTGTAGTAGTGTGTCATAATGATGCCTTCGGTTTGCATAAAAGCATAAAGTGTTTCTACTCATACAGCTCTATATCCAAATATGGTGGCCTCACTGAGAGCTTCTCCATGACTTTCAAAATAAATATGCATTGTGGACTTCTCAGATTTCTGAAATATTGGTATTCCAGGGGAAAACCAGCTTGCTCAGGATAAATCCACACAAGGGATAATGCTAAAAATGTGACAGTGAAGATGGTCATAGAACTGCTTGAGACCAAGGCTGGAATCTCTTCAGTCTACTGAAACAGACATAGAAAAGGATGCCATAAATCTGTTCAAACAAGTCAGGAAGGGGAGGAACTTTATTCATGGACACAAGTTAATCTAAGAAATTGTGCTCATTATTAGCTAGGAAAGATCCTTTGTTACAGAGTATTAAATTTAACACTAAGTCTCTAAGAACAAGCAGGCTTACCAGCTCTCCAATCGCTTTCATGGATAAAGCAAACCAGGTGTCAAAAGTTTACTGTTGGAGCAGGCATCTGCTCATAACGATTGGTGCCTGAAAACTGTATTCAGTGTGCCCCTGGCTGAAAGAAGGCACTAACTAGATTTAGTGCAAGAATGATCTGTGCCTTTTCAAAGGCAGTAGAATGAATTACTGGGACAACTCATTAGCTACTGTAGGGTGTTTTCATTAATGGAAGACTTGAAAGTAATACAGGACAACTTTCTAAAAACAAGCATTACCTCAAGCAAGTGCTCTGGGCTTAATTCAGGAGTTACTAATTAAAAATCTGAGTCACAGATGAAGGACAGAGAATACAAATGTGGATACAAGGATATGACAACCAGGAGGGGCACAGCCACCTGGGTTCATACTTCAGGATCTCTTCTTTCTAGAATGAACCATGTGAACAGATGACTACTGTTGAGATGCCTCCCATGGGCAGATTCATCATTTCAGCTTCTTGATTCTTGATTTCCGGACATTTAGATTTTTAAATCTACTGCTTCACCTGACCTCTCTGATGACCGAAATCCTGAAATTGTATTGAAGTGAGCAATAACATTGATGGTAAAGATAGAAGTAAATACACTATAGCTTTCCCTGCCCCTCCAAATGCTAAGCAGTTGCCATGTGTTAGCAGCTGGATTGTAACAGTTTCAGATCAAGAGATGTCTGTTCAACCAGATGTTTGCAACGTCCTTTGGGAGCACTGGGGTGAAAAATGTGGTGTAATCATCAGCTTTTATAAATAGCTGTGGGCTTGAAGAGGCTCACAGGCTTCACACAGTGTGTGCAGCATTCACAAAAATCTGGCTTAGAATTTACTGTGGGAGTAGAACAAGTCTAAAAGCAGACTGCCTCCCTAATAGCTCTTGTAAGAGCAATGGCTTTAAACTATAAGAGGGCATATTAGGCTAGAGATTAGGAAGAAATTCTTCACTGTGAGGGTGGTGGGACATTGGAACAGGTTTCCCAGAGATGTTGTGGATGCCACCTCCATGGAAGAAATCCAAGCCAGGTTGGATGGGTCTGTGAGCAGCCTCATCAAGAAGGGGGTGTCCCTACCTGTAGCAGGGAGGCTGGAATGAAAAGATTTTAAAGGTCCTTTACAACCCAAACCGTTCTATGATTCTATTCTATGATTTATCCCTTCCTGTCACACAGCTTTCACAGGATAACACTATGTAGGAAAACTCATTAGGTTCTCTTCTGCCCTATCTGGGTCCTATCCAATTTTCTGGGAAAGGATTCCTCCCACCATCATTTAGTGGTTTAGATTGTTACAGAAATAATATGGATTTACAGAAGATGGCATTCCAGAAAAGAATGGTATATAAAAAAAACAAATTAAAGAAAATAGTTTTCTGCACTGAAGAATGTCAGACCATATCTAATTTTTTGGTAATTCGAGGGTCTCTTCTCTGAAACAAACATCAATCAGATGTAATTTCCTGTGGCATATATGAGGGTTGATTTTGTTGAAAGGGGATCCGCACTTTGAACAGAAAAGCAAAAGCTTAAACACCATCATCAGCACCAGCCAGTCACAACATGAGCACTTTAATGTTGACTGGTGCTCCTCTGGGAGTTGTTATGACTCCTATGTTCCCTTGATAAATTCTGTTCTCTGAGATGTTCCCAGGGCTTGTGTACATTCTGTCTGTGGCAGCACTGATAGCAAAGTCACATTCCTTGACTGTGAAAAACAAGAAATACACTGCATTGTACCATGAGATTTGTCTGGCTTTGCATGGGAGAGCCCAGGAAGAGGACATGACGTGGCCTTTAGCATAGACTTCTGCTTATAAGAACATCTCTTCAGTTGTACATGCAAGAGACACACAGCTTCTTTCAGGTAGAACATCAACTTGACTTGCAAGCTTTTCCCTCACAACCTAGGTGCAGCGACCAATAAATTACTCTTTATGTTCTTGGGGTCTCAGGGCCTCTCCTGGAACTATTATTGCTGTCCACATGGATAACTGGCAAGGCGGGCTTGTTGGCTGAGTGTTGGATAAACTGTCAGTCTCTTCACAAAATAACGGATATGGATACCCATGAAGAAACAAGTCTCCTGTGATTGCACATCTGAATGGCAGATAACCGTGCTTTAATCTCTCTCACCTGTCTCTTCCTCTTAGTGTGCATGCTTGGTTCATGTTTGATAAAACCTGAAGACTCCTGTGATGGAGACTCTTCTTCCTGTCATCTCCCACAGAACTGAGCCTGTTCCTACCAGTCTACCGGTGGAAGAGGTTCTGTTGCCATGTCTCATGTTTCCAGCCATCTCCACCTCTGACATCCAGTCCTCAATTCAGTATAGCCTCTTGCTGTCCCTGCGTGTTCGATCTCTTGTCTCTGAAGAGGTTCTGTGCAGTTTCTGGAAGACTTCTACATCTTGTTCTGCAAAAAGTGTGGCATCCATTAGCTAGATAACCATGTTACTGAAAAGGTGAGCACCCAAAGAGTTCAACAAAGGGAAATAATAAGATCTGCACTCAGGGAGCAGTAACCTGGGTACCAGGGAACCTTTGGCACTCTCAGGCCCTTGTGGCTAGAGGTTATTACAATAGTTGAAAGAACATTTTTTTTTTTAAACCAAATCACCACCAGCAATAACAACAAAACTAAAAATCACCAAACCAGTGTAAAAAAAATAAATAAGTAAACTACAAAATTCCAAAGAAATCAAAGTCAGTTGCAGGGCTGTTCAGTAGATAAAATGATCTGAAAAAAAAAATCAAATATTGCATCAACATTTGATCAAGGTTCCATCTACAATATTCTGTGAACATTTCCACCAACAGGAAAAGACATTCTCTTAATAGTTGCTGTGCCATGGATAACAAACTGACTCAGAAACTTGAATTCTATCCAGAAATGAATAAGATGAGGCAGAAGAGTATCTAAATCAAAAATTAAGATAAGGGTCATTTTCTCCCATGAGGTCATTAAATAGTATCTTTTGGCTTTAGTTTTATGACAACAATTTGAGAACTGGGAAAGATAAATGTTCAGTATATTTATCTTTGGTGTTGCCCTTGTTCTGTTAGATTTCTGGTGGAAGTAAGATCTGCTTTCCCAAACTTTTTTCATCCTTTAATTTAATCCCTTTAAAATATTTTCCTTTTATTACAGTGTCATGATCAATGAACCCTTTTTGTTGTTGTTGATCCTGGTGGTTTCAGACAGCTGTAAACACTGCTGAATGTGAAGTTGTGTCCTGGAGAACCCTCACACAGACTTCTCTGAATCTCAGCCTACTAATCCCAACACAAAGACTTGTTTACAACTTGATCTCCATCATCAGGCAGCCTAATGGCCTTTACTCTCTGCCAGCCTCAAATGGATACACTGTGGTTTATAACAGCAGTAACTTTAAAAAGTCATAACTAATTTTAAAAGTCCCACTGCATTATTCTTTACAGAACTGTGTTTCACTGTAATGAGGTATAGAGTGAAGAAATAAAATTATACAAAATTTGCCCATATTGTAAGAACAAAGAAGGTAACAACATACATACTTACAAAACACTGTGGGATTTGGCACTTGGTGCTTATTGCTCTTTTACATACAGGGGAAGTTGCCACTGTGTTCCCATCACCAAGCAGAGTTGTTGATAAAAAATGACAGCAGTTTTGTACAATATTTCCTACTGACTAATGCAAAATATTCAGGTTCTTTTTTTTTTTCTCACAGTTATCTATCAATTAATAATTAATTGACTTATAGTTTCTCGTATTTCCTTTCTTTACATTTTTGAAGAAACTGTTTGACCTTAAGTCCTGTAGCAATTCATCAGCACTTCTCCTGTTCTCAGCAAGTGACAGTCCTGATTGCAATTTTCCAAAGGTCATAGTAAGAAAGTAGTATTCAGGCACAGCAGGATTATATGGCCAGCTAACCACATCAGGGCTAATGACTTCCTTACAAATGTCATGTTAAATTGATTATATTTAAAACACTACCATATTTCAACACAGTGATGATCAAAGTATGTAAACTAACAGGAAACCCAGTCTTGTGGGCCATTTTTCATACAGGGTCAAGCATAGACTGTCCTTGATCCCATATAAGATCCTGCCTGCCTAACTTAATAAAAGGAACAGATCTTTTATGATGAATATTTAATCTCATAGTAATAATACAAGAGTGCATTTCTTGCTGAGAAGCACCTGGAAGCTGGGCCACATCTTCATTTTTAGTTTGTTTTTATTTTAGGTTAAGATAGTAATGCTAGGTGAGACGAGTCTGTTTTTTCTCCTCTTTTTTATTCTAGTTGTATCTTCCTGATGACTTCCAAGACTAACAGTAAATGTTTCTGAGAATCTGTTTTCAGGAAGGCGGTGACAAATTACAAACACCATCTAATTTGACTTCACAGACAGGAATGTCTTGGGTGTGAGAATTAGTGTCAAATTCAGACTGTTCCAGACTTCAGAGTTACCTTTAAACAGGGGTGAAAAACAGAGCAGTGCAGATTGGAGGCAGCTGGCAAAAAACTCTGAGCTGCTGCATTATCTTTTTATGCACTGCTTTACCAGAAGTAAAATTAATAATTTAGAGTATCAGCAGAACGTAGAGAAGATCCTGGCCTTGGCATAAGAAGAGCAATTCAAACAAAACTGTCTGGAGATCTGTTCACATCTTGTGACAGCAGAACTATATTCAGCCATGCTTTCATGTTGATTGAGCTTTCAGTACCTACAGTGAAGACTGGCATGTGACACAGTCACCACTGTAACAGAATTATAAGCTTTCTGCACAATTCACAGAGAGAAGCTTGCACTTGTGGGACATAGGTTATCTCCTGCATCTTTTAAGGTATCTACTTAAAGAAAGGATAAACCATGCTCACTGGGTCTCTGGTGGGTGACACAGGTGCCTAGGTAACATGAACTGCAGCCCTTGTGCAGAGAGTAAGGCAGCTCATCTGAGGGGGCAACTCTAATCAGAACTTCTTTCCAACTCTACTTTGAAATAATGCTTAAAAAAGGTCAGAAATGAGGCAGGCTAAGCACTGAGCCACACAGGAAACCTCGGGGAACTACAAGTGATTTCTGAAATTTAAAAGACAAAAAAATGAAAAAGGCAAATTTTATTTTCAGATTCTCTTCTAAGGACAACACTCTAATGTATTTTTATTGTATCTGAAGAAATCCTAGCTTCTCTCAGTCCTACCAGGGCAAGATTTTAAGGACTGTGCTAATGACCATCTCATCGCTACAGGAGTTATGTAGAAGATTCAAATGCAGCAAAATCATAGAGGTCACCGAATCTTTTAGCCACATTCAGAGAAATCACAGATTGTCTTTTCCATCAAATTTGAAAGCTTGTAAACACATTCTGCAGACTCTAAATATCTACAGATACTGAAAGAGAACTAATGTTTCCACTCTCTCTTTTGATGTATTTTTTTTTCCAAACTTACTGCAGCACATGTCATTTGCTATTAAATTCAGTCAGTAATACAGATGCAGACAGCAGTCATAACATCTTTACTGGACATTGTTTCATTTCTGCATTGTCCTTTGCTCATTTGCTCTGTAGTCTAGAAGTCAATGTGTTGAGCTGCAGCCTTCTCTCTGGAAAAAAATTGGTGAATGCATGTTATGTTGAAAGCTTCTGAGAGAGCTTCCCTTGCATACTGTACTATGCCTGCACACCAAGGACAGAACCTAAGATCAGGAGCATTCTCTTCATGGCTAAGTGATTTCACCTCTTAACGCACTTGCCAAATAAAGACAAAGCCAATAAAATTAGCAGAATTCAAAAATTTCCAAATAACTTTTGAAAGGTTAACAATAATACAATTCAGGAGCAAAGCAGGTCCAGAGGAAGGCAACAAAAATGACCAGAGGACTGCAGCACCTTCCCTGTGAAGAAAGGCTGAGGGAGCTGGTGTTGTTTAGCCAGGAGGGGACAAGGCTCTGGGGAAACTTCACTGCATAATCTGAATACATAGGAGAGCTTATAAGAAAGATATTTTTACTAGGGCCTGAAGTAGGGCAAGAAGTAGTGGTTTTAAATTGAAAATGTGTAGATATACGTTGTAAATAAAGAAGAAAATCTTTACACTGAGGCTGGAAAGGCACTGGTACACTTCACCTGGAGAAGGTTCTGGATGCTCCATCAGTGGAAGTATCCCAAGTCAGATTGGATGGGGATTTGAGCAAACAGACAAAGTGAAAAATGCCCCTGTTCATAGCAGGAGGTTGGACAAGATAACCTTTAAATGCATACAGTTCCATAAATCTATTATAAGTTTTGGGAAATCTATCTACCACACAGAGAAACATTGCTGCTTTCAGCCTGTGCTAGCAGACATACATAGTGCCAATGAATGCACTGTAAATAACGTCAAACAACAGAGTAGCAATCAATGTACAGCAAAGGAAAATAACAGAGCATACAACTAGATATTATTTGCAATAGGCTGAAAGCAGGCATAAGATGGAACATTCCAAGAATAAATACCACTTTGACTGACTGTTGGACTTGGAGTAGTCCAAGCAAACATAATTCTAAAGCATGTCTGATATAATTGCCATTTATTGTCACTGTGTTGAAAGAATATACTATCCCTACAAAATCTTCCTGTACATAGATGGATTCATCAACTGTCATTTAATGAATTGGCAAATTATGATGAGAAGTGCTTAGTGATCCCAACAAACCCACCCATTTCTCTAGCCTACCTTTCAGGCAAGCAGCTCAGAGTGCAGCAGGAAGAGTGTAGTTACAGATAATGGAAACAGACTGGAGTAACAAGGCAGAAGCATGGCTAAATAGCTTCTTAAATGAGATTGGAAGAGTGGGAGGGAGGATGTGTGGTAAAGGTCATCTCAGAGACAGTGCATAGCAGAGTGGAGGGTAGGAATGAGTGGCTCTTGAAAGTTAGGACAAAGAGTAAGAAAGAAGATTTTGCCTCACAGGCTGAGTGGAAATTAACTCTGATGGTACCAGTGTAATTTGCTTTCAAATCGCCATCAATGATTTTCTTTCTTTTTCCTCTAACTTGTTATTCTTTCTATAATCTATGAAGCTATGCTCTGTTTACTTTCACAACCAAATGAAATACAACATTCTTGTTCAGTATTCTAACTTGAGATCTTCATGGTCACATGAAGCAGTAGACTGTTTCATTAGCCAAGAAAAAAATCAGTCACAGTTGATGAAATTAAATGTACTCTTCTATGTCAAATGCCAAGTCTAGGAAGAATCTTTCAGAAGGGAAAAACCTGGGTCAGAAGGGGAAAAAGCTCAGACTTTGGCTCCTAGGCTTTCTGAACATGCCTTGCTGACGTGCAGAACCTCCTCTCACTAGTCTTGTGGTAAGATTTATCTCCGATTCAAAGATTCCTGTAATTATAAAAAGAGTTTGTCACATCCCAGGGGTGAGTAACCTCCCTCCAAATGTCTTCTGCAACTGGAAGGAGTCTTGCTGTGGAGATTCCTGTCACTTACCATAAATTACAGAAGGAACCACAAACTCCTTCCTTGAAGATATTTGAAACCAAGCAGAGCATGGGCCTGAGCAACCTGAAGTAGGTGACCGTGCTTGAGTAGGGGGATGAACTAAAAGATCTCAAGAGGTATTTTTCACCTCAACCACTGTGTGATCCCGTGAATCTCAAGAATCTACTTTGGGCCAGATTGCTGTAGTTTTGGTGACTAAAATTAAATTAGTCCAAACCTTTGAGACTATGCTAGACCATAGGGAAGAACATACTCTATAAAGAAAAAAATAGAGGCTCAGCTATTAACACTGAACTGGTCACTTTCCACCATTAGTGAATTGTGCTTTGGGCTACTGATGTCCCAGGGAAAAGACAGGCTAACAGAACTGCTGAAAGTGTTTTTTTTGTTTGTTTGTTTGTTTGTTTCTCTCTAATGCCTACTTCATTTTTCTTTAGGTCTAAGACTGCCAAAAGAAAGGACTGAGATCCCTCTACTGTGTGCCTGGGCACATCAAGCCTGAGGGAAGCACTGTGCATAGCTATGATCAATGGCAGCAAGAAAATGTAGGTGTCTTCCATGTTTGTCAGAGCTGTTTTAAAGGCTGGCGACCCAGTACCTATTCCAGAAAGAATGCATGAAATTTGCACTATATTTGACTATAATTATTTTGTGCTAAAAAATAAAGTAATTTCTGTGGCTGAATACTATTTACCAGAGGCATAAATGTGGCAAGGTTCTGCCCTGGCTATCTGTGACAGCATGCAGTACAGGGCACGGAGAGCTGCAGTTTCCACAGCCTGCAGGTGAGGTGATCACACAGCACAGTCCTCCATCAGAACAGCACAATACTGAGGACTAACACAGCAGTAAGCAGGGCCCCCAAGATTCCACACAGCGCACAGGGCTAACATGGGCACCTAAAATTGCTGAGGTCGGCCTCTTATGGAAATGATGAACAAAAGTAAACAGCAAAACACATTCTAACCTCCTGGAAAAAAAGAAGAAAAAGTAAAAAGAACAGCAATGGGATGAGGAAGGGAAAGAAAACAGTGTAAGGACTGGAATAGTGATTAGACACACTAGTATTTCATGGGGGGAACTTCTAGAAATACACTGCTGAAGTTTGAGATTGTCAACAGCAACACAATTTAGTGAGCAGTTCTGAAAGCGAAGTGGCACAGTAAACTGTGAGAGCAACTGTTGCAATTGCCACTGTTATCAAATCTCCTGAGATTTTTAGCAGCAATTGTACTTAGAAGCAGAATTGAACATGGAAACTGTTCAAATCCTCTCCATTCATACAAAATTAGAAGTCATTTAGGTTTTGCATTAGATCTGTGATTCTCTGCTGGTGCAGTGCTTGTCGCACTCCTGTTTTTATGTGGTGACAGGTCTTGGCAGTACTTCTCAGAACTCTAATATCTGATAAAAGAGAAAAAAATAAGTATAACACAAGTTAGCTATTTACTTTATCTTTCTTTGTATCTTACAATGCATACCCCATGAAATACTGTTAAGGGTTTTTATAGGATGTGAGTTATTTTATCAGAAGTAAAAGAACTGGGCTTGCAGCTCAGAAGACCAATGGTATTCTGGGCTTGCAGCTCGGAAGACCAATGGTATTCTGGGCTGCATTAAAAAAGGGGTGGCCAGCAGGGAGAGGGAGGTGATTGTGCCCCTCTACTCAGCTCTTGTGAGGCCCCATCTGGAGTACTGCATCCAGGCCTGCGGCCCCCAGTGCAGGAAGGATGTGGAGCTCTTAGAGTGGGTCCAGAGGAGGGCCACTAAGATGATCAGAGGGCTGGAGCACCTCTCCTATGAGGAAAGGTTGAGGGAACTGGGCTTGTTTAGCTTGGAGAAGAGAAGGCTCTGGGGAGACTTCATTGTGGCCTTCCAGTACTTGAAGGGAGCATATAAACAGGAGGGGGAACGACCACTTACATGGAAGGATAGTGATAGGTCAAGGGGGAATGGTTTTAAACTAAGACAGGGGAGGTTTAAGCTGGATATTAGGAGGAAGTTTTTCACCCAGAGGGTGGTGATGCACTGGAAGAGGTTGACCAAGGAGTTTGTGGATGCCCCGTTGCTGGAGGCATTCAAGGCCAGGCTGGATGTGGCTCTGGGCAGCCTGGTCTGGTGGTTTGCGACTCTGCACACAGAAGGGGGGTTGAAACTCAATGATCATTATGGTCCTTTTCAACCTAGGCCATTCTATGATTCTATAAACTGATGTTTGGTCCTGACAGTGCATGCAGTTGTGCTTGGCTTTGAGAATTTGGACAGTAACCACAAAATAAACCACTCCCATATTAGTCCAAGATCAGAACTACATAAGAAAAGACAACATCTTAACATCTGAAAGCACAGACAAATAAGTCAGCATGGCTCATACCATACTTCCAGCTGTACTGCGTTATGGCACGCAGATCTAGTCACATACTACATGTACTACGTGATAATGGAGGATTATAAATGGAATAAGAAAAGTGTCTTAGCATCATTTTTAGAGTAATTGCTAGGAAGTAAGGCTGATTTCCCTGAAATTTGGAATCAGGCATTTTCATGACAGAATGGAAGAGCTCATTTTTATCTCAATATAAAGAAGCAGAATGTTCACCCTCTGTTTCCTGCACATTATTTTTTTATCCAAAAGACTAACAAGAAGACAAAATATCCTTTTCTGTCCTTGGAACTGAAAAGGATAAGAGGACATTTTGGTAGCTGTGATATTCCTAAGAGTTTCTTACTTCTCCTAGGACTGTCATCTGGCAAAAAAACAGAACTGTTTCCAGAAAGGTAGTTATTTCTCCTTTCTGTTTCAAAGCCAGCATTTCTATGAAAATCTGGACTGGATCTTGTACAAGGATGAAAGATTCCCATGAAATTATTTTTAAAGGTGATATAAATTGTGATACAGCATTCACAGCTTCAGTACGGAGCAGTTGGCACGGAGTTCAGAGACTGAATGAAGATCCTGTGGGGAAACAGAAGCTCAACAACGCAAGCTTCCAGTTTGACAAGCCCAAACATTAAACAAGTAATCCAGCATGTTATTCACCTTCTGGCTACACTCATTTTAAGTTTTCTTCTGTTACTTTGAAAAGCTTGCTTTTTTTATAACCAGAAATGAGAAAGCTGAAACTGTCACGTAACATGAGGATACCAACAGCTGCTACTTGTACTAAAATGCAATCAGTCTTGAAAGCAAAATGAATCCAAAAAACTCTCTAGGTCATGTTGTAGCTGGTTTTCAGATAATAAATCAGAGCTGAAGGAGTTTTCAGTGTTTCTAAGTCCTGATGTGATTTCAGTCCTTATAACCAAGAAGACCTTGAGCATTGCCAGCTTTGACAAATCAGGCCATTTTTGGTGTCCTGTCAGACTTCATCTGTAAAGACTCAACCAGTTCCAAAATTTACTAGTTTTAATGTCTCATCAGGAAACTTCTCAAATGTTTATGAATGCTTGGGATGCTGACTTGAGGCCACCCAGGGGGCAGGCCCAGTTCCTCTCCCACCTCTGCAAGCTGCAGGCTTCTGTGCATGAGGGCAGAAAGGAAGTGGTCACCAGCACTATTGCTGCAGGAGAGGAGGAGGGAGAAAATTTTGCCAAGCATTTTAGGGCAACTCTGCTGTGTGTTTTCTCCTCTTATCCTAAGATTATCATATTAGAGATCTCAGTTGGAGAGAAGTAGAGTAGAGAAAAGATGCTGCAGCTGTTGCCCTAGCCTTGATTTTGTTTTCCATTAATGAAGCCCTCTTTGGCTGAACTTTACTCATTATATGAGCTGAAAGCTAGCATTATGTTGTCATGCATGTGCTGTTGGGCAAAAGGTTGAAAAGGCAGAAAGCATGTATAAAAGTTAAATAGATTTAATACATAAACATAAATGAAACATATGGGAAAGAATCTGCTTAGACTCACAGATTTCCCATGCTTTCCTGAAGAAAAAGACTTCAATTCTCCCCCACATCAGCTTAAAGAGATGGAGTGTCAGATAAATGACTATGTACCATGTTTTGTAAAGAGGATTAGCAAAAGAAAAATTCCCTTATATCCCATAGCATCTCGGAAGAAAGTCTGTTTCCCAGAGCACTCCCTTGGGCATTGATTATCACAGTTCAAGAATTTATTATGAAAATACGGCTCAGATCTAAGGGAAAAGTCTGAATTTTGCTCATTAAAAGAAGACTCTGCAAGTCTGGCATGGCTTCAAGTATGGTAATGTTTAGTCACCAGCCAGTATGAGTGCTATACAAATCCCTGTGTCCATTTATTCATATCAGCTCCCTCAAGTCTCTAAAGAATTCTCCTTATTTAGCCTTATGGAGACTAGATAACATGCCACTCTGGTGGTGAAGTTGCAGAAGTTACTTATTCTCATGATAATTCAGTTGCTGATGAAGATAAAGCAAGATTTTTGACAGGAAATAGTTATGTCTAAACTCCCTAATCAAAACTCATAGAAATGGAGGCAATTGGAATAAAGTAGGCTGTGAGTTATTACACTTGATCCTTAAAGACTTGTCAACATCTTACTTGCCACTGCAGTCATTTGATACAAAGACTAAATAGTATCCATAACTGCATGCAGCAGAGCATCACCACTACAACCACTTCTGTTTCTGGGTCTTCCATTACCCAAATGGAGCAGAGAAAAGAAAGAAAGAATCTTCCACTTGAAAACTGTAAGACACAGTGACAACAACACTGTCCCCAAAAGGAGGATGTGGTTGGGCTGGGCACCACCAGTGGAGGCTGATGTGGTGCAAGTACAGCCTTGTGTCTGAGCCTGTGGGAACAATGGCTGGCTGGGACTTGGGTCATGTTAGACCACTACAGAGGAAGGATAGGTTGATTTGCACCTTGGATTTGTACTTTGAGATGCATGGCTATTGTGGGATTAACCAACTGCATCTGCTATACTGTTTGAGGAGGGTCAGAATAACTACATTAAAAATTTTTGCATTTGTTACATCTAACTGGCAGTTTAATGGAGTTTTGTCATTGGTCTGGGGGCAATGTGGCTCATTGTGTGGGAGTCCAGACAGATATAATTCACGTCTTGTTCTGTCTGCAAGAGAAACCTTAGAAATTGGAGTAATTAATTCCCTTACTGAGCTGAAGGTTAGTTGGATAACAGAGCCTGCAGTTAAGATAATCACTGTGGATCTGCTGGCCTTGGCATTTCTTCACAATACCCTACAGAGCCTTCCTGCTCAGCAAATCCTGTGAGCGCTGGTCTTCTATTCCTGACCCTCCCCACTCACTGCACAGGGATACTGAATATTCAGGACCTAACGGTGTTCAGCCTTGAAGGCTGATGTTTGAAGTGAAAGGCTGTGAAGCTAAAGAATCTCTTTTAAATTTATCTCATAGGATGAGATATTAACAACTGTGCTGATAGAATAGATTCACAGTTTTAAAAGATAGTTGTCTTTGAATCTCAGAATGTGGGTTTGGGTGTACTGTTCATGGAAAATGGACGTTGATTAGTATAGCTAATACCTCTGAGATGCTTTCTGCCCACTGACCCTGGAAGATGTGGAGGAAGGGCAATGGAGGACTTTAAAACACCTCAAATTTCAGACTCCTTTAATTATCTGTCCCATACAGTTTTGTTTGTGTCAGATTGAATTAATTACATTAAATAAAGGAGAAAGAACACTTATCAAGTCCACAAATGATTGATCATCTGGGATCAGTCAAAACTACATTCAAACAATACTGAACCAGATATTTACAATTATCAGTAGGTGCAAGTGATAGGTTAAATGCAGCACAAACTGGAACATAGGAAGTTCCATACTAACACAAGGAAGAACTTTTTTCCTGTGGGGGTGACAGAGCACTGGAATAGGCTGTCCAAAATGGTTCTGGAGCCTCCTCTGGAGATATTCAAGACTTGCCTGGATGTTTCCTGTGCAATCTACTGTAGGGAACCTGCTTTAGCAGGGTGGTTGGACTTGATGCTCTCTAGAGATCCCTTCCAACCCTTACACACTGCAATTCTGTGATTCTGTAAACATCACAATGGAAAACAAAATGCTTTTACCAAAACTCGAGAACAAAAGACAGGCAGTAAACCAGCAGACCAGTAAGCATTTTTAGATCACAAAGAGAAGATTATATTCCTGATTTCTTGTAAAGCTACATTTATCATCAGGCACTGGGGAAAAAGTAGTAAAGATATTATGGTTCCATGGATCAGCCCTTGAGCTCACAGACTCACAGTCCGAATGTTAAGATCAAACACACTAAGCAGATTTGCCATAGTGATCAGAGCAGATGTGGCTAGTGTGATAGTTTTTGTGATATCATATTCAATTAGTTAAAAATGTACAAATATCAGCAGGGAAAAACTATTCCGTTAGATTAAGCAACCCAATATAGCAGGTACAGTTCTGGAGTGCTACTTCCAGGCCTGTAACTCTTCATATCCTATTTCTGCTACATTTCCAGTGCATAGTTTTGCAAATTTTCAGTTACTGAAACTAACAATTTAAAAGAAGCTACTGCCTGGCATTGAAGGTTGTCAGAAATTGCGAGAAATACATTTTTCAAGAAGGAGATGAGAGGGGAAAATATGGCATCAACATTTATTAAAATAACTCAAGCAAACTTCTCTTAGATATTATCTCTGAACCCTGTGCTTTGAAATAACCCTTATCCAGCTAAAAGATGTGATTTGTGTCACCAATATATACCTGCACTTGACCACACTTGGCAGCTTTCAAAACATTAAATATGCATTTGCTCATTTGATTCTACCTAGAGTGGCTGCTAAAATCTTCAGAGATTGCGTGTAAGTGGATCTTGGAGCTTAGGTTTTCGGAGAGGTGGTGTTAGGAAGGAAAACTGGTCATGGCTTTGTGATGTTGGGGAGACATAAATGGAGACTGCCTGAGCAATGAAAGAGGTGGCTGGGAAATGAAGAAGGCAGGGTACTAACAAGAGGAGAGAAGCTAATAACTGTGTTTAGGTTTACCAAGTTAAGACCTGACAAGGCGATATTAAAGGTGGATGGACAAAGGCATTATGAACTTTTTTGTCTTTTGGAAAAAGTGTAAATTTGTCCAATGTTCAGTGTAACCTTTCCCTGTGTGTGGCAGTGCTCCTTCCTCCCCAGCACCTGAACAGACACAGAAGACAGTTCCTACCCTCCAGAGATGCCTTTTGGTTCAGTGTAAGGCTACCCAGAGAGAATCTGGCTAATTTGGGACCTCTGCAAAGGCAGCGGTAGGCTAGTTAATGAAGTTATACTTTGCATCTGACAGGAAGGGAAACTGTTGGGAAAGTGAAATACTAACAGCTCCCTCTATAGCACAACAGAGTGCTTCTGGCAGTCTTTCTAAACTTGCAGTAGACCAAAGTATTTCCAATAAGCTTCCAAGTGATTTCATCCATGTGCTCCTGAGCATTTCAAGGCAGCTCCTTACAGAAGAGAGTTTGGGGGTTACGGTTTCTTTGTTTTTCATTCTTACAATTGCAGCCAAGTCAGCCACAGAGCAGCAGGTCTTTCTGTGTTACTCAAGTATGTCCTGTCTGGAGATTCATACTTTTTGGGTACACAGACGTTTTGGGTTTTTTTTCCTTCATTATCCAGGAATCATTCCCAATTGCTCCTACATTGTGCCCGTGAAGACTGATTTCCTCTCCGCCATAGTAAAATGCTAGAACCACTAGAGGGGGCATCTGTCCTACCCTATTTTTGCCATACTTAAAGTTCTTCCAGTTTCCTCTGACTTTTGAAATTCTTCTTCCTTCCCCCCCGACAGCCAATCTCACTCCATAGTTGGGTAAGGTCCAAATGGAGCATTATCACTGAAGTGTATATGTTTGAAATCTTACATAGTATTGATGTCTAATATATCTTTGTATGTACAACTATTTGCAAAATCTAAGAACTATACACTTAAAGTTTTTGTCATTAATCTTTTTGACTTCTGTAGGAAAAACCCTTTTTCATCCAGATTCTTCCCTTCCCCTTTAGCAACTCCAATGTGGCAGAACTTCCTGCAAGCTTCTTGTTTTCCTACTGATCTTTCAATTATTTGAGAGAATTAAAGCAAACACCTAATTTAAATGGTCTGTAAGATAATTTCTTTTCTTTTTCATGAGTTACAGAATACAGATTTAAATTAGCATGTACCACAATAATAAGCATATCTTAGGGACTGAAGATGCTGACACAAGTATCCCTTTAAACTCTGAGCTTTGTATGTGGCTTCCCATATTGGTGCTGGAGATTGCTGTATCTTGATGGGAGAGAAGAGTGATGCATGCTTGATTAGAGCTTGCAGTATACTTTGGTTTAGAAAACATTGTGTGAACATAAAATAATACTACAGTTTCCCACCTCAATATAAAATGCCCACAAAAGGAGAGAGGTCGTAAAAATATCAAACCCTAACAATACTCAGCTCTCCCCACATCCATCACTCTAATTTAGAAACTCATCAAGGCAATAAAACAGGACTGAAAATAAAGCTTTACAAAACTCTAGCAGTATTCATGGTTGGAGGCTTACCGCATCACCCAGGGACAGAGAAGCATTGATCTACACTGCGTATTTCTAATGATCATCTGTCAAATCTGATTTCCATAGAGGAGGTACCAGGACTAATATTTTCCTGGTAGGTCATTCTACAGTTTGACCTCTTATATTTTGCTGTTGTTCGGACCATTTTTCCCTTCTCAGCTTCACTGTTTTCTTGCCTCTCAGATGAGACTACACTACAAAAATAAATAAATAAAAATATAATCAAGAGCGTTCCAGATTTTTCCCTTGAAGTATTGTGGAAGTTTATCTCTAGTACTCTTTCACTTTGAATCCAACTTGGAAAATAACTGAATAAAGAGATCCATTTCACGTTGTGCCTACAGACTAACAACTCTGGGGCTTAAGATCTCCCAGTCAATGTGCTTCCAATGAGGCTACCAAAAATTTAATGTTTAAAATAAAGTCTTACCATGGATACCGCATGCATAAAATATGAAGATATTGAGGGGAAAAAAAAATCTGAATGCTGTATATCTACCTTCCAGAAGAGTTTTTTCTTTAAAGCCTGAATCTGGTAAACTGAGACCACAATTTACAGCAAAAATTGAATCCAGATGTGAGTATGGAAGTTACATCAATCAATACAGTGGCAAGGTACCATCTGACACTAGTCAAACTATTTTTTTAAGATGTTTTCCTCACTTTCCTAAGCAAACATGAGAAATTCTCTTAGAAAAAGTAACTATACTAACAGCTGCAGAAAAATGCCAATGAAGAAAAGTTGCTATCTAAAGCATAGCAAGCAGGGCAGCACATGTCGTGTTTGTCGGTTTCTTCTGGCATTCACAGAGTGAGCATTTTCCTATTCACAAAGATTTTATGTTTCTCTTCCTCTGTTATGCAGTGAAGCTGCAGTGCAGCCAAGAAGATCAGCTGTCTGCTCTATCTGAGTTGGTTGCAGGTAAGAGATCCCAAAGTCTCTCTGAGAATTTTTTTGCAAACGATTTGAAGGTCATTAATGGGGAGTAAAGAAGATACAGCTTCGGAAGATAAATCTTGTCAGAACTGACTCTTGAGAAAACTATTTCAACTATCAGAGGTGTGTATTGAATAGTTTTTTGCTTTTTTTTTTTTTCTCTCTTTTTGTATTGTTTTGGAAACTGATTTAATATGGAGACATATGACTTGATGCTGGGCCAGATTCTTCCTGGAGTAAGTTGATGTTTTGTCAGAGAGGTCACAGGTGTTATGATGACCCCTAGAGAGTCTACCCTGTCTGTTTTTCCTAATACACAAGCCACAAAAATCAAATTCCCTCCTGAGAAGGCTGCCAGAGTGGTAGTCTAAGAGTTAATAATTATTAATAATTAAAATTAATAATTGATGAATCATCTACTGAGACAATGGTGTCTTCAGTGCCTCTCCCCTTTTTATAACAACTGTCACTCCAGCCATGGGAAGAACACCGTTCAGCCTGTGAATGCATGATGAAGCTACAAAGCAGGCTGCTCTCATCTGCAAAGCCACAGCCGCCACTCGAGGAGCAGCAGAAGGAGAGCATTGTAATGCATGAGGCCAAAGCAATCTGCAGTGGATGGAAGAAGAATAATCAGTTCCATCTTCTCATTGTAGTGCTTAATAAAAATAGATAATAAAGCATTTGGAGTACTGCTGAAGCAAAATGCTAGTTAAAACGAACCTGATAATAAAAAGGCTCCAGTGGGCTTTCTTGAACCGAGTGCCAGTCTCAGGAAATCAAAAGAATTTCCCAAGAGCTTACTCAATAAAGGAACAAAGAGAAATGTTTACATTGCATGGCCCATTCTCCCCAGCTTGTGTTTAAATGTGTTTGTGCTTGAGACCAGCAGTGATGCATTCCAGCATCTTTGGAGTAATAGTGTTTAACATAGCTTCCCTTTGTCAGAGAGAGCTGCTTACACATCATAACGATAGTTATGAGAAACTTAGGGTGATGCACTCCTCCACTGTGTGATAATTCATTCTGGATAAGTATCACAGGATGTGAAAGACATAATTTGGAATACGAAACCATAGAACATTACAAAAAGCAATTGGGAAAGATGGCTTTTATTTATGCTGTTTAAAGATTTAAGAAGCCACAAGATGGGCATGTACATTTAAATGCAGAGCTGATGGCAGAGGGTGCTAATTCTAACACCAGCTCTTGAGAACATCAGAGGCCAAAACTAGATATAAATCAAAACTGAGATAGTAAAATCATCTGCATACAAGAGGAGCCCACTCTCAACATACATTTTCCAGCTTCAAAGTGCATATAAGACAAACCACAAACACTTCCACTCAAAGAGACCATACACAGGACTGTGAGCCACTAATCCAGGTATGAACTGTCAGTGGAAGTAAATTAAATAGAAAGAGAACTGATGCTTAAAGCATCAGCACTTAAGAAAATTATACCAAGCTCATTTTGACTGAGAGAACTGCTAAGAGCATTAACATCATTGCCCTTTATTAAAATTACAGTTATTTGTGTTTCAAAATGTTTGATAAGTGGAAATGGGACACCGAACAATGACAAGGTTTTTAGAAAATAAATAGTTCTACTGAAGTAGAAAGAATCACCTTTCACTAAAATGCTCTGTCAGAACACTGAATCCCTTCCTGTAAACACAGACTTGTTGTATCAATCACACTATTAATGGTAAATTTTGTCTTTCAAGAAATAAGAAGAAAACCTTTCTATTTTTATTTTTTTTTACTAACTGATATGCCACGGAAAAAAAAGGAAGTGTTCCCCTTAAGTTCAAAATGACAGAGGCACAGGGCTTTTAAATTACTATCTCATTCCATATCTAAAATACGTCTAGCAACTATTCTGTTTATCTGGAGTACTGAGAATTGTTAGAAGAGGTGCATATTGCAAGGAAAGATGGCACAGTGCAGCATGGCACATTCAGCAGCCCATGGGGTGGGAAGTGGGACCTCCTGTATGGTTCTTGAGAAAAAACCTTATGGATCTCTGTTACACAAATCACAGCCATGGTGACCCATCATTTTGATTTCCATTTTCTTTTCCAAATGCAATATTTATGTTTGTACTGTCCCTTCCTTTAAAACATTGTTTCCCCCCCTTTTTTTTTCTCCCTTTCTATATCTTACTTCTCTGCCAGTGGGGGAAATCTACCCAGGTTTTCCTTCAAGACGATCAGAACAGGTTTTGACAAGGAGAGAAAAACAAAGGCAGGTGCATCTGTTTATGTATTCCAGTCTTGTGACAGTGCAAAATATTTAGTAGTTTGCTAACAAATGTGGAAAACAGAATGTGTTCTGCAGAACAAGGCAATCCTTTGAGAACCTCCTTAATGAGATCAGTGTTGGCTGCTGACATAGTCTCTGTTTTAAGCTCCCAAGCTGCTAAAAGGTGGGGGGAAAGGCAAATACTTCTAATATTTGGTCTTTATTGTCTATATTTTTCTTTTCCTATCTTCCCCCCCCCCCCCCCCCCCCCCATCTTTTTAAATACTGGAGGGAAAAGAAGATAATTACCAAGTCCAAAAATAGTAGGAAAATAAAATTAAAGCTTACAGGAAAAAAAGGAACTTCACCTGTTCTCATCACGCAGTAGAAAATGTTGTACACAATTTACAGTGGTAAAGTTCAAATCTCTTCGCTATAGATGTTCAGTAATCTAATAAATTATCTTTTATATCCTAATAGCACAAAATATAACCACATAATGCCTAGTATTATTCTGCTAGATCATATTTAAATACTAGAATAAATGTAGCCAACAATTTTTCCAATGAAATTAACTGAATAAATGTAAGTATGAAAAATATTGATATTAACTCAGTGACTTCTAGGTTGGATCAGTGACAAAAAAAGCCCATCCATAGGTTCTACTGACTTTAATACTTACAGCTTACAACATGATTTGGAGCATTGCATTTACCGAGGCTAAAAGAAGGCTTTAGAAGTCTATAGAAAATTTATCACATTTTTAATGGAAACTTATATTTTCCTAAGTGAGTGCATGACTGGATTTGAAACCACAATGACTGAAGAAGCACTTCAGTAAATACATTTTCTGTATATATTTCAGAAAAACAGTCTTGCACAAAATGCTCTTAAATTTCAATTTTCTTTAAAGAAGTCCTTTCCAGAAAGATTGTAACATTCACTTCTGGAGTTAATTGATGCCACCAATCAAGAAGGATTCTTTCCCACAGTCTCACAGTGTCTGTCAAAGTTCACATGAAACACCAGTATTTGCCTCATCACAGGGGGTTATTAGATGGTTCTTGAAAAGGTATGTGCAGATATCATGACACAGTGCACACAGAAAATATTTTATACTGCTAAACTCATTGTGCCTACAGCCTTCACGACTGGGAGTTAGCAACTGGCCAGTTCTGAACTTCCTAGTTATTTATTATATTGTGCCCTTGGATTCTGAGCGCAGCTAATGTTCCCCTGTGTATCTGGCATTGAATAATCCTATTACCTTTTCTAGTAAATACTTTAATCATACAAAGTGAATGCTGATTTACGGCGCATAATGTAGTTTGTGATAAATTGATTACTGAATATGTACCACTTGTGTATGACCTCAGCCAGTCTGTGTTTTCTACTGTCCTGGTTATCTTCAGCCCATGTGTTTCTAAAGTATTTAATTTCTTTGTTAAGAAGGAGCAGACATACTAGCTCAATATGTTTAACACTCCCTAACAAAGCTAACAACATCGGAAAGCTGAATATTCACCAATACCTTCTTTGTATTTTTGCTGGTTAGAATGTGTCAAAGAGAGTGGATGAAGTACAGAACAAGATACTCTATTTTAAGGATGTTTTAAAAATTATTTTTAAGGTAAATTTTATGTTGTTTGTTAATTAGAAATAATTCCTATGAATTATCCACATTCAGAGCCAGCTAGTGCTACTTAATTATTATGCTATCAGTGCTACAAGAAGAATGACTTGACAGAAAGCAGAATTCTTCATACAATTCATCAGCCTGAATAGCAATCCCAGATAATTAGAACCATAAACTACCACAGCATGCAGATGGTACTCCAAAGCCAGCTATCTAAAATCAGTCCAGTGAATATGGTATTATCTTGGCTAGGATGTTATTCAAAGCTATATAGAAGGGCTGCTGTGCTCCCATTTCTTAAACCTTCCCATTCCATAAATGATTGCTGAGAGATCTTTTTACTTCAACCTTATCATTTTTCCTGTACATTGCATAAATGTTCTTCAAGAAAGAAGGTTCAGATTCTATTATATCATATGTCAAATGACAAGAGACAAAGAAGAGAAAACCTACTGACTAATTGATAGGATTCAAAATTCCCATTGATTTTGACACAATGAGGAGGCTAACATCTTAAAAAAAAAGTAAGAAGATCACAAAAAGCAGAATTAAGGTTTCCATGACAACTTTAACTTTGACTCTATCCATGACACAAAAGATGGTCTTTCATTCTTTTTCTCAAGCAGTTCTTGTCTGACATTTGATTTTTCCTCCCACATTACTGTACTGTTACAGTCCTCCACTTGCTGTTTAGTCATTTTAATGAGTCAAATAAAGCTAAGTTTCATAAAACAGGACAGAAGGAAAGGTCAACGATTTCACTTTCAGCAGAGCAATAAGAGCAACCTTTTGAATATTTTGAATGCGTTTTTATTATGATTACTAATGAAGTCTAGATTGTATTCTCTATTCTGTGAAGAACCTAAAATGTTGGCACCTTTCCACAGTTGGGGCAACATAAGGACTAAAACCACCACTTCATCCAGCTTTTCACAAAGCCGTCTCACATGTGGTCCTGCTCTGAGTTTCTTGGTGATGCTACTCAAGTTCCAGGAGACCGCTAACAGTAGTGATGGCCTAAAGAATCACTTCTAGCCCAGGGAAGGTCTCTCAGTAGGAGTCTTGATGCTTGCAGTGGAAATGTGAAGATACACTTCTGAGAACAGATGCAACTGCTTCTGTAGTGGGGAGGCATGAGGAAAGCAGGGAAAGGGGCTCCTCTTCATCTCCTGTGCCAGCCTATGGGTCTCTGCACAGTCAACAATGCTGAGTTTGGATTTTTTATCACTTTACTTCCTGCAGCTCTTCCTGCTGAAACAATAACATACAGGACACTAAGGGCACTTCAGCTCTCTGTCTGGTTGTAAGAAACAAGCTCAGCAAATTCAGAGAATCACAGAACCATACAGGTTGAAAAATCATGTAGTCTAACACCTTGCTAAAGCAGGTTCCCTACAGCAGGTTACATGGGAAAGCATCCAGATGGATTTTGAATATCTAGAGATAGGAAGACTCCACAACCTCTCTGGGCAGCCTGTTCCAGTGCTCTGTCACCCTCACATTAAATAATTGTTTTCTCATGTTTGTATGGAACTTCCTATGTTCCGGTTTGCGCCCACTACCTCTTGTTCTGCCACTGGACACTGCTGAGAAGAGCCCAGTCACATCCACTTGGGTATTGCCCATTAGATATTTACATACATTGATTAGATGCCCTCTCAATCTCCTCAAGGTTGGAAAGACCCAGATCTCTCAGCCTTTTTTCATATGGGAGATGCTCCAGGCCCCAGTCATCTTTGTGGCCCAGTGTTAAGGATTGAATCAAATTCAGCCCTGTTGCAATACAAGTGTCTTCAGCTGAAATTCCTGCTAGGACTGCAGCTAAATCAAATAAGTAAGATGGAATGAAAGAAAAAAAAAAAAACAGAAATCAAATGTTGTGTGTTTTATTGCAACCTCAGGGAAAAATGCCATGAGGTTTGTACAAATGTCCTGTTGTGCACACAACACAAACAGATCTCTCTAGCACATTCTTGACTCACTTTTTCTTTTCTTCATTCTTTAAGAATTAGCTCTAACATGCATTCTTGGGAGTTGCCATGGCAATGCTGCCATACTTGAAATAAATGCTTTGTGAAAATATAGTGTAATTATAATCAGTAATGTAATATAAAAAGAAATATTTCTGAGATGACTTTAATACATAGAATCATAGAATTCTTAGAATTGGAAGGGTCCTTCTTAAGGTCATCTATTCCAACTCCTCTGCAATGAGCAGGAAGATGCACAGCCAGATCAGGCTGCTCAGAGACTGGTCCAGCCTGGCCTTGAATGTCTCCAGAAACAGGCAGTGTGTTCCAGTGCCTTACCACTCTCACTGTAAAAGACTTTTTCCTTAAATCCAAAATAAACCTCCCCTCTTCTGAAACCATTTGTCCTTGTACTTTCCCAGCAGACCCTGCTAAAGAGCGTCCTCTTCTTTCCTGTAGCTCCCCTTTAGATACTGTAAGGCTGCTATCTCAGAGCCTTCTTTTCTCCAAGCTGAACAGCCCTGGATCTTTCAGCCTTGATTCCTTGGTTCAAATTCGTGGCCCTTCTCTGGACATTCTCCAGCAGGTCCATGTCTTTCCTGTACTGAGGACTCCACATCTGAACGCAGTACTCCAGGTGAGGTCTCGCCAGTGCAGAATAGAGAGTCAGGATCACCTCCCTTGCCCTGCTGGCCATGCTTCTTTTGATGCAGCTCAAGAAACAACTGGCTTTCTGGGCTACAAGGACACATTGCTGGCTCATGTCCAGCTTCTCATCCATCAGTACCCCCAGGTCTTTTTTTCGCAGGGCTCTCAATCCTTTAATCTCCCAGCGTGTACTGGTAGTGGGAGTTGCCTTGACCCAGGTGCAAGATCTTATAATTGGATTTGTTGAACCTTATGAGGTTCTCCTGGGCCCATTGCTCAAGCCTGTCTAGGTCCCTCTCGATGGCATCCCTTCCCTCTTGGGTGCCGACTGCACCCTGCAGCTTGGTGTCATCTGCAAATTTGCTGAGAGTACATTCGATCCCACTGTAGATGTCATTGTTGAAGCTATTAAAGAGTATCGGTCCCTAGCTCTGCCCACTGTAGAATACCACTTGTCACTGATCTCCATCCAGACATTGAACCATTGACCACCACACTCTGGGTTCGATGCTGCAGTCAATTCTTTGTCTATCAAAAAGTCCACACATCAAATCCATATCTTTCCCATTTGGAGAGAAGGATGTTGTGGGGTACCGTGTCAAAGGCCTTACTGAAGTTGAGACAGATCATAAAACGCTACTAGGTTGGTCAGGCAGGATTTGCCCTTGGTGAACCTATGCTGGTTCTCCTGTATCACCTCCCTGTTTTCCATTTGCCTTAGAATAACTTCCAGAAGGATCTGTTCCATGATCTTTCCTGGCACAGAGGTGAGATTGACAGATTGGTAGATCCTGGGGTCATCCTTTGTTTCCTTTTCACACTTTATTTATTTCCTGATGTAGATAGTAATATCCCCTTCCCTCCTTCATCTCCTGTCCCTTCTGAACAGCTTGTAGCCATCAATTGCTACTGCCATATTGCAGTCATGGTAATCACCCCACCAGGTTTCAGTGACAGCAACTGTATCACGGATTTCTAGTAGCATGGTGGCTTCTAGCTTCTCCTCTTTGTTGCCCAAGTTGCATGCATCCGTGTAGAGGCACTTCAGCTGGGCACCTGGTCTTGTCACTTTCTTACAGGATAACCCTTAATTCCTTTTAAGTATTTCCCTTGAGTTTCCCCACTGCCTTCTCCTATTGCTCCACCAGTCACTGCCTCATCATCAAAAGGTTTCTTATGTGTCAATAGAGTGCAACTATATATATATATGTCAATACAACGCAACAATCTTCTTTGTACACATTTCTGCAGATCTTATTTTTGTCGCAGAACCTAAAGTAGAAAGGGCTTCACTAAGAGCTCACTGAAGCCAATCAGTCTTACTGTTGATTTCTGGGACTGTATTTTTAGATGTATTTGTTCTTTTTCCCTTGTGCTACTGACTCACTACCAATACTTTCTTAACTTAATCATTTGGCCAAAGACCAAGAATGGAGGTGAGTGGACAGGGAGATTCTCATGGCCAGTTCTGTGAATTCTCATCCTGCAGACAATGGCTGCATCTTTGCCTGCATACCACAATGCCTACAAGTTATGGGGAGGAGGAGAGGGAGGAAGATGAAATGATTTGGAGGCTTATCCACGGAGCCTTTAAAAGAACAGCATGAAACACAAATGCAGAGTATGGGGCAGATGTGGAAGACCACACACAATACACTGTGGAGAGGAGGATCTGAGGCAGCAGCCTACAGTGCAATAGATTTTCTTTTTAAGTAGTGAGAGGACCCTACATTCATCATTTATTAGTATGATGCAATTTCTGCAGTAACTGCATTAGTTTTAATCTTTGAATGATGCTTGTTGGTGTGTGGAAGGATTGATTAGCATAAAGCTGTGAAAAGGTTATCCAGTGCTAATACAGGAGGCACCAAGCCTTCCTCAAAAGCCTCCCACTGTGCTGAGATGTCAAGGCTCTTAAGCAGTCACAGGAAAGGAAAGGCATTATGCTTTTAAGTCACATCACAATTTTACAAGTGATTTCATTAGTATACATCTTTATCATGTTCATATCATGCAATGTGCATATTAATAAGATATAATAAGCAAAGTAATAAAAAATTCAGAATGCATATTCTGTATTTTTTCTCATTTTCAGAGAAAATAACACACGCTGATACTCTCAGTACACACTGATAACCTCTCCTTCCATGCCCATGTCTCAGCTGTGGCCTTAAAAAGTTTAGATAAAGCTAAATAAGAAATGCTTAGTGTTGACAGAAAGTAAGGGGTGAAAGAGTGTATTCTGTGAGTGTGTTATCACCTACAGGTGATTCTCATATACCAAATAGCAGAGTTATTGTAGCAGATTGGTGCATCCAGAGCAATCGCTCAATAAGAGAGCTTTTCTGACAGTAAGAGTATGGTCTTTGATTCAGGAGTTGATTTTAATGGATATGATATGGCTAAAATGCTGCAGAGCATTTTGAAAATTGAGGGCTCTTTATAAATGGTGCACTTTGCAGACATGATTCTACCAAACACGATATGTGTAGTTTTCAAGGAGCAAAAGAAATTTTGAATAGGGTGAAACAGTAACTGGCAGAAGAGGAAAAGCCTATTTCTACAGTACACTTTTGAGCAAAGACTGAAAAAGGAAGAAATGAAAAATCTTTTAGACACCTTGCCATGAAGCCTTAGGAATTGAAATATAAAATTGCTTTTTTTTTTTTTTTTTTTTTTTTTTTACATTGCTCTTTATTGGTGACTGAGAAGTCAGAAGCTCTGGGGACTTCCATGTCTCTGAAATTACTTGTGAAAAAGAGAACTGTAGAAGAGACACTACACTTGAGCAGCACCTGAGTTAAAAAAAGTGATGTATGTACCACTGAATTAAGGTAATGATAGATATCAAGAATACCGTAAATTTCCTAAAACAAATGTAAAAAAAAAAAAAAAAACCAAACAAATATTAAAGCAGCTGAAGTGATTTAAGTATATCCTCTGAAGTTATACCAAAGAAAACAAATTGTAAAGTACTAGTAGTGTTTACCTTTAAAAAGTAGTTCAGTCTAAGTTAGTATCACAAGCACTAAAGTGTGAATCATACTTTAGTTGTACAGCTATTTCAAACATCACTGAAGTCTTAATTAAGTACAAAATACAGAAAGTTTAATACATCCAAACACTGCTTGCTCAACACTTAGCAGTCCTTTGGAACCTGCGTCCAGTACCACACCCTTTGCTGTTCTCCCACTCTCCTCTTAAAATTATTAAAACTAAGTCTATTATGTTGTAAATGGAATTTGTTTATTCCTAGTCCTATACTCTAAAATCAGTAATGGTTGTTCTAAATACCTAATCTGTTTTCCCTTGTATGTAATCTATGTATATATATTTTTTTCCCACAAGTGAAATTAAAGAATTCTATGTTCTTTTCAAGACATACTATCTCATTTTAAGGACTCTGATGCAATGGAAAGTGTAGCTCTTTACTATGTAATCTCCAGTTTTTCCAATAAGAAATTAACTTCATTACTAGAAAATTATCTGATTTCTCTTTCTTTTTTTTTTTTTTTTGTTTTGTATGATTGCTTTTTTCTTGTTTGTGTGTTTTCTTTGCTTTTGATTTTCTCCTCTCCTCCCCTTTCCTCTTTGTACGCAGCTTATAGGCCCCTGTTAATCTGATGAGGATTTTGCCACATCCACTGTAGCATCAGCTTTTACTTCTTACCTCCTGGCCTGTGTCATTCACAGATTTTTCTCTGTACCTTTCCCTTCCCTTCTTTTCTTTTTCCTTTCTTTTTTCTCTATTAGCGAGGCATTATTCTCCTCAGTTCCTGCACTTATAACTATCACAGCAGGTTTTTTTCTGGAGCTGCAGAATATCTCTTAAGCAAAAAAAGCATTCAAGATCATAAAAAATTCCTTGGTTTGAGCCTCCAAATATGTACAGTGGTGATGCTGAGGAAAAGGGATTTACTTAGAGGTTTTATTATTTGGAGTAACAGAACACTATGGGAAAGAATGCATATCAGCAATTTTGGTTAGAAACATTACGAGAAACCATAGTGAAATCCCTTATTCTTAATTTAGAGCAAATGAGCATTTTCATCTTTCCTCACACTCTGTAGGATTTTTGTAAATACCAGCTAAACTGCCTCATTTTTCCCCTCCCAGTCTGGTCTTAAAACCATTCTTGCTCTAATGCCAACAAAAAACCTTACCAATGAAAAGCCACTCCAGCAGTGTTTTTACTGCCACTCACACTGACTGATGTTGTGTCACTGATTTCTTGTATTTTCCATCTGTTTCTTTCCATCTTTCTCTTGTCTTGGATGGCAAAGGCTTGGAAAGCAGAACTTCAATTTTATTCTTTGAATGGCACAAGGAGGGAGGAAGAAGGACAAGGAAGGAGGATGAGGAAGGAAGAAGAAGAAGGAAGGGAGAGGAAAGAAAAAGAAGAAGGAGGAAGGAGGAGGAAAGAAGAAGGAAGAGGAAGAAGAAGGAAGAAGAAGAAGAAAGAAGAAGATGATTATGATGTAAAGGGAACTTCTGTATTAGGTCAAAGATCCATCTAAGCAAGGCTCCTGTCTCCAGCATCTGGAAGCAGATGAGCAGAGCAGAATGGAAGAGCACCGCTAGTGTTGGCATCCATATCTAAGCGATCTGAAGCTCTGGGACTTACTAAAGATCTCAACTAACATGGTGATGATGGAAAATTTCAAACTTCTGACTGAGAAATATTAACTTAGCCTTCTCCACTAAGAATTTTTGAGTTTAGCAAGGGTTTGAAACTCAGATGAAGGGAAAATGGTGAAAATATAAGGGAATACAATTAGTACTTTAGGCTTGCAATTTGTTTGTTTGTTTGTTTGTTTCTTATGAGATAGCTAAATGGACTGGAATTCACATAAAATAAAAATGCCTGTGTGGCTGTACATCTTAAAACAATGTAGATTTTAAGACTGTATTATGAAAACTTTGCTGAATAGTACATTTACGATTTAATTATCTTGGAAATTGTTGTGAATATCAAAAGTTTACATTCGCTAATGACTTTCATAAGCCAGTAACTTTCATCAGTCATGATCATTAAACCAAGTGTCAAAGTTTCTCTGAGTTGCTCTGCGGTGCAACTGATAACATTTTCATTCCAGATTATAGGGTCCCAAGAGTGTCACCTGTCTGTGATGACTATTAATGTCTGTTTCAGCAGTGTAAGGAAACAACCATTCATTATCAGAGTACACCTGCATGCTATTGTCTACAAATGAGAACATCTGAACAAAAAGCTCTCTTTAAAACCTCCTCTCCCTATGAGAGAATAATTCCACCTCCAATTTTAGCAGTCAAATCTCATTAGCCTTGCAGTGGGAAAAGGAGTAAAGTAGAGATGCCAATTCCTGATCTTCAAGGCTGAAATGTTTCCTAAATGGCAAAACATTGGCAACAGTAGGCACAACCATAAGAGTAACAACTGCCTTTCAAACAGGGGAAAAGTGTTTGGAACAAATATATTGCCTATCTCTAATCTAACTGACTATAAATCTTCAAAATTTCACTTCTTCAGCATTTTTTCTTTCTTCCCACTGGGGAATGCTTCAAGAAGATATCATGTCTCTATTATGATTCTGAAAATGCCTTTTTAGTGGGAAACTATTTTATTCTAATAAATGACAAACCTAATTTCATTTCTTCATTTTCATATAACCTAACTTTAAATAAAATATTACAGACTGTTATAGTAAGCAAGGATCATTTTTCTAGTGATACTGTTTTCCTCATCTCTTTTAGTTTGTGTTCCAAATTTTAATTAGTTAATTCATTATGAAGTAAAAATAATTGAGTCCACTGTGATTTGCTACGCTGTCTCCAAATCATTAAAAGGGTCAGACTAACATAAAATCTCCCCTATAAGGATAAAATAGCATCCATGTGAGAAGCATCTGTAATGAAAATAGGTTTTTAGATAGCTTTAGAGAAGATAATGTAAATGTAAATAAAATTAAAAATCATTGAAAACATGAACCATAGATTGCAAAGTTTCAAACAAATGAGTGAATTTTGTTTCTTCTTAAAAAATTTGATGCTGTTTGGACACCCATAAGAACTTTCATTCTTAGTCAAACCAAATGTTTCAAAACATTTTAAAAAATGATTTAACCCTACACTGATTTGCTTCAGACAAAAATTAGTAATTCCCCTGGATTTTTCTTTTGCGTGTGTGTGTGTGTGTAAAAGATTAATTTCCATGTTGCTTGCCTTTCATGGTTAGTGAGGTCTTCAGCCAAGACTATAAGAGCATTCTCCTTAACTTTTTATTTTATAGAAATGGAACACGTCAATCATTTCTCTGTACTCACCTCACAGTAACAGAAAAAGAGAATGCGACATGATGTTTAAAGAACAGCTCTGTATTTCCACTACTTTTCTGCTTGTCTCACAGAAAAGAGCCTTGGCCACTAACCGTGCCATTCACCTTGATCTCCTTCATGTACACATGGGCAACAGCAGCCCCTCTTGGCACATTTTTGGTGGCAGACAGAAAAGTCAAAAAAGATCTCAGCCTCATTTGCTGAGTTCTCAAAGGATTCTTGTCACACACAGGTGGAGAAAACAGGGGTTCTTCAAGACTAAGATAAAATATTATCAGATATATCAGTGTAAAGTACTCTGTATCTGAGTGTGTTGGGGTGACTTCATCAGAAGTATTGGTCACAGCGTTTTAAATATGCGCTTGTCTTCCTTTCCCTGCACACCTATTTCAGTTATTGAAAACAGGTGGTTATTAAAGACACATTATGCTCTCAAACACCGCCTTAAGAAGTATCTGGAGGCTTGTGTTCCTTTCCATGATGAACACACTCAGAAGCATTCCAGGTAATGAGAACACCTGAAGTCATATTCTTACTTCTAGAAAAGACCCACAAAACAAATGCTGAAATCATTGGCCTGCTTTTGGGAATCCTAGAACCATTTGGAAGCATCATATTTATTTAAATCTTGCCTAGTACCAATTTATAACTATGTATGTGTATGATTTTATGAACCTCTTCTGCCTAGAGGAATAGATATTTCAGATGAATCAATTTTCAGTACTGAAAACCATGACAATCCAGACTCTGTGAATATGGTGTCTGACAGTAATTGCTCTGCCAAATGTAGTTCTGCCATGAGAATTGTGCTTATAGTCAGCTTCTGGCCCAATTAATACTTAATCAATTATGCAGTGTGGAGCAACTCCAGTTTATGTGCAAACAAGAGAGCGTAGCTGAGGAGATGTTTCTTTGCACTTGGTAGACATATGTGAATTTGTTCTGCCAAAGCTCTGAGACAGCAGATTGTGAGCAAACTCTGATGCAGAAGTTTTCTGCCCATCCTGCATCTTGCCATCTCAGAACTCTCAATTCAATGTCCAAAGAGAAAGAATGGGTTAGAGAAAATTAAAACAAAATAGAAAAGAATGAAGTGTTAATATGTTGCAGTGGGATATAGTAGCGTAGAAGAAACTGAAGACTGCACGGTGAGATTAATTTGCTGAGGGATGTTGAGAAATAGAAGGCTAAATACATACACTCTTTTGGATTGGAAGAAGAAAATTGGCAGGCCAATGTCATCCTCCTGTAGTACAAGAAGGGTTTCACTGTCATTGCTGAACAACAGGCTGTAAAGAAAGTCCTAGTCTGTCACAAACAGAGAAACAATACTTGACTGTAATTCTGTCTTGCCAAAATATCTGAGGCACAGAAATATGTCAGTCAAGAATCTTCCCAGTACTTTCACAATCAATGTAATACTTACGAATGAAAATAAATTTGTCTCTATCTTGTTGGGTTCGAGAAGGCTCGGCCTTGGCCTAGTAGTTATAAACTAGTAATCTAGCTATCAAAATAAAATGGGAACAGACTCAGTAGTGGTGTGCAATCATTCTTAGTTATTAATTTTAGGATGCTCCTTATCCCAAAGGAACTTACAGTCAACTTAATGGGACAGACATGGATACCCCACTGATCAAAGACTGCTCTCTACCTCCAGGGGCTGGGAACTCTCCATTCTCAAAGGAGACATGACTGAAGGAATTACTGCAGATGCAAACCATGGCCTGAGGATGGGATCTGGACATTTGTATTTGCTAATTTGAGCACAGTCCCTGAATATAGGACTTCTACATGGTACAAAACTTGAAATTTATTTTGGACAAGTTTCCTTATACCTGGAAAAAATGTATAAAATCTGCATTCCAACAAAAATCCTTCAGCAAGGTTCTGAGATGTTTACCACAAACTCTGTTTGTTCATAGACTTGAAGTTTTATAGGCACTGTTATAAATTCATGCAGTTATTCTGAGTGCTGAGATTTTCCTTTGAGGAATATGAGTGAAATTCAGAATATTCACAGTCACAATTGCTGTTGTATATTTATAAGAAGGGGCTCAAAGTAGTAACAGCATTTGCATACAGAAGTGCAAGATATCTGTGTTTTCCATAAGTACTGTTAAATTGATTTTCTCTCTGCTGCATTCAAATGCCACCCACTTCTAGTACAGCTTATTCCCTAGGCATTTTTATATTTCTGATCAAATGTTGGAAAGAAAATTATTGACTTTGTATTGTGTATTAGTAGATAAGATGCAGTTTAGGTGCAATCAAACATCTAAGTGATATGCTCCAAACCAGGAGGACTTCTATCACTGCAAAAAGACATAAAGGAACAAGGACAGGTCAGGCCTTCTTCTGTAAGTGGATCAGTTTATGTTTCGCTGTCAGCTACCTGCCTCAACTGCTGTTTACTTTAATCATAACCTATCATGATCCAATTCTTGATCTGAGTACCACAATGCTGTAAAAGATCACAGAGTGTCATGTAAATGCCAATTCCAATGCCTTCTAATCTGTGAAAGCCATCTGGTGTCCTCAAGTTCTCTAGCTTCTCCCATCATTGAGTGCACCCTCAGAATTGAGTGCACCCTCAGTAAGTTTGCAGACAACACCAAGCTGGGAGGAAGTGTTGATCTGCCAGAGGGGAGAAGGGCACTACAAAGGGACCTGGATAGACTGGATCGATGGGCCAAGGTTAACAGCATGAGTTTCAATAGGGCCAAATGTCGGGTCCTGCATTTTGGTCACAACAACCTCTGGCAACCCTACAGGCTTGGGAAAGAGTGGCTGGTAAGCTGACTGATGGAAAGGGACCTTGGTGTACTGTTGGACAGCCGGCTGAATATGAGCCAGCAGTGTGCCCAGGTGGCCAAGAAGGCCAATGGCATCCAGGCTTGTATCAGGAGTGGTGTGGTGAGCAGGACTAGGGAAGTCATCCTGCCCCTGTACTCGGCACTGGTGAGGCCTCACCTCGAGTTCTGTGTTCAGTTTTGGGCACCTCAGTACAAGAAGGACATGGAGGTACTGGAGCAGGTCCAGAGAAGGGCAACAAGGCTTGTGAAGGGCTTGGAAAATCAGCCCTATGAGGAGAGGCTGAGGGAGCTGGGGCTGTTTAGTCTGGGGAAGAAGAGGCTGAGGGGAGACTCTCTTCCAGTACCTGAAAGGTGCTTACAGTGAGAGCAGGGTAGGTCTCTTCTCACTGGTGACAGGTGACAAGACAAGGGGAAATGGCCTCAAGTTGTGCCGAGGCAAGTTTAGGTTGGACGTTAGGAAACACTTCTTTACAGAAAGGGTGGTTAAGCACTGGAATGGGCTGTCCAGCAAGGTGGTTGAGTCACTATCCCTGGATGTGTTTATGAGCTGTTTGGATGAGGTGCTCAGAGATATGATTTAGTGGAGGGTTGTTAGAGTTAGGGTACAGTGGTTAGGCTGCGGTTGGACTTGATGATCTTTGAGGTCCTTTCCAACCCGAGTAATTCTATGATTCTATGATCATGAAATGGTTAAGCCATAGCCATAGTCCTTCTCCTTACCCCATGTTCAGAAACCTAGAGGACATTCTTTATTGTAGAAGGCAACATAGCATATAGGAAACATAACAACACAGAACAAAACAACACAACAATAACCAACCAACCAAACAAACAAACAAAAAAAGCAAACAAACAACAAATAAAAGAGGAGAAGAGAGGGTAATGGGGAGACCTCATTGTGGCCTTCCAGTATGTGAAGGGAGCATATAAACAGGAGGGAGAGCGACTGTTTACATGGGTGGATAGTGATAGGACAAGGGAGAACAGTTTTAAACTAAGAAAGGGAAGGCTTAGGTTGGAAGTTTTTCACCCAGAGGGTGGTGACACACTGAACAGTTTGCCCAAGGAGGCTGTGGATGCCCCATCCCTGGAGGCATTCAAGGCCAGGTTGGATGTGGCTCTGGGCAGCCTGGTCTGGTGGTTGGTGACCCTGCACATAGCAGGGGGGTTGAAACTCAATGATCATTGTGGTCCTTTTCAACTCAGGCCATTTTATCATTCTATGATTCTATGAAAACACAATAAGCCAGCACCTCTGTCCAAGAGGAACATCCAGTAAGACATCACCTGCCAAGACTGCTGCACTCTTCATCACTAACCTTTGCACCAAATAAAGCTTGAGAGGAGAATATTAATCTTTTCCTTGTAAATAGGAATGGGAGTCTATTTGCTTCTTTACTAGCTGTTCCAGATCTTTTTATTGCAGGGCTAAATTGTCTTGATTCTAGAAATTTTCTGTAGCATGAGGTTAGGATAAGCAATAGAAATAGGTAGTAGATTCTGGGATACTTGATATTCTCTGATTCAGGAAGAGAGTGATCTCCTTTTTTGTTGGACTTTTTTTTTTAAAGTCTTATTTTCATTCTTTTGCAGGTTGTGCACCAGCTTGGGTGTCTGCATGGAATGTCTAGGTCTATAGATAGTATGGATGGGATCGTGTTCAAACACAGCCTTAAAATCATCCAACACAAATTTTCAGACTTCTTCCTTAGCATGATAGATTGACAGTGGAAAAGGAAACATTAGTCACAAGCTGAACAGAAGTTATTTACTCTGAATTTGTTGTGAAGAGATGTTGTCTATTGAGATTAGCTGTATTGTAATTGCCTCTAATTTGGTCTTTTATTTATGTTTGCAAAATTATGCTCATTCCAATAGACTACTTAATCAATTTCAGTGACAGACTTACATAAAAATATGTCTGTTCACCCAAGCAAATGGGACTTCACTGTAAATCGCTTTATTACTTTGTTAGCAAGGAGAACACAAGGAATTTATGCCGTAGAGTATGTATTAGATATTCCTGAATGACGCTCATAAATTTGTAAATCAAGAAATTAATGCATTTTACTGACTATCAGCAGAATATTTACCAACATAAAGAACCATCATTCTCTTATGTCCTTTTATTAGATCTCTGTTCTTCCAGATGTTGGAATTATTCCATCCAGGTTAATGTTGTTTACCCGTGTTTTTAAATCATTGTTGATAATAATAAAAAAAACTGGCATAATCCTAATATTAAAACATATCATATTCATCTGTTCTGGCTCACGTTTGCTTTCCCTTTGCTCTCTGCTTTGGTTAAATTACTTTTTTTTTTTTTTTTTTTTTTTTTTTGTGTGTGTGTGTGTGTGTGTGTGTGTGTGTAACAAATTTGAATTAATTATTTACAAATAAATTTGAACTGTTTTTTTCTTTAATATGGTCCAGCTGCACTCCAAGGCTGCAGCAATGGTTTCTGTCAGGATTACAAAAAAGGTTAGGGCAATAGGAAGTATTTTAAGCATTCAAAATCATAAATCAGGCTCAGAAAATCAATCAGTTTTTATTCAAATAGAAGAGATTAATTAATTAATAAAATGTTTTAAGATCTGTTTGCCTCGTGGTTTGTAAGACTTTGAGAATTTCATTCTAATAACTTTTCTTCACAGCCTTATGGAAAGTGTGAAATATTCATAAATGTCAAAAAAAAAAAAAAAAAAAGAATGAGTGAGTGAATTAGTGGGGGATGCTCTTCAGAATCCTATCATTACTAAAGCTAAAGTTTTCAGTAGCTTGTTCATGTAAAAATACTGGGCAATGGAACAATTTCTGAAATCACTGTCAGCTCTTTATGTTCATTACCTCTTTTTGTAGATAATGAACTTTTCAGATAAGCTTCTAAATATTTCTGTGAGTTTTAAAAATCTTTACAAGAAGCATTTTGGTTGGTTTCAGAGCACCTCACTCCAGCTGCTAGACTTTTCACCATGAATAGCCTCTGTTTACAGCTCTCCTCTGAAAAAAAAATATTGGGCTCAGAGTCTACCTGTCCACTAGTGATCCTGAATAATTGACATCCTCACTGAAAATCCTATTCAGGCTCAGGACTTCATGCAATTTTCATATGTACCTCAACCTGTTACACCTTTCCAGAATGCTGGAAGCATAAATGTCTCTGGCTGAGGTAATGAAAGAAGCTTTACCCAATTTCCCACAAGTGTCTGCCTTAATCTCGGTGACAGCCAAGAAAGTAAATCCTCATGAATAACAAAAATAGTTGTTTGGAAAATGGAATGAAGTCATGGGTTCTCTACGAATGTAAGAGAAAAAAAGAATGTGACAGGTAGGTCAACAGGCACACATCTGTGCAGGCAGGATCTGCCTGGCAGCCTCTCAGCACTTTTGAAAAAGCCTCTCATTAGGAACAATGATTATCATTATTATTTATCTCTGCTACATAGAACTACTAAGCTACCAGTATCACTGTGAAAAGCACGAGCACATAGTAGGAGTGCTGCTGGCCTCAAAATGTTTCCAGCCTCAATGGACAGAGGAGAGGAACTAAATGCATGTCTTCTTATGTGAGTAGGGAGCATCCAAAATAACCTGCAAAAACACCTTCAGCCCTCTGATGACCATTGCTTAAAAGAAACATCTGTCAATAGAGCAATCCTCACTCAAACTCTATTGTCAGTCCAAAGAGTAACACCTTCTTCTTTTCCTTGACTTATTCAATCCAAGGAGACAGATATACTAGCCTGAGGGAAACTTTAACCGTGTGCTGGAGGAAGGACAATTTCTGTTATCTGACTGTGATGCTTCAGGGAGGAGGCACACTAAGGTGGCTTCTGACATCCAAGCCAGCTAGGTATGCTTCCACAGTGTCATGTAGATGTACTCTCCAATGAGATGGAGAACTGGCAAGGAACAGGTATCTCAAAGTTTCAGCACATGGAAAAAACCAAATGGTCTTTCTTACTGATATTTTACTGACATTTGTCTCTCCTCTCAGCCTGCAGCTAGAGGCTTCTGGAGAAAAGATTGCTTCCTGAAGACTGAGAAATGAGGTAAGTTACAAAATTAGTTCATTTCAGTGCTTTTGTTCAAGTGACAGCTTCAAAGGACAGCAGGCTGAATGACTCAGAAGCCTGAGAAGATTGAGCATGATTTATTATGCTGACACCCATTATATAGCCTTTGTTTTGTGCTGTGCTTTAGAAACTGCCTCATTAAATAAATTTCCAAACATTCCATGATTTGTGCTTAAATCTATTTTTAAGTTATTTCTTTTTTGAACTTGTGAAGATTCAATCTTTGACAGAGAGTTGAGGACAGTTCACAAGGTTTTATACACATCTTTTTCAAAACATGCTTCATATATACAGAAGAAAACCTGTTCTGGAATTGCTGTTTTGATCGGATTTTGTCAACTTTTGGCCCCTACATTTTTGTAGATCCCATGTGCACTGGCAGTTTCATTAGCACTGGAATCTCTGATATCATTGTCTTTTGATTCAGGTCATCCATGTGTGGTGTGTGGCATAAATTTCAGTTTCTTCATTCTCTCTCTGTCCTGTTCTGTCTTTTTGCTCAACATTTCCCAGTTCCTCTGCAGGCTGCAGGGGATTCAAGTGGCAAAAAAATAAAAGAAAAAAGAAAAAATACAACAACAAAAAGCCCACCAACCTGCAGATCTGCCTGTAAGTGGCAGACTGTGATCTGAGACTAGATTTCTTCTATCTGTGCTGTTTTAGCTGAATCAGACCAAACATCAAATTTATCCACAATTAAACCAGAAGTCAAGTTTAATAAGAGCACAAATGGAGACTGTAGAGATGGCTAGCACAAAAGGTTGTATAACTAATCATCACAATTCTTGACAATGGGTGCAGAGGTCAGTAAGTCAAATGTCCCTATGATCTGTATCTTAAATCAGATAAAAGCTGATTCTCTGATTCATAGAAATGTTTCCTATCCAGTCTAAATTATTTTACCATAGAGCAAATGTAGATGGAAGAAAAAAAAATAGAGCCAATGCAGTGATGTGGTTGGTACCTCATTGTTGACTGAGGCAAATATGTTTCTGTTTATCTAACATAAGAACAGTGTCAGTGTGCCAAAGAAAGATTGGTTTGGGGAGCATGAAGTGAGCAGGACAAACATGTATGATATTTCTCAGATGTTTCTCCCAGCTCTTTGCTACTGGCAGCCCAGGCACCTTTTGAGTCATATGGAGATCCTCTGTATTTAACAATTTCTTCTCTGTGAAATTTTCCAGCCTTTCCTTGAAGCTGTGTAAACTCCCAGTGTCCACAACTCATGGTGAAGGGTTTTGCCTCTTAACTGCAACACTGTCTGTGGGAAAAATTTCATTTGCTTTGAGCCTAATTTCTGGCACCTTCAGCAGGAGCTAATGTCTTGGTGAGATGCAGTGGGGAAAACTGCAGTAATGGAAGGTAACACTCTGCAGGAAGCTGTTGGCCTTTTCCAAAGCCAGGCCCCAAGTGAGACCAGTGCTGCATCTCTTCACAGAAATGTGTGAAGAACACAGAAATGCAACTGTGTTGGTGAGAGTTAGGGGTTTGTCTCCTGTGTTCAATACTAGTATGATTCCATATGATTATATCCCCTTTTCTGCCCTCTGCCTGGTTCAAAATGCCTCTGATTGGTCTCATCACTTGGGAAAACAGACACTGCAAGAGCAGTTGCATTTAAATAAACATCTTAACACCCATAATTATGTTCCAGCTAGGTCAAATCCAGCAAAGACGAATTTTAATAATTTAACAGTAAATTTCAGCCTCTTGCCTATGCAAGAAATATTACATGTGGATTTACCCGGGAAAAAGGATGTGAAAGAGGATGAGGTTAGCAGCTGTCTCACTGCAGCTCCATTTCCCGTAGGTAACTCCCTCCATGAGGCCCACCATCAAGACACTGAGCCAGCTGAACCACCAGGCTGAACTACCTCTCTGTCCGGTCATCAGTGTCACTGGGTCAGTGGGAGATGGTGAACAGCCCCACCAAGGACCAAGCCCCAGAGCAGAGTAGGATGACCCTTCCCCCCCTGCACCTCCAGCAAATGGTCTGAGGTGACTTGTGGGGTGGTCAGCATCACCAGGCTCCTAAAATCCCAGCCACCTTTTGTGTTTATTACTCAATAAATAGTCATTTTTTACTTTCATGGTATGCATATCCTTTGTTTTGTAGTCTCTTTATCCATGGTTTAGATGACACAGAAGAGGGGTGATGATACATATTATGCTTCAGATAGTTCAATTTCTGTCTTGTTCTGTTAATTCCTTAACAGAACATGAGGAATTCTCATCACTTGGTAACTTTCAAATGCCTTTAAAAAAAGAATGCATCCTGATTGGGCTTTGTCAAGATATTTATGTCAGCAAAATATTGCAGAAAACTTGTCTGTCGTGACTCTCTTGCAGAAATATTTATTGATTGTATTAGAAAATCAGGAACGTGTAGATACCCACATATGCATATATATTAAGATATCTTCCTTTCAAATTCAGTTCTGAAAACATCCACCCAGTTCTGAAAGCATCCACCCAGAGTCTTGAGTCTCTTCTTGTTAATTTTGTGCAGTATGTTCTGACAAAACCAGCTTGTAGCAGCTGTGTCTATGCTTTGCAAGACATAAAACACTGATGAAAACTCTGGAAGTCATGCCTGCCTACTGTGCTGATAGGAAACTGGTTTTCTTTTCTCCACATTTTCTATTGCAAGGAGATGATCACCATGAATGAAAAGTTAATGGTGGGCAAACAACCGTAAGGAAGTAATTCAGTGCTTAATGTACTGCATCGGGATTGAGAGCAAGAGTATAGATCCCTTTGTGGATCCTTGGTAGGCAAATCATTAGTCCAGACCTGCAGACTAATGCTATTTGCAATGCATAATTGAAAATAACTAGCTCTTTCTAAAGGTTAAGTAGAGTACTAATGTACTGAGAATGCATCAGAACAGCCCCATTCCTTATTGGCCACCATTAAATTGCAGCAATGTCTTGCTTCCTTTTTTATTGTAATAAGTAACACATTTTCTGGAATAGCTCCTTATAGGTGGTAAATAAAGGGAAGGAAAGGTAAGTCGAAAGGTAAACTGAAAGTTTCTCTAGCAGTTCAGTTTTTTTACCAGTCAGTGATGCTGGAGGAGGAAGAACTTAGTAGTGAAACTCTGACCTTTACAGACTGGATAGCATTAAACATAAATGCTGAGAAATACAAACGTGACAAAGAACTATATTGGGTATTTTGGTCAGGTTGTGGTTGGACTTGATGATCTTTAAGGCCTTTTCCAACCTGAGACATTCTATGATTCTATGATTCTATGATTTGAGACAATTTTCTTAGTAATTAGTAGGATTTCTATGGAGGCAGATTTGAAAACCTGCACTGTAGAGCTAATTTTCCAGGTGTCTCCTCAGATGGAGCGCAATCAGAAATGGAGCAATCAGAACTGGAAGGAAATCATCAAGATCTGTCTGGTGGAGGCTTTACTAATACTACCCGGTGGAGATACGGGCAGATCATATTGTATGACTCCCTGCAGAAGAGAGACCTGCTCAGAGGCCATTACCATGAAGTCCAGCTTCCAGACAAACTGCTGCACCAGTGGTGAGAGCTGCTCCAGGAGCCCTGGTGAGGTGCTCCAGGAGTGGCTGCTCTCCCTCTGCAAAACAACATATCAGCTATAGCCTTAATTTAGATGATTTCATTTTCCAGCCACCATCTCCTCATGCTTATTTTACTAAATGAAAGAGCTGTTGCCAAATGCCAAGGACAATGGAAAAGACAATCTCCTTCTTCCAAAGCTGTCCAAAGCCACTCTGCATGAAGACTACTCCTCTGGAATGGATTCTGTCGTCCTTTCCTTCCTGATAGAATGAGAGATAATGGCCTTAAGTTGCAACAGGGGAAGTTCAGGTTGGATATTAAGAACAATTTCTTCTTAGGAATAGTGGTGAGGCACTGGCACAGGCTGCTGAAGGTGTTCAAGAAAAGGGTAGATGTGGCACTGAGTGACATGGTCTAGAGCAGTTACAAGCAAGGGTTGATGGTTGGACTAGATAATCTTACTGCTCTTTCCAACCTTAACAATTCTATGATTCTGTGACTCTATCTCAGGTACTTACTCCTGTCCATTACTGTGATCCTCACAGTAGTTCTGGATTAGGTGACGGTCCTTTGTGCTCAAGGAGTTAGCTCATCTAAGGCAAAGAAATGTTATTTAGGACAAGAGCTTCAAACACATAAAGCAGTTGTAGCAGCACCCCTTTACCCAATGGTAACTGGCAGGTAGAGTACATGCTTCTGCAAATCCTGGGTTTTGGGCATTTCCCCTCCTCTCATAAAGGCAGATCACTTGTTGCAATCATTAGGGCCTCGACAGGAAATTTTGTCAGCCCATCCAAACTCATCAGGCCGTGTGAGACTACAGCTCCTCAGGAGTGGATTTCTGCTGAGCTCTTTGTATTGATTATATCTGGGTTATTTTATTTCATGTGCAAAACTTCTTTAACTCCTCCATGGAGATGGAATCCAAACTGTCCAAGGAGACCTCTTTGGCCTATTGAACATCTTTGGAATTACATTTAATATCTATCTATTTGATATTATGGAACTGAATATTATTCTCTGGGCTTCTGCTACTTGTCATTCCCACTGCCGAAGCTTTTACTTATATATTTCAATTCCCAATCTTGTTTTCTTCTCATTGGCAAGAAATGAATCAGAAAAGAACAGGTTCCATCTCAGAGAAGAGTGTTATGTAGAGCTCAAGAGGACTCTGAAGATTAGTATGATTCCAAAAGAAAGAAATGGATGAATTAAAACTTGTAGTAGGACAAAAGGTGAGGAATTAATAACAGGCCTGGGCTCTAATGCAGAAATAATGAACAGGATGCACTGGGCAAACTTCACATTCAGAATGAGTTTGTACCTCATTATAAAAGTACCTATCTAAAGGAATTTTAACATGTCCATTACTAAAGAAAATCCTGTTTTATAGCACAGATTAGCTCTCCAAGAACATGAGGAACTCAATGATTTAAGACTAAAGCCTGTTACCTGTGAATTTTGTGCACATTTTCTTAAAAGCACCCAAAAACATGATGATAAAATCATCATAGAATGATGATTTTAATAATAGAAATTCTACATGATCCTCAGGAAGGCCAGAGAATTTGGACACATTAACCTCATAGCATTGAATTCAGCCCCAAACCCTGTCCTACTACCTGCTTTTGTCATAATAACATAATCCTTAATGCACTGGGTTGTCTCTTACCGCAGCTGTGGACAGCGCAGCACATGAGGTGCAGGTTGGCTGATCATCCATCTTGGAAGCTGGGGGTGGTCACTTTCATTGTTCCTTGGCGTGTGAGAAGGAAGGAGAGAAGCTGAAGGAATTGTTCCCAAGACTGTGATTTTCTCTTCTGTAGCAATCAACAAACATAACAAGAAACAGGGCCACAGGTCTTAGGTCACCTTTATCTTGGGTGATAAATCTTCACTTATAGATGATGTTTGTCACTGACTTTTGTTTGTGGGGTTTCCATAGCTCTGCAACAGCAGTGAGAAGCCTGACTTTCCTACACAGTCAGCAGGGAGAGGTAGCTGCATACGTTAGTGGTCTAATCTGCCTTCTGAAAGCTCTCCAAGATGTCAGCACTGATTATACAGAGCACTTAGCTTGCCTTCAAGATCTTGCCTTCAAGATCTCAGATATTACCTAATACCTATTATCTCTTGCTACTTAGTGTTGTGGTTGATGTCCTGTCCCTGGAGACTTTCAAGGTGAGGCTGGATCCGGCAGCCTGATCGAGCTGCGGTGTCCCTATGCATCGCAGGACAGTTGGACTAACTGGCCCTCAGAGGTCCCTTCCAACTCTAAGGATTCTATGATTCTATGATATTGAAATGATTACTCCATGTTTCTAACATACTCTAAGATGCACTTTAAGATGCCTTTCTATTGCACTCTCTGCAATATTTTTTTATTATCAAATATAAATAAATTTCAGAAACTAATGGCAGAAACATCTTTCTTGATCTGTTGCTATTGGCTTTACTCATCCAGAAGGAAAATTTCTGCATGTTTTTGTCAAGGATATTCTTACTTTAGGAGAATATCTAGCTGTCTTTGAGCATTGCACAGAGCAGGCTTGAGTGCAAAAGCTTGATTAAACTGAATCCTGTACTGCGACATTTCTGGTGTCAAGTTAAATTGAAAATCTGCACAGTAGAATCCTAATTTAAATTAAAAAAAAAAAAAAAAAAAAAAAGAAAAGAGAAATATGTATTTTCTTTTACACTTATCTTCAGAATGCTTTCAAAATATTGATTAGGTAATCTCACATTGATTCTGGCATTCAAACATTTCCTACAATAATGATAAAATTTTTCACTAAATGTTAATGTGCTACTGAACTTTGAAACTGCATAGACTGCACTGGAAAAGGAATGTATCCTGTCAAAAAAGCTCTGGCTGAAGCATAAGGGGTAGTGAATGGAATATTATGTATAATTATGTTGTTCAAAGACACTTAAAGGTCAGACGTAGGTTTTAAAACTTTCCCAATCTAAAGGGAAAAGTGTTTCCTTTTTGAAGTATGTTTATCAAGTTCTTTTAGGACTTTCTTTGACCCAGACCTTCCATTTTATCTCACTGCATTGAATATAATCAGACTCCAATAAAAAAGTGTTCATTATGATTCAAGGTAAGTTAAATCTTCCTACAGTGAGGAAGAAAAAAAGGAAAAATATTTTTATTTTCATATCAAGTTTAATATAATCAAAATGCTAATATGCTCACAGTGATCTATTAGGAGTTGTCTTAATCTTTATTCTTCAAGAGGGATACAATCTGGAGGAGTGCAGAGAGCCCAGATGAAGCCCAGGCAAATGCTCAGCAGGGCTCTGCTTTGCTCTCACGCTTTGCTCTCACAAAATGGGCTTGGCAGTGACTCTAGAAGGAGCACAATATCAGTTGGCACTTGGTCAGAAAGGAATTTAGCACATCCCAGAAGATGACGAGCTGTTGCCACCTTCATTTGTTTGTACATGAAAGTAGTAGCACAGGGTAGAATCCCACTCTGTATCTCATATTATGACTAAATTGAATATGAACCATTTAACACAATGTTCAAAACTACCAAAGCAAACAAACAAAAATAAAAACAAAGTATATTTAAACCAATGGGTCTTCAAACAAATAAGTTGGGAATCCTGGGAAAACAAAGAGAGTTTCGGAAGTTCATTAAGGACTTTGTTTATGAAAAGTATTTGACACCCTATACTGTGGACCTCATCTTATATTGTTCCAGTCACTGCAAAGATTTCAGAACTTTAAGGAACTACAGTGAATGGCAGTGTTACAGTAAGCAGTGAGTGAGCTTGCTCTGACATCCTCTGGTGTAAACTGGGAGTAATTCCCCTCATCTCCCGATTTCATTCTGTATTTTCCCAGTGAAATTATAAATGGGCTGATGCGAAATCCAGAGTAAGATCCAGAATCAGACCCTGTCTCTGCGGGTACCAAGGTGACCCCTTCATTCTTGAGTTTTCCTTCTTAAGTTACCTAAGCAGAACACAAATGGGTAAAAGAAAGCCAAAAATTTCAGTCAAACACATCTGCAGAAAAAGAATCATAGAATGGTTTGGGTTTGAAGAGACATTAAAGATCACGTAGTCCAACACCCCTGCCATGGACGAGGACACCTCCCACTAGACCCAGTGGCTCATTGCCCCATCCAACCCAGCCTTGAACACCTCCAGGGATGGGGCATCTACAGCTTCTCTCGGCAGCCTCTGTCAGTGCCTCACCATCTCCATAGTGAAAAATTTCTTCTTCTTCTTTAGAAGATGAATAGTGGATACTCCTAATGATCTCATTCCTTCAAGGAAAGATCAAACAACTGAAAACTCCATACCTGGTTCTCCCCCAAACCTGTGCCCATTACTTTCCCAGCAGCAGTAGGTGTCAGTATCTAATTTCTCTTGCTGGATTATATGTGACCTGAAGCAACACTTTCCCCCTGTTTTAAGGACTAATTGGGTTCTCAGCTGACTCAGATCAATCAAACCACTGATGTAGCCTTGAGATGAAGGTGGTTCATTGGTGGTTGCTATTTTTAATTGCTATGAATCTCTCAGAGTAAAAATAAGAAATCCTTAAAAAGGATGGTTGAGATCACTGTGGTTTATAGCTCTTCACAGAGGATTCTGTAGCGAGGACCTTGTCTGAGAAATGCTTCCCAGATACTGTCTCCTTCCCTCTCTCACAAGCATTGTCAGCTGGCTATGTGAGGGCTCACAGCTTTCTGAAGACCTCGATCCTGCCTGAAAGGATGTCATTGAAATAGTCACTTTGTGTTCCGCATACTTAATGACCACTGCAAATACTAACATCTACATTTCCAATGGCCTTCTGCTGCTTGAAATCATTATCTTTAATGAAGGCAAAAAAAGGCAATGAGGTCAAACAATCAGCTCTCTATTGAAGCTTTTAAATTCAACAAAGAGATTGTGGGGGTGAATTCATCTTTCCCATACAGTGTAGAGAAACCTGCTCCAGGTTCACACAGATTTTTGCAGTATTTAAGGCTGTTACTCTGACTTCCACCATGTGGGCAGACTGTGTGCTCAGCTGATAAGATCACTCCGTGGAAAGCACTGTGGGTTTTTCCACAGACTTATCAGAAGTCAGTGAATACCTAATATATGGTCTCTGTAACCTAAGAGTGGCTACACTGCTTACCTAAAAAGAAAAGCTAAGCAGGCTTCAGTATTAAGGTAATCTAAAAGAGAAAAATTACCTTCTGTGCTTCACGTTATGTAAGACACCTCAGGTACAGAGGGACATTCCTTACATGGGTAGGAAATAATCTTTTTCTGTTGTTAACTCACTGAGGAAATTTTTTCCAGCTGGTGAACAATGGAAGATATTTTCTTAGTTAAAAAAAAAAAAAAAAATCTCTTAATATTCTTATTGAAATTCTGTTGTGGTAAATTCTGTGAGCCATGCAGAAAAGGCAGCGCAGCTCACCCTGGAAGACAGGCCGCAATGTGAGTTGGAACAAATGTGATGATACTCTTGCTTGCAGAGCTGTATGAATTATTTATTGTGATCTCTTTTGTAGAATTTAGCTGATTTTTCTCTTTGTTGAATGATTCTGAGCAGATGGTAACTTCAAATTTTTTTCAGGTTTACTTATTTATACTTTTTAAATTAATGTACTGGATTTATGGGAGCTGTAAAGTACTGCTGCAAGTTTGAAATATGTGCCACGTGATCAGTCATCCAGATTGTATGGATTTGTTTTTGTGCCCTGAAAAGTAATAACTTGAGCAATGGAAAAACATCCCACAGAATGAAGAAAAACAGTAACAACAAAAAAGAACAACTCTATTCTTAGTACTGCTTGAGCGCTGGCAGTAATGCCAATATAGAAGAGGATGCAGACTCAGTGTGAGCCCTGGGAGAGAATCATAGAACCATAGAGTGGCTTGGGTTGGAAGGGACCTCAAGGATCAGCAGGTTCCAATCCCCCTGACACAGGCAGGGTTACCAGCCGCTAGATCAAGTCATAGATTAGGTTGCCCAGGGCCCCATCCAATTAGGCTTTAAATGCCTCCAGGAATGGGGCATCCACAATCTCTCTAGGCAACCTGTTCCAGCACCTCATCACCCTCTCCATGACAAACTTCTCCCTGGTATCCAATCTAAATCTCCCGTTCCTTAGTTTAAAACCATTCCCTCTTGTCCTATCACTATCTACCCATGTAAAAAGTTGATTTCCCTCATGTTTATGTTTATAAGCTTCTTTTAAATACTGGAAGGCTGCAATGAGGTCTCCCTGCAGCCTTCTCTTTTCCAGGTTGAATAATCTTAGTTTCCTCAGCCTAGTCTCATAGCAGAGGTGCTCCATCCCTTGGATCATCTTTGTGGCCCTTCTCTGTATCCTCTCCAAAAGCTCCACATCTTTCTGGGGGCCTCACACTTGGATGCAGTACTCCAGCTGCAGCCTCGTGAGGGCAGAATAGAGGAGGACAATCACCTCCCTTGCCCTGCTGGTCATCTCTCTTCTGATGGAACCCACTGGCCTTTTTGGACTGCAAGCTCACACTGCAGGCGCATGTTAAGTTTTTCATCAACCAGAACCCCTAAGTATAGAGACATACATGGAGTGCATATGGCACCAAAACTGGGGCACAACAGGAATCTGTTGTTCTGCTACAGGGGAGGCTCTCCCTACTCCAACTCTGCTGGTGGCCTGTGCAGTAACTCATTCTGCCTTGCTGCATGTTTGAATCTGTCTAATTACAGATGGAAGATGTTTTTAGAAGACTTGCTTCCTTCATTTCAAATTTTCAGCAACAAAGGAACATCAAGGCTATTTAAGTTTTAAAAGCGTTATTTGTATTAGCTAACTTTCCTGTTCCTCCTCCTCGTAGCTCTGTGTCTTGTTCATGGTGAAGACGAAAATGAAAATTCTTTCCAAGTCTAGAAAGAGAATGATGAATAACTGCTATTTCCAAAATGTTTTTGTTTTTGTTCTTTATGCCCTGAAGAAAAAAAAACTGGCTCCCCATGAAAACAGCAGAACCACTTTCATTAGAAGATTTCACATACAGCTCACTCACTTCAACTCACTGGGACTCACCTGGTATCCCTCTGGTCTGAGTTCTTTTTTTGTTGTTTTTCTGTTTGTTTGTTTGTTTGTTTGTTTCTTGTGTACTTCCTCCCCCTGTCTTTCCCCGCCTCCTGCTTGCTTACTTTCTTTCTCATTGTGTGTTTTGATGATTTATGCATGCGGCGATGCTTCTGGGAATGCCTGCTGATATTCAAATGCCCGGAGGAAAAGTCTTTTGTAAGGAGTTGCTGAAGTTGCTACCAAAATAATGTTATTACTTTCTTCTTTTTTTTTCTAACTATAACCAGCTCTGATCCATTTGGAGGCATTACCCTTACCAAGAAGTCTTGCCTGTTGCTTGGGCAACATTTCAGTTTAATTTGCTTACAATGCTCAGTAGATGGAGGAAGAAAGTTTCTTCATTTTATTGCTTGGGGAAGGTTATCTTAAATATCATTATACTCATCTTCTGCTGTTCAGAAATCCTAATGATTATGTGGCTCCAAGACAGAAGACATTTGGGAAAATGAACAGATACTTAGAAGTACAAATGGCAGTAACTATGAAGTGAACAGTACAGCCTGATCCATGCATGCCAGCTCTCCACAACCAGGTGCTGGGCTGAATGTGGGTGGTACATGGTCAGCAGAACAGTGTGTACCATGCTGCCTGCGGGTGGAGAGGGAAAGATGGTAGACTGTCTCAGCGCAGTGAGGTGCCACCACCCTATGGCTGAGTTCAGCAAGGTTTGTGTCAGAGCCTCAGCAGATTAGAGCAGACATCACCTAAATCTGCCTCTTTTATCAGTCAGTGCCCTGCTTTGTCCTCCTTGCTAACAGGGAATCTGGCTTTGCTATCTGCTGGGATAAAACTACCTGTTAAAACTGCAGGTCTAATATTCAGATAGTCAGAAAGGTAATTCAGGGCTGTGGCTGTCTATGCTCTTTGAAATTCATCTTGCAATGTTTGATTGCACTGAGGCCTCTGGTAAGGCCAAACTTTGAGTACTGCGTTCAGTTTTGGATCCCTCGCTGCAAGAAAGGCACTGAGACCCTAGAAAGTGTCCAGAGAAGGGCAATGGAGCTGTGAGGGGTCTGGAGCACAGTCTTAAAAGGAGTGGCTGAGGGAACTGAGACTGCTCAGTATGGAGAAGAGGAGGCTCAGGGGAGACCTCATTGTTCTCTACAACTATATGCAAAGAGGGTTGTGTTGAGGTGGGGGTTGGCCTCTTCTCCCATGTAGCAGTGATAGGACAAGAGTTAATGGCCTTAAGCTGCATCACGGGAGGCTCAGGTTGGGTATTAGGAACAATTTCTTCTCAGAAAGAGTGGTGAGGCAGTGGCACAGGCTGCCCAGGAAGGTGGTGAAATCACAGTCTCTGGAGGTGTTCAAGAAAAGGGCAGATGTGGCACTGAGTGACGTGGTCTAGAGCAGTCACAGGCATTGGTTGATGGATGATCTTAGCGATATTACAGCCTTAACGATTCTGTGATGCTCTGGGGTGGTTCAGAATGCTGTGGGCCCTTTCTGCCCACCAGTACTGAGTGACCACGAGCAGTTGCACTTCAGTGCTTACCTTAGGGCATGGAACAGAGTGAGACCTTGGAGGTTTTCTCTGGTTGTGTCACTGTCCTTGTTATGGTCAGTATAAATGGGGAAAGCGTTCATTCTCATGCAATAAAAGGCAGTGCACTTTTCCACACTCAGGAGGAGGGAGTAAGGCACAAGCAATAATTCATCCAGTTATCTGCACTTCAGAAACTGCCCAGCAGTGATAGTGCTGCTTTTTTTCCCCACTGTTTGGTTTCTGTTGGCATGGATGACCTTTTTGGCATGCTCATGATGTCAAAAGGTAGCACGGCTGCAGCCACAGGATCTCACTATGTTATATGACACGCTGCTATTAAGCTGCTGCAGCAGTGAAAAATTACTTTTAATACAAAAACTGCCTCTTGGTGCTACAAGTCATCACAGGCTCTCCCTGAAGTATGATTTGTAAGCAGCTATCTTTATAACAAAACTTCTTACGGCCTGGAGGGTTTGTTGTTTTTTTTCTCTAAAAGGAAACATACTGCTTCTTCCTATAAAATTTAGTCTTAGCACTCCTTATCTTCATATTATTCTAAATAAGAAATCACTCCCTACCACGAAAAAGCCTGATCAAACATAATTATGTGAATTGAAAGTCAACAGTAGTTAAAACTGCAGTATCTGTAGCTAGGCTAAAGCAAAGTATGTTTTAATGATAAACAAACTCAAATGATTGAACTAAGCAGCTGTATCTATCTAATCTGATCTTCAAATTGGTTCCTTTGCTGCTTTTCCAGTACAGCTCATAAATACATTAACGGATTCTTTAATCTGGCAGATAAAAACATAACTGCAAAAAAAGCAACACAGTGAATATTTTTAATAGTGAAGTAATACTTTTCAATCAGATTATCATTTACAAACTCTGTAAAATTACCTTCAATCCTTTGCTGTCCAGAATAGATACTCCTGAGAAATTCTCTAAATGTATTTAATCAGTAGTTGCACGAAAAAACTTTGTAGATGTGTCACTGCTAGGAAGCAATGGGATTACTGTTTACATGCTCTTCTGGCTGCTAGTGTGCAGCCCCTGAAGACAAAGCTGCCATGGCAGAAGGCTCATCCCATCCACCCTTTGTTTTTGTCTCTCCTGTGCGTGCCTTGGAGGCAGGGAGGGCAGAAGGGCGTGTTGTCAGGGCTCTGCCCATGCTGTGTGCCCATCAGGGCAAGCTGGAGACAGGCCCCGGATGTAGCTGCAGAAAGCAGGCAGAGTGACACTGAGAGTTATGTGTACAGAGTCAACTGCAAATAGAAGAGGTGGTCAGGTCATCCGTATGGACCTGGAAAATGAAGTCCTGGTCTCACTACAACCCACCCAAGGCAGAATGCACAGTAGTAATCCACAGATGTTGATCACACAGGTAATGACGGAGACAGAATCACCCACCACATTCCTCAAAATGTTTTGAAGAATGAACAGTTATAGATAAAGAAGTGCAAAATGTTGTCATCTACGGAGCCCAGATGTACAGCAAACACATTCCCCTTATCAAGCCCAGTAGCAGCAGCTCCCTCTGTGCTTATTTATGCTGAGGAACTGCCCTCAATTTTTATTGCAGCTCTGCTTTCTGTCTTTTTTATTAGCACATTGCCCTACACCTGTGAAGACAGGTTACAAGCTGGCTGCAAACTGGTCAGTTTCTAATTTGTTCTGCTGAAAAGCTTCAAATCAAGTTGTAGGACTGCTGATAAGGAATCATTTTTCTTCTCTGTTGAGGAATATTTTAATTGCCAGCCTGATTCTAGGCTACCTTTGCTTACTCTCTTAGACCACAGGAGTATTCAAAGACTGCAAAACTACAAGCAGATGCAAAAGATTTTTGTGCTGAAAGAAAACATTTGCATGCAATAACAGATGAAGCATGATATGGACCTTTTCTAATTGTTAGTGAGTTGCATCCCTGTGATGAACGTATACACTTAACACCCACAGCTACGTCAACAGGTTAAGACAGAAATGTTTTTGTGTTGTACACAGGGTGAAATATAACCACACATTAATCAGCTTTCTCTGTGAAAAATTGCATGAGGTGAACAGAGGTCTGTGACTTCACTATTAAAAATATTCACTGTGTTGCTGTTTTATTTGTGGATTGGAGAAGGATGTGAGCCTGTAGAGCTCCAAGGGGCCAGGCTGGCCAATGCAACAGGGCATTCATGACATTCAGTTCTGGCATGCGTTTCTAAAAGGTCAACATTTTGGTTAGCATCACAGCAAAGAAATCTAGGTGCAGATCACACTTTGGAATGAGATTTAATTTAAATGTTTGTACTGAACACAATCAGAAAGTCCTTTCCAGTCATTTCAGTGTACTCATTAGAGAATACCATGCTCTATAGCATTCAAACATCTTTGTTGTGTCAGAATTTGAAGTAGCAGTGAGGCCAGAGATCAACTGTGCTGGGACAACAAGACGTGGACTGTCTATACTGTTGTATTTTATGGGTGAAAAAGGGTAGTGGCTAAGCAAAGTACAGCAGGATAATAGGAATGGCAGCACAGAGGGCAGCAAGATGCTGTTGACTTAGTGTCTTTTTACATCTTCTTGCATATTATCAAAATGGCCTGTTAAGAGCGGACAACACCTTGACACTTTAGCTAAAACACCAGTAAAACCAGTTGGATCATTAGATGCTATCAAGTTGAGATGTATAGCTATTGCTGAACTATACAAGTAATCAGCACAACTTGTTCAATAATGCTTTTTCTTCACTGAACACTAGCTGGACTGGTTATCAAACTGATACGCACTCTGTTATTCCTGTTGGAAGATAAATTGTTCCAATACTGAAAACCTACTAGAAAAGATGATACTAGAAAATAATTTCATTCATCCCATAAGCTTGATAGCATGGCACAGACTAGGAAGGATCTTAAAATTTCCATCCTGGTTTCTGGAAATCAACAACTCCTGTTAACCCAGGTTTTCAGCTGGGCTGTCCAAGAGTGAGCACTATCAGGGCCCCGGCTATACCAGCAAGCTCTGCAACTCCCCTGAGTTTCCAAAGACTCTGACACCTCACCTCTTCACCTGTACTGATGAACTCTATCCTTACCCGAGCTACACTGCAGGGATTCTTGCACCCAACACCATACTGTGCTGCTCCTCTCTCCACAGAATCACAGAATCACACGGGTTGGAACTGACATCAAGAGATCATTGAGTCCAACCCCCTGCAAAAGCAGGTTCCCCGCAGTAGGTGCACATGTAGACACCCAGATGAGTCTTGAATATCTCCACAGAAGGAGACTCCAAAACTCTCTGGACAACCTGTCCCAGTGCTCCATCACCCTTACCATAAAGACGTTCTGCATGTTAGTACTGAACTTCCTATGTTCAAGTTTCAGGCCATTACTCCTTGTCCTGTCACTACACACCAATGAGAAGAGCCTGGCCTAATCCATTTGCCTCTCACCTCCCTTCAGATATTTATAATCGTTAATCTGATCCAACCTCAGTCTTCTTTTCCCCAGGCTGGACAGATCCAGGTTACTCAGCCTTTCTTCATAAGGGAGATGCTCCAGGCCCTCTACCATTTTTGTGGTCCTCCATTGGACTCCTTCAAGAAAATCCCTGTCTTTTTTGAAGTGGGGAGCCTGGAACTGGACACAGTGTTCCAAATAAGATTCCATCAGGGCAGAGTAGAGGAGGAGGATCAATTCCCTTGATCTGCTGTCTACACTCTTTTTAATGCACCCCAGGATACCATTGGCCTTGTTGGCCAAAAGGGCACACTGTTGGCTCATGGCCAACCTGTTATCCAACAGAAAACTCAGGTTCTCCTCTGCAGAACTCAGATTTCAACTTGCTCTGTTCTTGTTTATTGGGTGCCATGGAACACTGCACCTTGACAGTGAGGTGCCTGGCCTGCTGTCATCAGCTCATCTTGCCTCATGTAGTAGCCTTTTTCTGCTGCTCCTGGACAAGCAGATGGTCCAAACAGTTTCAAAGTCTACAGAGGACTTCTGATTTTGAATACCTAAAGGATTCAGCAATTAGCATTTTTATTGTCCCTGTATTTTCTGTTCTGTAGCTGAAAAATGAGCATCACAGCCTGTGGTGTTCCTTATGAATATAAAGTTCTGTAATATATTTGACTTTCAGAACAGTCTGTTAGCTTCATGAAAAGATTTGCACAGAATCCAGTTTTATCTGAATTGTACCTAGTAGGCAGACATAGATTTTCCTCATTACTATTCTATATACCAACTGCTTAAGTTTGAAATCAGTCTTGCAATATTGTGCAGTTGTGACAATCTGTCTAGTAGATAATTTTCTAGATATTTTACCAATTTGTGGCTCATAAGGTCATTTTTAAGTTAATGTCTCTGTGCTGGAATTTAAGCTTGCTATTTTGGGACCTGCCAGTTTAAGATCTACTCAAACCATACCGTCCAAATGTTTCCTGGCACACAAACTACATCCTGTCACTCAAGACTACTAGTCTACGGGAGATTGTTCCTCAGAGGAATGGCAAATGTGAGCAGTTCTGACAAACAAGAACTAATCACTGAAATCCAGATATTAGGAAGAGATTCTTTACTGTGAGGGTGATGAGACACTGGAACAGGTTGCCCAGTGAGGCTCTGGATGCCCCCTCCCTGGAAGCAATCAAGGCCAGGCAGGATGGGGCTGTGAGCAACCTGGTCTAGAGGGAGATGTCCCTGCCTATAGCAAGAGGGTTGGGTTGGAACTAGATGATCTTAAAGGTCCCTTCTATCCCAAACAATTCTATGATTCTATGATTCAGATCTGGGTTAAAAAAAAAAAAAAAAAAAGGAAAAACTGAATCACCTGAAAAAAAGAATATATGCTGTTTCCTAAGTCAATAGTAAAATGAAATCTGAAAGCAGAAACGATATTAGATTAGTATCTGGTTTCAGCCACACAGCACTGATAGGTCACTGATGTTTGGTTGTTGCTGAGTGATGGGTGCACACTTGGGCAGAGCCACCGCCATGATGGCTCGGAGCATTGGGCAGCCGCACTGTGTCCTGTGCTGGCCTGTGTGCTGTGGGCTGCAGGTTGGACATGTCTGGTCTACATGATCTTAGTGATCTCTTTCAGTCTTCATGATTCTATGATTCTGTAACTGTTCCAACATGATTTTACTTGGTTACATGATAAAAATAGGTGCATTTTTGATGAGATTTTGTAATAAATCCAAGAAAACCAGACACTCGTGTCACATTTTAATTAGAAGACGGATAGTTATCTGTCAGACTCCTTGGAAAAAGTCTAAATATGTCTTACTGATGATCTTATTTCTTCGTGTAAGGAAAACAGATTGCCTGCTTCTTTATGGGAAATTATTGTACAATTGAACTCAGAACATCACTTAATGTTGGTATAACCTGGTCAGCTGTGCTCTGTTATCTAAGGTTTCACTTCTGGGTAAATTCATCAAGTAAACGGACTGCTGTAGGTGAGAGTTTCTGTCAACTTTATGTTTACTTACTATATTGTAGAGGCTGTACCCTAAATTTTCAAACATATATATATATATATTTTTTTTTTTCTGGAGTTGGTAGCTTTCTGATGAAGCTGTAGTTAATATTCTAACAGTACAGTTTGTGTTTGTTGAGCATTACTCCCCTGAGCAGCCAACAGTGTCAATGAAAAATACAATCCTGCACATCCAGGTGGCTGGTTCCCAGGATGCATGCTGCTGCCAGGATGGATGCATGCATGGGTTTTACGAATGGGTGGTTTCTCTGCCAACGACTAAATTTAAGGTAGAAATATACAGAAGAAAATCTGCAACTCCTCACGTGGAATTGGCTTCTAGATGCTTACAGTGCATCCTCCTTAAAATTAAAGCCTGTGAAAATTCCTGTTAAAAGTGAAGATATATATTCCCTTTCAAAAACAGTAAAGCATAGCATCATTGCTGTATGCTTGCAGCTTCCATAAACAGCACCCCAAAAGCCTTTTTCTGAAAACAAATTCAAGCTTTGTTTAGAAACAGGATGTCAAAATAGAGAGAACATTTCTGCCTCAGCACAGTAGCACTTCTGACAGAGAAATGCTTTGTTTGAGGACCTCTGGCTGCATCTGCAGGCACAGAGATGGGTTTGGTGGGAAAGCCACCTGCCTCTGCTCCTCACTACTGTGTGCTAGCAGGGCCCCTGCAATGTTCATGCAATGTGCTCTCCTTTATTTCCATGGTCAGCTTCTCTTAACTCACTGCTCCCACGGTCCCTTCACGTGTAATTGCCCTGCACCCGCGGAACTGAGGCAGGCAGCTCTTTCCACAGCTGTTTTCCATGATAAACAGAATAACATATAAAGGCTGCTAATAAACTGCACTTGCCTCTGGAGGGAAACTCATACCTCGCTGTTATCCCATTTTCTCTTTATTCGGAGACTAAGCCTCTCAGGGGCAGCCAAGCCAAGGCCTCCCTGGAGGCGATGCTGATGGCAGCCTGGCCCTGCACACCTGGCTGCTGGCCCAAAGGCTGCACGCTGCAGTGTCAGCGCTCATCTTTTATATATCCATATCGCTATTTTTCCTTTCTGTTTACCATTTTCCCATACTGCGTCATTTTTATGTCAGGCTTTCAAATAGTTCTTTCTCCTCTTACAATGTGCATTTTTCAAGTCGTCTGTGGAGGTGAAGAAGCAGGTTCTATGTAAATACATTTATATGCTGTGCACAAAAAGCTGGGCTGAAAGAAAAGCCTCATGAGGGTAAAGCACTTGAGCACTCAAGGATCAGGAAAAGCAGGATGATCTGTGCAGTTTTAATTTATGCTCTTTTCATCCTAATACAAAACCGAAGTGCCAAAAGCACAAAAGTTATTGTATCTCACGAGACCTGTAGCAGTTTACTCTCCTTTTCCCTGTTTTAAGCTCCGACTGAACCACATTTTTGCCATCCTGCTGCAGACAAGTGCTCCGTGCTGCAGCGTTCTGCACACAGAGAGGGTGCAGTGATGGGCTGCTACAGAAGCCAGTGATCAGGGCAAGAAGTTGCAAAGAAAGCAAAAAAAAAAAAAAAAAGAAAAAAAAAAGCCTTGTATAAGAAGTTTTAAAAACAAATTTTCTACCAAAATGTGATCTGTAAGGAAATCTGTCATCCTGGCTACTATGCAATAATCTAACAAAAGCAAATTCAGGTTGGCAGTTCAATCCCAAGCTTCACTTTCAATTTTTAATCAATTACACATAAAGAGACCTTTGAATATATTTGTATTTAGGAAGACATCTTCAGAGGTTTTGAAGCCATTTCCATTCACAGGAAGGGAGAGAAGAAATAGGATGGAGAGGAGCGTGATTTTATTTCACCTACATCCTCCATTGTGCTGCTATTGAGATAAGGGGGCAGAATTTGTGCAGTACTGCCACCAGGCTCCCTCAAAAGGTCGTGCCACTGGGGGTGGGTCTGAGGATGAGGGAAATTCTATTCCAGAGTGCCCACACAACCAAGCTGAGAATTCAGACCAAGTAGACATCATTTTTTTCCCCTGATGCAGTCTGGAATGGCCTCCGTCCCCGTTCAAGATAAAAATTTGAGTTTCAGAGAAAATGTTATCAAGAGAAAGGGCTGGAACAATAGCCTGCCTTTGTGAGAGGAATGAAATACAGACTAATTGGATTTTAATGCCTTTCATGTTATGACTCACCTAGGAGCTGGTGTCTCTAGCAGCCTGCTGTTTCAGGGTGAGACCTTGGTTCTGCACAATAAAGGAGGGCACTGTGTGCATCACCCTCACACACATTCCGTCCCATCCCTAGACCATACAGGCTTCTTTTTGACTAAATACGGAAAGGAAGATCAATTCTGGGAAAGATTATTAACTGTGCAAGGGAACCGGTAGTTTTGCCAAGGTGAAAGCTTTAGGAAAATGCCTCACATCTTGCCATAAAAGTGAAGCACTGCCATCAAACTCGTGTCAGTTGTTTGAGAGCTTTCCTTCTCAGGGCTGGTGCAAACATTTTGCCTGTCCTACCAGAGATGGAGCTGTAAATTAGAAAATCCCTCACTGGCCAAGCATCTCTGAATGAGCATGCGAACATCTGCAGAGTTCAGCTCAAGAGCTATTACATTCTTTATTCGGCCTCTGTTCAAACAGTGTGTAGCCTGCTTACAAGATTAGATCATGTTATAAAACTTTGGTTTTTGGTCAGTACCCTGTTTATTCAGAGTGTCTCACATCCAAAGCCTAAACAGCTGGTTTTATTCTGATTCTCAGAGCAAATCTGGCGTACTGCAGCAGTCTTTGTTTGTGTCAGAAGTATTTACAAGTCTGTGCATCAAGGGAGCCTGCGCTGACAAGGAACTGAGAACTGCCTTCAAGCATCAGAAATATCTGTTCCTTGATCATCTTGAGAACGCATAGTAAAATCTGCCCAAGTTCTTCTGTTTTGATAACTAAACACTGTGGGAGACTAAAGGAAAATGTTCAGACACGAACAGAATATTCATTATCGTGTATTATGATTTCCTAAAGCAAATTTTGAGATGTTTAAATTGGACTTGCTAGAGCAGATAGATTAGAATTCAAGATTTTATCCCTTCTGCTAATTTTGCATGAGAATCATCTATATTTATAATTGTATTTTGTTACGACATGTCAAATATTGTTCAGTTAATGTTCACAGAAACCTTAAGAGTAAGTAAATCGGGAATATAACAAAAGAGTTTGTTTAAGAAACTTTAGTACATAGAGCTACTATTTGCTCAGATCCTAATCTTCAGAAATGAATAACTAAGAGTGCCGTGATGAGACAGCACATTGCAAGCTATCGAGTAATGCAAAAGCCAGTTCAGATCCTAATCTCCTCAGGACTCAGTCAGACAATTAAATATGGCCTTTCACAAAGGATACATGCACAGAAGGTCATCCACACTGTTGGGTGACTGACAGCAATGTGACCTCAGTACAAAATAAAGATGTTCCCAAATTCCATTCAAAGTCCTTTTGACCAAGCAGTGAACTTCAGCAAGGCTTCTGACACCATATCTGACATTAGTTTTGTGTTCAGGTTTGGATATGATAATCTGGCTTGGAAACAAAAAGGTGAGTAAAAGATCAGGGGTCCCTGCAGGGCCCTGTCTGCTTAACATCTCTGTCAGAGGCTGGAGAAGGTGGCTGAGGGCACTCCCATTGCGTTTGCAGATGGTTTCAAACTGCATAGATCCTTAATGGTAGAGCTGACAGTTAGAACTGGGTCAGGTTGGAGAAACAGAGCACAGAGTTCAACAAGGAGGAATGCTGAGTCTTGACCATAGGGAGGAAAGACTCCTGCAGCAACCCAGACTGGGAAACGACTGCCCACGGAGCAGATCTGCAGAAAACCATTTCAAGTTGTCCTGAAAACACATGAAAAATGAGATGGCTTGCAGGGAGTGGTCAGCATGGATTAATAATGGAGAAATCCTGCCTCACCAACTTGATAGCTTTCTGCAATGAAAAGATGTAGTCAGTGGATGAAGGGAGAGCAGAGGTTGTTGCTTATCTCAGTTTCTGCAAGGCTTTCAATACTGGCTCCCATTACATCCTCATAGACAAACTGATGAAGCTGAACTAGATAAATGTGCAATGAGGTGGATTATGAAAACTGGTGGAACAACCAAGTTGACAGGTTTATAGTCAGCAGCACAAAGCCCAGCCCGACACCAGTCACCTGTAGGGTGAGTACTGTTTATTGTCTTCATTAATGACCTGGATGATGGCACAGTGTACACCTACGATGTTCATAAATGATAAAAAAAAAAAAAACCACTGTCATACCATGGATGTGCTGCCATTCAAAGGGATCTGGGCAGGCTGGAGAAGTGGGACAACAAGAACCTCACAGGGTTCAACAAAGGCAAGGACCAAGGGAATACTTCACTGTGATACAATCCTCTAGTTGATTATCCAATAGCAAAACCAACCAACCAAAAAGCAACAACAAAAAATAACACCATTTCTCTCAGATAAACAGAATTTGTCTCCTTACTATCAAAGTTAATCTTGTTCTGTGCTATTAGTCCTTCTGAGTTCCTCCCAGATTAGTAAACATCACATCAGCAGTATTTCAGGGGATAAGCAGATGCTTGGCTGCTGCAATGGGAATTAACTGAGATGTCAACTTTCACACACTTGCCTGGCTATAACCTGACTGTTTCATGTATATCTTTAAACAGACTAACTCAGATTTTATGGGAAATGGTAAATGTTATACTGCACAGAATGCAATACACACATTAAGCCAATGAAAAACAAATCTCTGTCATTTCTATTAGAAAAAAAAAAAGTGTAAAAAAAAAACATTAAAAAGTAGTAAAGGCTGCTAAGAGAATTATGTTGCATCCACACATTTGAACAGCAGAATACTGCAGTCCTGAGGTTCATTTTCTTCTGCTTTTCACATATCCATACCTATTTCACAAAGATAAAGTATGCAGTCAGGCACAACATGCTGCCAGGAGCCAAGCAGGAATTCACAGGACTGCTACAGGAGCAGCTCTTTAACATCTTCAGCAACACAGGTATTCAGAAGGGATTTTTCTTACCATAACTGAAGAAGGTTGTGTGCATCTCCACTGTGCAAGCAGCACACAGGATTGAGATGGTCAAAACACAAGGGCAGCACCACTGCATGATTTGGCCAGGCAGTGCTGGTGCTCCTTAGTCGTCTTTCCTCTAAGAGCATCCTGAGAGAGCAGGAAAAGTGGAGGCAAAACAAATGCAAAGGAGAAAAACATTACAGCTATAAATAGTGAACGGTAGAAAGAAGTCCTCTCACCATTCTCTCTGTAGCTCTGTATTCTGAGAAGGGAAAGGGTTGACAAAGAGCGTGTCTCGGATTAACAGCAAAAAGTGAACAGGAGTATAATGAAATGAAAATGTGCATTTTCATTCTGTACTCTTTTCCACTTTCTGTCTTTTGCTTGTTGCCGGGCTTCCATGTGCTCCTTCAGATAGATTGTCTTTTTTTTTTCTTCCTGAGTATAGCAGTTAATTACTTGCTATCAATTACTATAAACAACTTTTGCATGGAAAGTTGCAATAACTTACTAAGATAGGCAAGCCCGGGCTGATGTGTTTGGGCCATTTCTTCATTTTCATGCTGACACAGAACACAAGCAGAAGAAAGACTGCATCAGACCTCTGGCTTTTCTTTAGGCACCATCTCCTTGTTGACAGTCATTATTTTCCAGATGGCAAAATTCACACCCAAGTGCACAGTTTTTCAGACTGGGGAATTATTTTGAATATGTCACTGCATTATTACTTTTTTTCTACAGTTTTGAAATGGCACACAGGGCTCACACACAGACGGCCTGATTTCAGATCTGGCAAAAAGTGCTCCAGAATTTCTGAGCAGAATTACATTGCACTGACATTCATTTGTCATATAGGAAGCTGGAGAAGTTGCTTCTAACTCAGCAGCTTCTGCTGGTTTTCAGCTCTGATATTTCTTTATAGAAGGTATTGTATCTTATATATTTATTTATTTTCACTCCTCGTATTGTGATTTCTCATTCATTTTAAATTGCCCTTTGCTTACTCAGGGGAGAACAATTATTTCTGAGCAACAAATAAATCTCTGGGCTATCTTGATCCTTCTTTTTCACTTCTATTGCTGGCACTGTCAAATATTTAGTTTTCTACAGATTGTTAAAAGTTCAAGAAATGGAAAACTCAGACTATACACAGGACCTCTTGCATTTCTGAATGGCATAGGTTGTAGCTAACTGCTTCCAAACAATCAGCAAGAACCATTTTCATTACAATCTACATCATAAAAGCCCTTATTTACTTCTGAAGTTTGATTTAAAAATGCGAGAAGCTGAATTGGTGTGGTTCAATAAAAAATTTTTCCAGTTCTATCAGAAAAAAATAGTCAGCCACTCTTGTCCACATTGTATGTTCATAACTGTTTTTTATCCAGCACCATAAGGGCTGAACTGTGAAAAGCAATGAGCATCTCTCTTTAGCTTGGGCCTGGGAAATTGAAGTGATTAACCACGTTGGTTTAAAAGTGAATGGGAAGTAGCTAAGTAAGATTTTTGTGAAATAGTATCTCCATGGCAGCTCTTGGTCATTGCGTTTAATGGGTACTCTCAGCAGCTCCAGATATTTAGACAAGGTGTTTTCTGGGCTATGTTAGCAATTATTAGCCTTCCTGGAAATTGCTTGTCCAAGACAAACAAGATACTATTCTTTCTTCCTCCTTGCTTAGGTAGATTTCTGAAATACTCTTGGGTTATAGAAATAAAAAAAGCACTGCAATCTTTCTGAAAGGACACAGTACCTGCCCTAGGGATTGACTCACACCCTATGCTAGCACCAGTGCTGCATCTGCACTGAGCTGGATCTCTGCTGGCCTTCTTACTGGTGTCAGTACACTATTTTCCTAAGCATTTGGCCTTGAAATCAATGGAATTGCTCCCATTGGTAAGTAATTCTCAGCGCTACCTCTCCTGGCTCCCTCATAGTTACTGAGGCATTGTGCAAAGCACAAGTAATAGATCTCCTCCTAAAATAATAACACAAATACAAAAAGCTTATATTCGTCACTCAAACTCTTTTTGAGGTTTTTCGTAATATACAGCATAATGTGATCACCAGGCCCAGCACTGTCAGTCAGGTGAGGGAAGGGGTTGTGCCCTCTGCTCAGCACTGTGATGCCTCACCTCCAGCACTGGGTGCAGGTTTGGGCCCACAGTATAAGAAGGGCATAAAGCTATAAGGGAGAGTCCAAAGGAGGCAACAAAGATGGGGAATGACTTGGAGGGTAAAGGAACAGCTGAGGTGCCTGGGTGTGCTCAGCCCAGAGCAGAGCAGGCTGAGGGGAGGCCTCATTGCAGCCGCAGCTCCTCAGAGGGAGCAGAGGGGCAGCGCTGAGCTCTGTTCTCTGTGACAGAGACAGGGCCCGAGGGAACAGCATGGAGCTGCGTCAGGGGAGGGGCAGCTGGGGGTGAGGGAAAGGGTCTGCACCAGAGGGAGGTGGGCATGGAACAGCCTGCCCAGGGCAGTGGGCACGGCCCTGAGTGCTGGAGCTCAGGGAGCGTTTGGACAGCTCCCTCAGACACAGGGTTTCGATTTTGGGTGGTCCTATGTGGAGTCAGGGGTTGGACTTAATCCTTGTGGGTCCATTCCAACCCACAATATTCTATGAGTCTATGGGCTTATTGCCATGTCCCCCTGGCCATCTCCTGCTGCATGTCCTCATGGGATAATCCCAGCAGATACCTGTCCTTGACCAGCCATCATCAAAGGCCAGCTCATGTCCACCCCAGCGTGTGCTTTCTGTTTGACTCCTTCTCATGTCATGAAGTAACTGCTTTCAGGGGCAGCATCTCATTGTACTTCTATTCCTATGCATAATTTTGAATGGAACCTTTTGACTGTGGAACTGTATTACTACAGGGAAGATAGCAACCCGAGTGCAAGAATCATGGGTGTGCCAAAGAAGGCAAAGAGAAGGAACTTGGATAAACATCTATCAATTCAGCTTTATTTACTGTTTTACCACATATCAAAGTACTGGGCCACTTCTATGTATCTACCCCAGGCAATATTTACAGAAAATTTTAGGGTTTTTTAACATACATTTTTCATTAAAAAGCCCTTGCCCGTTTCTCACACTGATCAGAGTTTTATCCTATAATGTTGTGTTTTATCAGAAAATTCACCAAAGTTTTTCCCTTAGCAACTTTCTGAAACAAAATGACAAGCAGATGTATGAGTAGCAATGCTCTCATTTGCATTTAGATAAACAATATGAGCACAGCCTCAGCAGCAGTGGTTCCTGAAACTCTTTGATGGCTTCTAGTAGTGAACACAATGCTCCACTTCACTTAAATCATTATTTTCTATGCACCATTAGATTTGCAATACATACCTTGAGTTTCTACACTCATATCAGGGCTAGCCTTGAAAATGTCAGGCAGGGTGTGGATTTTGAACGGGATCATTATTTCAGAAATATTAGGCTAGACTACAAGCTGGTTTTAGTATGCAACGTTCCTTTCACTTCAGTGGAATTAGGCTAATTCTGGCTTGCTAACTGTCTGGGTCATGGCATTTAGTCTTTTTGGAAAAGAAAAATAAAACCAAGCCAGTTTGAAACAAGACTAGAGCAGGGGAACATCCCTAAAGCACGAAGCAAAATACATGATTGCAAAACAGCAAATATTAAATGTTACCTGACGGCAAGGACAGAATGAAAAACACAAAGCATTTAAATTGATGCCTTGACAGGTTTTGAGCTGTTATTTAACTAAAAGTAGCAGAATCCAACACAGATATAGCTGGCAGCCAGAGCTTAGGTGCAAAGGACTGGCCATGTTGCTGTTGCTGTGCTGAGGTGAAGTACTTTTCAGTTACATTTGCAGTCTGCCTGGCAATAACATCACAAAAGTGTTCTCTTGCACCAATTTAAATTAGAACTGCATTATAGAACTAAGTTAAGGATGAATTTGTATTGAAAGAATCATTTTAAAGGCTGCTCAGCCCAGCTTCATCTATATGACCTGTTCTTCATATGCTTTTATCATGCCCTCAAATTCATTTCAAAATGAAGAGTAGAAGATGTGATACTGCAGTACTGAAAATTGGTCTAGTTAAACCTAAATGGTATCTTTTTAAAATTAAAAGTCACAAATGAAAAATAAATTAGAAAGTAATAAGAAAACGAGCATAGATAATAAAGGATTGAATGGCTTTTCTACAGAACACTGAACGCTATATGGAATTCTTGAATAGTATTAAAGTTATAGGTGACACAGGCTTGTGTGATTCTAATACAAAATTTAGAACAGAAACGTAGGTTCAGTTTTAAAGTTGTATTTCTCATTTTTACAGCTGGGAAGTCATAAAGAGAATGAAAAAAGAAGGAGAAAAGTGCACCCCTGATGCTGTTTTTTGTTGGAGCTTTCCTGTGCCTGGAACCAAGAAGAATCTTCATTTGCGTGCACGTAACACGCTGGAGTTTGCTACTGTCCTCTGTTGGCTGTCATGCAAAGGATTTGGGACACCTTTCAGCACCACCCATAGGCACTCTCCTGCTCACTCCATATCCTTCCCCTCTTTCAGGCAGGAGCAAGGAACCAGCCGCAGGTTGATCTGGATGCCAACCCATTAACGCAGGATGATAAGGCATTTTTGGAAATGGCCCAGTATCAACTGCTCGATCAAGTTCATCCTAATGTGCACACCAAGTTTCCCAGCTGCTGTGACAGTGCTCAGTGGTCACCCAAATCCAAGCTGCCTATAGGCAGGGACAGGACAGCCAGCTGTCTGTGCCAACAGACAAGGAGGGGTAGGCAGCATACGTGTGTGATTCAGGCATCTCAACTGGATGATGCCCACTATCTCAAGGAGGGCTGGGACAGACATGCTATAGCATATCCGACTCAGCCCTCATCCAGCCATTGCCTGTGTTTTTTCTTGAAACAGAAAAGGACTGAAAGCAGGGAAGTCTCCTCATAATAGATAAACAGCAGAATGAAGGGAGCAAAGTATTTCCCTTCGTCTTACCTTCCAAAGATGGCAATGCAGTATTTCTTGTAGAGCCAGTGCATTCCAATTATTTGTTTTTCATCCTCTTTGCAGCAAAATTCAATTGTGCCTCCATCACTGGAGGGGCCCTGAGCCATTGCAAGGAGACAGCTACCATTGCATAACATCGATTTCTGTATAAAACACTGGCCAGCTTTCACCGGAGCCAAGCAAAGGCAGAGTTGATTACATCTTCCTTCCTCAGTCTAACAAAACATTAACCATCACAAAAATGATCAGTAAACAAAATTAAAATAATACAGAGTTTCAAAACCTTGTCAACATCTCATTAATTAAAATAGTTAACAAGACCCATTGGGTACCCAGGGTGCCTCGAGATTTTCTGTCTCACCCCTTCTGCTCCTGTTTTTCAGATGATTGTAGGTGTATAAGGTGTGCTCATCACACACTGCAGGGGCTATGCCTGGTGGGCTTTGTCACCTGAGATGTCTGTGAGGGATTCCAGCTAATACGTTGCTCTGTTCTCCATCCTGAAAGGATGAGAAGAAGATACTGTTGCTTCTTTCACAGTAAGTCTCCATCTGTGCCTGGAAGATTTGATATTGGAACATTAATTAAAGCAGACACTCCTCATCTAAAGTGACTTATGCACTTGCTTCTGGGTTGTGGATTGCATCCACAGAGATCCATGTATCTAGTTTTTGGGCATGGCAGTTCAGAGGAGCATAGCATATGGGATCTCTTTGAAACTGCCCCAAGATTTTGAAGAACAATCAGAATTGGTGGTAATGATATTCAAAGACACTGTAGACTGCTTCATGCTCATTCCCATGATCACTACACTTCTCACTTCTTGTGGCCAGCATACAGATTCTGCACAGCCAGTGAAAGAAAAGTAGGAAACTGGTTGTATGTCAAGACATTAAAACCTGTTGGAGAGGGTCCAGAGAAGGACCGCAAAGATGATTAGAAGGCAGGAGCACCTCACCTACAAAGACAGGCTGAGGGAGCTGGGCTTGTTCAGCCTGGAGAAGAGAAGTCTGCGGGGCGACCTAATTTCAGCCTTCCAGTACCTAAAGGGACTCTATAAACAGGAGGAGAGTCAACTCTTTGAAAGGATAGGTAATAGCAGTGAGCCAGTGAGACGTGAGGCACAAATCCTGGCACTGCTCACTCGTTTTTAAGGCCAGCTCCTGCCTCATAAGGATACACTGAAGATCTCTAATGAACCAAATTAGAAACATAACGTTACTATCACGTTGCTCTTCAAGGAGGGGCATCACCTCCGCGAGGATTTGGACAGGTGACATCCAGCCCGCAAACAGTGCCATCTCGTGGTTGTAGCCAGTGCAACCAGAGGTGTCTTCCCCACCTCTGCAGCGAGCACAGGGCAGGCAGACGCCTGAGATGGGTGAGGACAAAGGAACGGGTGAAGGAAAACCTAGGACTGGGAGAAAGAAATAAAAATCAGCCTCAGAAAGAGCACATAGTTTGAAGAGAGATAATAGGGCTGTTTAAGAGAAAGGAAGAGGAGAAGGAAGAAATCTGGGAAGTCACATGTAGATTTATTGTATCAGGAAAAAATAGAAGCAGTGTTAGTCTGGGGGAAAGAAAAGTGAAAAAGGTAGAAGAATGTGAACAGGAAGAGGAAAGTGCTGTAATTATGTAGTATTTGTGAACGAGCTTGGGATGTAATCAGCATCATAAAAAAGACTTCTTGTCTTTGCAGAAGACAAAAATCATCTGGCCAAGAAGTTGTAGGTTAAGCAGGAAAGCATGGTAAGGAGAGGCCATATACCCTAAGCTCAACTGAATTATCTTTTAGTTCATACATACACTCACATTTAATTAAGTTATGATATCATCAAGCCTTTGGCATGCTGCCTGCTGTGTAAACATTTCTGGCATAGATATTCTGTAATTCTATTACAGACTTAGTAATTCAAATGGAGGAGCAGAAAGGCATGTAACTACTGAGAAATTTCAGCTGACAACCACCTATAGGTTACACAGAGCATCCCAGCTTGCCAGGATGCAAGTCCAAAAGCCATGTCTCCACTCACAGGAGCCACACTGAGGTGCCCGTATTAGCAGTCAGACAACAAAGTCTGTCTTGTATCAGCACAATGATCCCAGCATCATCTGAGTTTGAACAAGCTGCTGTTGGATTATTAGGTTTGTCACTGGTGGGATTCAATTATTTCCATATTATTTGTGTAAGAGTAATGCAAAGAGGTTCCAGCTGGGACCAGGCATCCATGGTACTAAGTACTGGGAGACAGTTTCTTTCTCAGAGGGGGCACGCAATTCCAGCTGACAAGATGCAGACTGAAGGGAAACAGAGGCATCAAGAAGTGATTTTATTATGAGAAGTACAGCCACAGGCAGACTAAGTCCAAATGGTGCTTTTCTATTAGCAAGTGTCCAGCTGAAATGTAACCATGTGCTATTTCTTAATTAACATAGAAGCGAGGCCATATTAGAATTTTACCACATCAAAAACAATACAAAATTACAAGAAAATATATTTTAGAGGCACTGAAAAGTCAAATGTTCCAGAAAATGGAATGTTAGAGGGTCCAGAGGAGGGCCACAAAGATGATCAGAGAGCTGGAGCACCTCACCTACAAAGACAGGCTGAGGGAGCTGGGCTTGTTCAGCCTGGAGAAGAGAAGGATGAGGGGTGACCTCACTGCAGCCTTCCAGTACCTAAAAGGAGCCTACAAACAGGAGGGGAGTCAACTCCTCAAAAGGGTAGATAATGGCAGGTCAAGGGGAAATGGTTTCAAGTTGGAGGAGGGAAGATTTAGGTTCAATATCAGGGGAATGTTCTTCACAACAGAGTGGTGAGGTGCTGGAACAGCCTGCCCAAAGAACTTGTGGATGCCCCGTCCCTGGAGGTGTTCGTGGCCAGGTTGGATGGGGCCCTGGGCAGTCTCGTGTAGTATTAGATATGGAGGTTGGTGGCCCAGCCTGTAGTGGAGGGGCTGAAGCTTCATGATCCTTGAGGTCCCTTTCAACTCAAGCCATTCTATGGTTCTACTATGTTATAATTTGGAGGAGAAAAAGGTTTAACTACAAGAATCTGACAACTCCCGAATTCCCTCTTCCCAGCTACATCTTTGTCCTATAGAGAAATGCACATCTTGCTTTCCGTTAGGAAAATTTTTTGGTGGTAGTGGATGAACAGACTGGAGACTGATTCTGGAACCAAAACTCCTACAGCAATGGTTTTCACTGTGAAAGTTACAGAATAAACAACTGTTTACAGAATCAGGTTATACTTACCATAAGAGGGATAGTTTCTTCCTCCAAAGTCATGTTTAATGCCAGATCAGATGCTTGGCTGCTCTACAGTCCTTGACCTCTTAACAATTTTCCCTGGCTATCTGGGGCTCTCTAAGATCCTGCAGAAACTCAGTAGGGAATCTCTGCATACTGCCCAGGCCCAGCATCCGTGCTCTGCACTTGGAATGATATTCCTTAGAGCTGTGGAATGTTCTTGAGCAGGCGTAAGAAAGGATGCAAGTTTAAAGACTTTCATTTTCAGCATCTTGGGATGGAAGAGCTCACAAGAGTGATTCACAATCCAGATTGTTGTTAAAACTTATGCTTGACCCTTTGCAACCAATATTTGTATACAAACATCAAAAGTAAATTTGGGTATGACCTACAGGAACTACTCTGCCGATACTGTGTCTTATCCTTAAAGAAGGACACAGTATTTATTTGACTAAGACACTTATTACTCCTTAAAGAAGGACACAGTAGTTATTTGACTAAGAAATGCTCATCAGATTTTCTAATAGGTATTTTACTACCTGCTGACCTACGGTGTAAAGAATCTTTGTCAGAGGTATTTGTTTTCAGAAACATTTTCATCTGGGTTAATCTTTTCTAGACTTGTTAGAAAGTTAAATGTATTTCAAGCATGCCCTGTAATGGTTTTCCATTGGTTTCCATTGGTTTCCATTGGTTTACCACTGGTTTTCCTCTATCACACTCAATGTCAAGCTAGAAAAGCATTTAAAGCTCTCAGTTAAAGCAAAATAAATTCAATGCAGTCAGTTTCTTGGTTTCCGTTGTTAATTTGTCTTGTACAAATTTGTTTTGCACAAATTACCAATCATAAAACATCACATTTTTTGAATTCATGTATTTTTTATTTTAAAAACCTAATGGTAGCTATTATGTCTTAATCTGCTCCTTTACCTGTTTTTGATTTCCCTCACTGCCTAGACCTCAAGTTGTCTCTTGCATCAGCCAAAAGCTTTTGTACCATTTTTAGTATTTGAGGCTTTTTTCTTACATGTCCAGGTTACTGAGTTAATAAAGATAGGGTCAGTTTCCAGTTCTTTTAAAGACAACTGTGTATAATACATATATATATCATAGAATCATAGAGTGGCCTGGGTTGAAAAGGACCATAATGATCAATGAGTTTCAACCTCCCTGCTATGTGCAGGGTCACCAACCACCAGACCAGGCTGCCCAGAGCCACATCCAGCCTGGCCTTGAATGCCTCCAGGGATGGGGCATCCACAACCTCCTTGGGCAACCTGATCCAGTGCATCACCACCCTCTGGGTGAAAAACTTCCTCCTAATATCCAACCTAAACCTCCCCTGCCTCAGTTTAAGACCATTCCCCCTTGTCCTATCACTATCCACCCTCATAAACAGCCACTCCCCCTCCTGTTTATATACTCCCTTCAAGTACTGGAAGGCCACAATGAGGTCTCCCTGGAGTCTTCTCTTCTCCAAGCTAAACAAGCCCAGTTCCCTCAACCTTTCCTCATAGGAGAGGTGCTCCAGCCCTCTGACCATTTCAGTGGCCCTCCCCTGGACCTACTCCATATTTATACATACATGCTGTATATATACATATACATCCGTATATTTATGTATATGCATTTATATGTATATGCGTATGTTTGCATTTATACATATGCTACATATCCATAGCAACTCCCTGATACTTGTCAGTGATAAACTCACTGTAGACTGAGAACAAGCGAGTTAAAATACACTGTGTGACTGAAACAGGTATTTGCATAAGCACACTAACATTTCACTGCAGTTGCAATTTTATTTTGCTTTTAAAAGCTGTTTGTACAAAGTTGAGAATTCAGTCAACTCTGCTGTCATGCCGCAAAATGAAACCAAAAAACATTCCATCAGTTCTATCAATCACATTGTTTCAGAGGTTCTCAAATCAGATGCATATATGTACATATATATTTGAATTCCTGACACATACAAGATTTCTTCACTACTTCAGCAGCCTTCATCCGGCATTACTTTCTTCCTTCTCTTCACTGAAGATCTATTTCAGGAGATTATATGAATGCATTTCCATGACTGACAGTACACAGTCCCATAGCCAGCACATCTGGCTTCACCCAAGCCAAATGAAACCCAAGTACTGCCACTGCAATGAGCACTTTGCTACTGCCGCTTTTAAACCTGAAAGGTGAATGTGAAACAGCAGTCATTTCTGCAGGCGGGAGCTGTCTGACTGCCACAATTCAAATGCAAATAAATATTCCGTCCCACTTTGGGGAAAACATGTTAAATTAACAAGGCCAATCATTTAAACATCATAATAAGCAATTAGGCTGAAACTATGATATCAGAAATATCAGTCTCTGTGTAAGACATTGCTTTCATTCGCATGAGAATTTTAATTAGGGCAGAACCAAGCACACAGCTGAAGTACAACCTTCAACCACACTCCGTTGTACCAAACAAAATTAATCCAATACATTTTTATAGCATGCTACAGGTAGCTAATTAATTGTAATCACACAACAGTCACAAGATTAACAAAATGGCTTTATGTAGGTAGCTAGCACTGCTCACTAAGAACATTACTGTATTCAGTATACGGTATGGGAACTGAATACATGCAGGAAAATTCCATTTCTCCTACAAAGAGAGCAGTGACCCCACCGAACAGGCAGCTCCCTTCATCTGCCACAAAAGCTCTCAGCGAGGGTGAGGAGTACACTGTGCAACCAGCTGACACATGGGCTGAGCATCCACTCACCTGACGGCAGCTGTGGTACGTTACAGGAAACATCGCTGCTGGAGCTGACAAAGTACACATATTCAGTTCAAGGGAAAATGTTTTCCAACTAGTAGTTCCAGATTTTTGCCTTCGTACTGTTCCAAATGCAAACTCAAAGAAATCTTAATTAGTAATTTCAATACAGCAAACACTATGATGAAAAATAACAAACTTTTTTTTTTTTCAAATTACATATAGATACTTATGCTCATCCAAACTGCAGAGAGAAATGCAGACTTACTTTTAAGTTAAAAGTAAGACACTCTGACATGGTATGTATGTATATTTATATGTATATATGTAAAACTTGGAATATATATATGTTACGCACTTATAAAATTCTCTTACAACACCATAAACAATATACAACATTGCTATAATACATTACATACACAGCATCCAATACATACCATGTAAAGATATATAAAGCCTATTACTGCATTTATAAAGATCATTTATACTTTCCTTTGTCTTTTTGCACTTCCCAGCCCCTTCTGCACTGCTTATTCAGGTGCTATACCTCAAAATCACAACCAATGATGCTTTTGGTACTGCGGCAAAAATTGCAAGCATTGATGAGAAGCAGCTATTAGCAAATTCATGGGGCAGAAGCAGTGGAAGGATCGAAGAGATTTAATTAGCTACAGATGGCCAGTTCAGGATGTCTAGCAACAGCCATAATTTGGTGAAATGCCCTGCCACTTAAAGTGCTGCTGGGAAGCTGAGCTTCATAATGCTGCCAGAAGATTAGCATTCTCTTTAATATTTCTTCTAAGCCAGTCTAAACAAGGAAGGCATTACCTTTAATTGTGTAATTTTGCAAAATGTTTCAAATATTTTAGAAACTCATAATGGCTTTGAAAAACTTCAGTACCTCCTGTGAAATTGATCTAAAGCTATAATGCCTACCAATTTTTGTTGTAGTCATAGTGACTACAGGAATCTGAGGTCTTTCTCCCACCTCAGGTTTAAATGTGTTTCTTTAGCATTTTTTCCAAAACATGCCAATCCCATGAAGCCTATGATGCAGAGCAGTACTCAGATCAATTTTCTACTGACCAAAATAAAGTTTTCTCAGTGATAAAGACATCAGTAAATGTATGGTTATGATTTGAGTCCCAACCTCAATAAAGTATATTAGGTCTAATTGTTAGCTGCTGCATATCTGTGTAGTTTCATCCCCTCAAATTAAATTGCAGCAATCCTAGTTTACTCTGCCTGAGGGACAGAGTTAGAAAGAAAAAAACCTCTTTCTTGTTTGCACCCTTCTAAAAGGGAAAGAAAGATACATCTTGCATTATCTGATCACTACGATGCAAGATTATAAGGAGGGGATGTTCACCTGCATAGCTTTAAAATAAGAAGCAATGGGCAGAAACTGGCACACAGGAGGTTCCCTCTGACCACCAGGAGTACTGCTGTACTGTGCAGGTGACGAAGCACTGGCACAGGCTGCCCAGAGGCTGTGGGGTTTCCTCCTTGGAGATCTTCCAAAGTCACCTAGATGTGGCCCTGGGCACCCTGCTCTGGGTGTCCCTGCTGGAGCAGGGCTTGGGCCTGAGGGACACAGACGGCCCTTCCAACCTCAACCATTCTGTGAGACTCTGTTGCAACAACTTCCAGCTCACATTATAAGATACAGGGAAAAAACAAAACAAAACAAAAAAACCCAACTAATTATCAGTCAGGCAATTGAGAGTCTAATATGCAGCAACATTAGGCAAGTTCAATAAAATTCAAGAAATAATGAAGGAACTTAAGATCCCTTACAACACAGGTGTGCACTCTGCACTTCTGACCAAAACAGGACTATGTTGAACAACCAAATAACCACTGTAGCAGGTTGTGAGAAGTGCTGCATTGTCAGGCTCATGCTTCTGTCCCTGTATTTGTGTAACGACGTCTGAGACACCCTATGTCACCCTGGTCCCCATCATCCCCTAGTACTGTTGTCCCAATGGGAAGGGAAGAAGCACACCCTACCTGGGCAGCTAAGAGGATCCTGGACACACAGACTTGGGCAGAAAAAAGGGAGTGGTTAACCTGTATGTGACTTCAAGGGCAACACATGTTTCTGCTTTCTGTCTGTTATCAGAGATTTCCCTGGATAAATTGGATATGACTGGTCACTTGAGTGAAATTCCACCTACTGCAAGATTAAAGGAAAGCAATTTTTTAGAACACTGAACCAAGGCTGGAAAACTTAAGCTACTGTGACAACAGAAACTCACTAGTTTGAAAATCTTAACAGGAACTCCAGAAGTGTGCAAGATGAATGCTATTATTTCACCTTGATGGGAAAGAAAAGAAAGTTAATAACAATAGTAATAATAAATATAAATATATATATTACTGATTGACTGAAAAACTGATTGAAATAACTGCTTTGAGACCATTCAGCAAAACAGAACTAGCAACTTCTTTTCATGAGTTAAAAGCTAGCATTACTACACTTCCATCTTGTCTTTCACATTCATTTCCCCCTATCATTTACAGTGTTAACGTATAATTGTTTTACTTGACTTTTCCATTAATTTACGGGGGGGATACTGGATCACTTTCTGGTAATGACACCAAAATATTTGCTTGTTGGCTCTGGGCCATCTCTCTGTCAGTAAGAACTTCCCACACTGGGAGCAGCTGATTAAAAGCTGTTGCAGTGAAAGGTCCCTGAGCCAGGTGTGTCGGAAGGGCTGTGGCACCAAGGGCACAGCACAAGCCCAGACAACACATACGGAAACAGGATGGAGCTGATATGTCTAAAAATATTCATTATTTTCTCTTTAATCTATTAATCCAAAATAATTTTCCAGGATTTTTCATGTGAGGGAGAGACAATGAGGTCTTATTACAACATGAAGAAACTTTCTCTTCGGTAACATTGGTTCAAAGTTCTTTAGACACGTCCTTGCACTTACCAATAAGAACCACTGATGCTACACTGTAGCCTCTCTCATTTGAAAATGTGTATCTTCTGACACGCCTTAAATATAAGCATTTTTGCAATTAAGTCCAAATAATAAATTACTCTCTGTAATGTAGAACACAATAACATTGTTATAGTTCATGTCAAGAAACTAGGTTGCACTTCACTAAATTAAAATAGCAGGAATAATGCCGGGAGTCTCCTTTGTCCTGAAAGAAAGAGTTGAGCATACCTTGTCTTCTAAGAATGCCACCGAACAGGCAATTGGTCCAGACCTTCATTTTATGACTGAAGGACAACTCTAGGAGCATACAGTTTCCTGTTGTCCTAAATTCTTTCAGAAATAACAAAAGACAAATGTTTCAGTAATACCACCTGTGTCTATACCTAAACAGTGAGAGAGAAAGAAGAACTCAGAAAAGCAGAGCCATAAACTGACAACACAAAATAGGATACAAACCTTAAAATAATGCACTTTTTATTACCATAAAGAAATTAAACTCCATTTTAGTAGAAACGGGACTCATCCTTTCTGTCTAGCTGTAAAACAAACAAACAAACGCCAAAACAACAACAACCCCAACACAACTGTAGGTATAGCACAAGAGTATCATGACATGCTACAAAAATTATAAAAACAGAAAAAAAATATTAGCTCTCTTGTGAAGAATTCAGTTTGTCTTTGTGCCTACATTTTATATACAGCATACAGCAGTTTGAAATATCTATTCTCTGGATAAACATGCTGAGCATCACAAATATAGGAAACCACCACATCCAGTCATTGGTAGGTTTTAAAAAGCTGTTAAGGAGGAACCTGAATCATTGTTTTAAACTTGGTTTTATCAATACTGACTAAACACTGCTCATCTTCTTTGTTAAATGTAGAACTGTGGTCTTGTAAAGCTCCAAAAAAACTCTACCTCTATGCTCACTTGAAGTGCTACTTTTCCTTCCTATCTTGCTCTTCTTTTCACATTGTGTTTTTATTGCAATGCTTAAGGTAAAGAAAGAGGACTGTTTGAGTTGAATTGCTGCCTGGGAGCTACCAAGAACCTATAAATTACCATCAAATTTATACTAACTCTGTTGATACACCTACAATTTCTTGCCTGAGCAAGACCTAGAACATTTGATTAACATCAGTGCATTTGATTCCATAGTACAGTACAAGATATACTTTGCATAGGTTTACAGACTTTGTGAAAGCCTGAATGAATTCATATCATCCACTTTTCAAAACTACATATTTTCACATCAAATGACACCAGTCTGTTATCACATAATTGCAATTTGTCTTGAAGTTTTGACACTTGAAGTTCCTATTCCACTCCAACACTGTTTAAGCAAGACGCACGAAGATCTAGAAGATGGTAATATGTCCAAGCTAAACATATTCATCTGCTTTTGACAATCTGTTCATTAAAGAGCAAAACTGAAAAATTAAATTGAACAGCCATGTTTCGTGTTGAGCATACAGCAGCGTTCAAAGTTCTCTATGTGGAGAAGCACACAGGGGAGAGAAGGTGAGGGAGCACCACACAGATACTGGGGGAAGTCTGAGTCCTTACACCAGAAGTTCCTTATAACAACACAATCTCAATTACTTTGCTTGTTTGACACAAACGAGCCATATATTTATTTGTTAAATTATTTATTGGTCAGAGACTGTTAATAGGTACTTCCCAGAAGCATGGGGCTGATCTGTAGACTAGGGCAGCATATGACCAAATATCTAAAACTCTACTTCTGCAGGGAGCCTGGTCAATCCCGTGCCATAGAAGAAAAGAGAACCCAGCCACAGCACCTGCTAGGAAGGGCTCATAGAATCATACAATCGCTAAGGTTGGAAAAGACCCACAGGATCATCCAGTCCAACCATTTGCCCTTCACCAATGGTTCCCGCTAAACCATGTCCCTCAACACAACATCCAAACGCTCTCTGAACACCACCAGGGTCGGTGACTCCACCACCTCTCTGGGCAGCCCATTCCAGTGCCTGACCACCCTTTCAGAGAAGTAGTATTTCCTAACGTCCAGCCTGAATCTTCCCTGGCGCAGCTTGAAGCCATTCCCTCTAGTCCTATCACTAGTCACCTGCTGACTAGTCATGCTGAGCAGAGCCTGTTTTTGCATCTTCTTACATTTCAGACTCCAAGTTATGTGGTGTGGTCATGTTTAGGGCAGCGTGGATGAAACAAAAGAGATGAGGGAAGGGAGCTCCAGAGAAGCGATCTGAAGGCTGGAGAATTTCTGGATGTGATTGGGAAATTTCTTGCAGATAATACAGTGATGGAGACTAGTAAAGGTTATCTCATCTGCACTGGACTAGGGAAAACACTCTGAGGTAGTGAAGAAAGTTATAGCTGTGTTGGACCAGTATTTCTAAAAACAGCATGCGTACTCTGTAGGCATTGAGAACTGTACTTTGAGGAAATTTAAGGAAGACAGTGAAATGACCAGTGTAATGACACAGAGCTCAATTTTCATATAACGGGAAATGTGATGTTGAAAGCCAAAGTACCTTAAATTAATATAATCACATAGCTCTACTTGGACATAATATCTATACTTATTTTAATATGTAACAGACAGATGTTCAGAAAAACATTCTGATGCCAAGAACATCTAGCTGATCCTTCAGCAGCATGTAGGTAAATTCCATGCCTACACAGCTGCTCTTTTCCATGCTGCTAAACACAAGTGTAAAAACTATCAGTTTGCATTGACACAAAGCAACCTGACCCAAGTGGCTTTTCACAAGTCACCATCATCACCTAATCTCAACCTACCTAAGGCTAAAAGAGAAGAGATTTCAAGTAGCTCAGTGTAAATGAAATACATGGGAAAAATTTACTGTGAAGAACTGCAACCTCATGGATGATTCTGTCTAGATCTTTAGAAACCAGATGGTAATTTAAAATGTCTCATACAGCTGCAACTGATAGTAGCCTCAGTGACTGGTGAGGACTGGTACAAACTGGAGCAGTAACAAGCAGGCAGACATGAAGCTTAGTCCCTTCCATACCTTCTTATTCCAAACAGGCCTTCTTCTTCTGTGGGCTTCCAAAGCCACTGGTAGAACGTGTCCATTCTTTCAGCTTGGCAACAGTTCTGGTTATCTCAGCTCTTAAACACCTTTACACGCTTCCACAGCTGGATTACAGAACACTTCAGATAGGACAGAATAAAATTAAGTCAACTGAAGCAGTTAAAAATATCCTATACCAGGAAATGAGGTGGGCACATTCCCTCTGGAGAGCCTTTTCTGATCTCCATGGAATTCCAGATATTTAGTGCAAGTTATATTTCATTTCTGAATCCAGTCGGAAATGTTTGACTTATAATTATTCTACCTCTAAAAATTATTCTACATTTCCATTAACTTCAAATTTGAAGTTGCTGAACATCTAATTTAACCCCTGTGGAGTCTGGAGAGAAAATTCACTGCTATCAATGATTTGTGGTTTTACAGAAAAAAAAAAACTCACAGAAAACCTCACAAAAAACCCATGATCAGCATGCAAGATGAGAGATTCATTAAAACAGATACTGAATTATTAACTCAAACCAGCAGAAGTAGAAAAGTTTAACAGCATATCTGAATTCAGGATTATCTACAGTGAAACCTTAAAACCTTACATTGTTATCTAAATTTCTTATTCATCTTTGTAATATGGCATGTCAGAAAAAAGCGATTTTTTGTTCCGTTTTCTCCACAGGACTTAATTTCTAGGATTGTGAACCTAGAAGTGCAAACCTGGGAAAATACAACCGCTGTTTGGCAAACATCTATTACTCAGTGTTAAAAAATAAAAAAATAAAAAAATAAAGCTTCAATTACGTACAAAAAGTTTTAATTAAGGTTTTAAGTGAAAAGGATATGGAATACTTTTATGTTAAATTCCTGCCTCAAAATAATTTTACACAGGTTTAGTTCCAAGGGTGCAACTCAGACTTTTTCAGCTTGCTTTTACACAACTAAACCTCAAATATTGTGTAATACTTGAAGCATATAGTAGCAGCAAAAGGACTTTTACCCATTTCTCTGGCTTTATTCATTTCATTGTCGTATTGAACTACAATTTTTTTAAGACACGAGGTGACATTAAATAATAATTTAAGTCCAGCATAAATAAAACACAGAAATACACTTCCACGTGTTAAGCTCCTGCTGACTGATCGACAACACTATTGTAGCTCTGCTTCCTGTTATCAGCAAGGGTAATTACTAAAGCATGAGAACAAAGGCATGGAGAATCAAAAATCCACAAGCTCAGCTTAGACTTATCACTCTGAATTCCTTCAGCAAGGAAACATGCTATCTTCTTAAATACTGACAGAAAATGTCAATTTTGAGAAGGTGAATATCAGGCTTAAAGGGAAATATATAAAATAAGAGAGAACAATTCCTATTTACACATTTGCATGAATTCCTATGATCTTTTGTTTCTAAGCATTCTCATCTTGAATTTGAACTCTGTTTCACTGGACTCTCTTGCTTAGAACAAAAGTTATCCCAATATGCAGAATCCTCAGGTGTAATTGGAATTCCAGGTGCAACTAAATCTTCAAAAGTCAATAATGTAAACTGTGGTCGATGAGGTTGCATGGAACATACCTAAGGAAAACAGATATTAATTTTTCATGAATCAGTAAATCTCCATTTTCTTCCTGCAGCCTCCCCTGTAAAGTTAAAACTACATTTTCCTTTCTGAATAAAGAAAACATTCCAGTTAAATCCAATGTCACTGTTGCTAATTTGGGTTATACATCAACTAACAGAAGCATGTAATGGTGTACAGAAAAGTAAGTTCTGCTTTGTTTCAGTTCAGAAAACTGAGAGAACTAGGGACAGAGAATCCCATAAACACCATAGAATGACTGTTTAAGCTCAGAAAAAGCAAAAAACAAAACTACTACATTCTACATCAGACATGATTATTTGAGATGATAGCATTAGGATTTACTCCAATGGAGGAATATCTACTCATACTCCTCTTAATAGCAGTCATGACTGGAGCTGGGCATACACTCAGTCTCCTCACAGAAACTCTTAGAGACAAAAGCAGTAACAATCAAGCCATGATTCCAGATTAAATGCAAACTCAGATACTGGAGATAAGTGTGTCACAGTCTCTGCATTAGTTAAACTGCATCTCAAAGAAAAATAGGCTTGTTTTCCTAAGCACATGTTACTGTATAGCCTGCTGTATGCTACCTGCAAGTGTAATTCCAGGAGGGCAAGAAGTACAGTTGCATGAATCTGACTGATCAGAGGCTGTAAGCTGTTCTTTTAATGTCTACACATTCAACCTCTCTAAACAAAGATGAAAAACACCCTTCCCCCTCAACATATTTAACGACAGAATCCCTTCTACAGTTTCCATAGAAAATAAGAAGGCCAAATTTATTTCCTCCATATTACTGTTAAAAAGTGTCCTGAAAAAGGAGCATAAATGCACCGAAATTTTCACTTCATTTCCATGCTGAGGAGTTAGAAAATGTCCACTTGTGCTACTCAGTATTTCCTATTTTCAGCAGACTGAGCTAATGAAATTTAGGTCTCTATAAATTTAGTTATTGAGCAAGTATGGCTTTGAGACTTTTCTTGATTCAAATACTTCGCATCAGAACTCCCACTATATACCACATCTGTTCCTTTTGTGATAATTTTAAGGTACATGACAGTGATAGCAACAGTCAGCAACTAATCCTGAATTCTGTAGTGTACCTGCATAGTAAACATACTGTCAAACAGAATGCGTGTATTTTCCTAAATAACATTTGACAGAGTACATCCTCAAATGTAGCTTCTGTTTTTGTTTTTTTGTTTTTAATTTAATCAACACAAGCTAAAAGCTCTGCCTCACTGTGCTACCTATGAACACAGACACAGATTTTATAATAACTTTCATCCAGTAGCATGTATTTTTTGGTAGCTTCTGGTACAGACTTGGTAGCTACAAAACGGACAACACTAGATCCATTTCCTTGTGAGCAACTGACATGCCACAGACACACTTTCCTTTTGCTGATTCTCTGGCTATTTTGGCTATGACTTGTCAATCTGCTTCAAATTTGACTGCTACTGCTATTTTAATGGCCCAGGTCTTTGCTAAATTATACAGAAACTCCTGAAAAGCTTTTAAGCAGCTTTGTTGCCTCACTTCATAAAGAGACCAAGCAGAATGAAGACTAACGCTGCTGTTCTTCCCATCTGTTAGTTGTTATTGCTTGTGCCAAGAACTGTCCTAGGTGTATGAGAGCTGGATCTGCTCTTGGATACATGCAATGATGGTCTCCCATTAAAATGGGAGATGGTGCAACAGTTTAGTAGTTCAGATTAGTTTCAGTATCCTTTTGCATCTACAAAATCCATATTTCCAACTTGAGTCTAGCTGGATGTAATAAAAAAATCACTGAATTGTCTCTTAAATAAATATAGTGAATGCTGTACCACATACATTTTAGATTTTACATTATCAGCTGCTGTCTTCTGAAACCATTTCTCCTTCCCAGCTTGTTTCTGAAGTAGGCACAAATAGACTAAACGTAACAGGCCTCTAACAATCTAATACTGCAGTTAAGTCTTCTTCTCCTTGGCCCTCCATCTGAGATGAGGCCTTATTTTAGCTAAAGCATCATGCTAAGCTTATGTTCAAGTAACTAGTTACCAAGATACTAAGACTTGCAAACACTTTGTAATTTCTTACATCAGTATGTTGCTGTCCAAATCCCTCCTGTTTCCCAAGAGCCACTGCAACATGATGATAGCCATCTAACCGTGTTTCCTAGTAAAGATGAAAAACAGCAATGTAAAAGTTTTTTCTTCTCCCTGTTTCCATCAGAGACTACATACATAGTTAAAATATGGCTCAGAACAATACCAAAGCACTGTTTAAATTACTTTAGAAAAATGACATTCAAAAAGCAATAGCCCTTCTTAGAAAGCTTGCTGGAGAGCTCAAGGATGCAGATACAGTTAGCAGAAATTAACTGGTTACTATAGATGGGCACCATCTCACCCATGTTTAGACGTTTATACACCAGTCTGTGACCTTAGTCTTCCTATATTGTACCTTTCCAAGTCACAAGCCATACAATCTACTTTAACTCCTTGTTTTCAAGTGAGATGAACTATGAACTTTCTCTGGAGGACATTCTAAAGACCAAGAACACACATGTAAACTTAAAGCAATGACTTTCTTGCTCCTGGCTGCAGGCATCATGCAAGTCCACAACTTCAAATTGCTGACACAGTAGTCTGAAAACTGCTCTGTGGAAATATAGTTTTCCACAAAAATATATATATTAGTTTTTATATTTAGTTTATATATTTAGCTTATGCATGCATATATATGCATAATTTATAATAATGCTTTAATAATAATACTTTATTATTATTATTAATTTATACTATTAACAATATTTTGATATAATTTATATTTAACAATTTTACTTTAAAGTTCCCCACACCCCAGAACAGCTAAGAATTCATCATAGGCAATTCATTTCAGAAGAAGCTGCTTTTATGTATGGTTTCTGAATGTTGATTTTATAGTCAAGTCATAATCCTGGTTTTAGTTTTGGATTTAATAAGGAGGAAAATGTTTTCCTTGTTTCTTTATAAAAAATTTTCCATACCATATCCGTACAAACTTTCTAAAATGGAAATCAAGAATAGGAAGAATGTAATGTATAAACAAAACAAAAGAATCTAGATGCTACTGTTAACCTGAAAATCAGCTACTTGTCTGGATACCCTCCTGGGAAGTATGACTGAACCTTCCATTTCCACTTCTCTGGGAAATACTAACACACTGTATAATTACAGAAAGAAAACATCATTATGTCCTCTCTTCTGTGATTCCCCAATAGCAGTGGATATAAAGCCAGCTCAGTTAAGACAATATCTGCTTTACTCACATGTAGAAGAACCACTAGGCTGGGGCACTTTACAGTCAAAGATGTGGGTGCCTTGGCCAATAGGCGCTGGTGTGGGAACAGAAGTAATGGCAAACAATTGGGACAGTTCTAGGGTGGTAATGTTTTGTGCTTGTCTTGAAGAAAAATGACCATGTCCACTTTTTAATCACCTTACTTCCTCCCTGCCCTCTTTTTATTTTTTGCCTGTCCAAATGGCCAAAGACTGATGAGACTGCACAGAGCTCAGCACATAGCAGCCTACATCTATTGTCAAATGACTGAAAACAATTGTTATAGCTCTCAGTAAAGTGCACAGAAGTTGGTTTTTTTCTGACATGAATTGATATATTACTTCTCGTTGATGCAACTATAAACATACATTGTGTAAAGTCTCTAATATATAGTTAACAAAAACATTTTCTGTCAGTTCTAAGCTGCATGTAATTGGAAGCGACTCTTTGGATAAGGGGGACCATTATTCTGCAGAGTCCTCTCAATGAATAATTAATTCAGAGTGTTCCCTCCCATTTAATTCACGTATCCTTAGTGCATTAGAGGTCAGAAAACAGTTTTCAGCATCTTCTAATAAAATGTAACAACCTATGCCCTACATTTTATCTTCATTGCTTCAGAGAAATGTAAACCCAAAACAAACAAATCTTTCATGGCTCCTGCTAATGGCCAGCAGAATCCTTATGGTGTGAAGTTAATGCAGCATAGAGATGCTTAAAAAACAGCGTATCAATCTGTTTCATATTCATCTGGAGATATCTGTACACAACCTTATCAATTAAATCCAACTTCTTACATAAAAATGGATGACTAAACGATAGCAGAAGCAGTACTGGAAACAAAACAAACACTACAGAAATTCTTCTGGTTTTGTTAAGATTCCTGTCTATAAAACAGAGAACATATAATAGATGAAAATTTGTTTTTCTCTGAACCAACTAAAGGCACAATGAGACTTATAATTACCTCATTTCGAAGGCTCATCAGAATGACGTGTCTGGGATTCAGATCAGTCTGTATTCACCAAAACAGACAATTTATGAGTAAACTGCACCTTCACAGGCAGCAGAATTGATTGCTGTCTGAATCCAGGTGGATTAACTAATCTGGGTAACAAGTTTTAATTCCTGGGTTTTTCCTCAAAATACAACAGAACAAACTCCTCTTATTGAGGGTGGAAGACTCCATTACTATTGCACGCTAACAGCAATTACTAAATATGCTTCAAATTAATCCAGGTAATCTCACTTTGGAAGTAACGTGTTTGTATGTAGGCAAACCAAGCAAGTATTTGCTATCAAAATACACAATGAATTATTTGTGTAGCAGCAGTGATGCCAGGTGATTCTCAAACAGTGACTGAAGTTTAGGGTGAATGGGTGCTCCCTGGGTACTGATTCTATGAAAATTGAGGTAGGGAACAAAAAAAGATTTATTTAACAGAGGTTCCAGTAACTGCTATCTGGCCATTCATCCCAATTAACTGTATCGAAGTGTGATTAGTGAGAAAACATCACAAATGCACTTCACTAAGATTCATCATTAATCAGGATTTTTTTTTCCATATATATCTGTAGCAGACCTGCTACAGATTCAGGTATTGTATACATGCAGTTCTCCCTGTGAACTATAAAACTTGTCAAAATTATCACTGACCAACTTTCTTCACCTACATTAAAATTAACTAGTACTTCATTCTGTAAGCTTATTTTCTTCGAAAGGAGTAAATGGATCATATGGAACTCACTGATAAAATTATATAAAAAAGTAAAAATCAAAGCATGTCTTCATCCTAAATTAACACTCTGACACAAATACTGTATCACACTTCAGTGGATTACTCCATTTTCATTTTTACTAAAGAAATTATCTTTTTTTTCTCACTCTAAAAGGAACCACATATGCACTGCCTATTGCAAACAAACCATATGAGGGCTGCTCCGAAAGCAGTGCCTTGTGCTTTATGATGCTGGCCCACAGTGTCACAGGTGGATGTTGGTGGTACGGTAGTAGAGATCAAACCTTCCCATCAATATGTCACTACACGTTGTTGCTGTGTGACAGATGGCAGCAGAGGGACAGCCTGACAGACTGGCATCTGACAAGGAAGCGTGTATGAAGGTGCATGTGGAAAATGTGGCACCCATGTGGAAAATTTCCACTCCATGTGGAAAAACTGGCACCCACTGACATTCATCAGTGTTCGCTGACCATTTATGGAGACCGAACAGTGGATGTCAGCACAGTGAGGCAGTGGGTGGTACTCTTGTTCATCACTGGTAAAAATGCAGAGGTAATGGTGGTGACTGCATTGAAAATCAGTGTTTTGTAGCTGAGAAATTTCTGTATCAAGTAGTGTTATTGTCCTCTTTGTATCTGTTGTAATTTCTATAGAAATAAATAGGATGCATTACTTTCAGAGCAATCTACTCATTTAGCCCACATAGCAGACATATGTTGAAACTCAATTTGTGCTTCTAAATGAAATTTTACTGTATTTTTTGTCCCATCACCTCCAAAATAGTTAAAGGGAATGGGAGAAATAATCGCTAGAGAACTATATGAAACAAAGACCTAAAACAAAGTCAATCTATCATTAACAAGATGTTCCTGAGATACTGCTTTCTACCCAAGCTCAAAAATACACGAGGAACAGTAAAAGGAAAAAGTACAAAAATAAACCCTCAGGTAAAGATAGCAAAAAGGCAACTATACAACAAGATATATTTCATATTTACAATGAAATAGAAAAAAAACTATGTTAACAGGAAATTGTACCTACAATGTGAACAAATTCAAAATGCATGTTCCTCTAATTTGATTCACTAGTATTTCTTTTGACCTGTTTTTCGGCTTGCAAACTATGAGGTAGGAAATATTTTTCAACTCTTTATGTTTTTAAGTTGTTGTTTTTACATGACATGCCATTCTCTAGATGAGATTTCAGATTATTTTTGTATACCTTTAGTTGATACATAATTATTATTTTTTTTAAACTATCTTCTACAGTTGGTAAGCTAGATTCTCTTTAAAAGTTAAAGGAAGAGAATCCAAACTATGAGATGAGAGCAAGGCTCCAGTTTTTGATCATCTCCTACCATACAGATCTGAGAAGTAAAAGTGAACTTTCTATCGGACAGAGAAAGTACCCTCAAGTAAACTTAGCACAAAAGAGAACACAAGGAAAACACTGTATCAGTAATAGGAGTCTTAAAGGTAATTTTCAGTGATTTCTCCTGGATGACTACCCCAAATTTCTCAAAATTGGTGCCTGCAGTTATCGAAGTTATTTCAAGAGTTTGGCTCAAGGCCAAATTATCAAACAAAATTAAGAATTCTGTAAGTAAGAAAATGGGTACAAGATTTTGTCTTCTCACAAGTTTCTTTTAAACTATAGTGACTCCTAATTTTAGTCTGGAGACAGATAACTGAAGAACTGTTTGTTCGTTCTTTTTCTTTCCATTTCATTTTAATTAAGGTAGATATTTAAATGAAATTATATGCAGCAGAGCTAGTATTTTAAATGAAACCTGATAATAAATCCTGTCTTTGAGATAATACAGTCTGCATAGTTATAAGGCCATGCTCTTGGGAAGTAGTGGGCAAGCATGGAAGAGGAGGCACTTCTTAGACAAAAAGAAAAATATAATATTATAAAACATTTAAGTACTACAGGCAGCTATCTACGTCATCATCTCCGAGCTATTTTATTCAATCAACCACCAGCATGCCTTCAGAGATCAAAATTTGGAGCTTCAGAAGTTAATCAGAAGAGATAAACGCTTCTATGACAATGGTACACTTAGCATTAACGCAGAAAACAGTCATCTTACAAGATGTGTCCTAGGATATTTCTTGCCAGTCTGTAATTCCCACTATAGGATTTCCTGACATGCTCAAATCACAGAGACCATGGCAATATTAGTATGAGAGCTGATTTAGTGTGGGTAGATTTTAAAATAACAGAAACCCAAACATGCCTAGAGATGCTGAAAGAATGAACTCTGAACAAGTTAAATGTTACTGCTACAAGTCAACTTATGCCATATTTAATTTTCTTATTCACTACACACATACCATACATGTACTGTGTACGCTACGTAAAACAAGCATACACCAAATATTGGTCATTCAGACAAGCTCCACCAGAACAGTCATGTCCAACAATAGAGATATTTGCAAAATGTAATGTTTCACATATACTGCAAGCTGATTACTCAAATGGAAAGCACACTTGATTGTTTTCTCAAATAGAATTGCAAAGCGTATATTCTTGGAACTTCCAGTCAGCTACAGACATGCCGCACAATCTTACAGAAGACGGAGACAGGGACAGATGGGAACAAAAATCCCTTTCTAGACAACTTTAAAGTCACATCATCTTTTCCATTTTTCCTTTTCTATGTCAGATTGAAAGTGTTTCTGGAGCACTCATGATTTTTTTTTTTAGCTGGTTAAATACTGTGAGATGATTGATAGTATCAGTTCTTTCTCTGCTTACCCTTTAAAACATTAGATGGCCACTGGTCACCCCATAGATGTTTTAGTGTTAAGTCTGAATAACTTTCAAGGAGGAAAAAAAAAAAAGTAAAAAAAACCCAAACGTTGGGAAAGAAAAAACCCAACACTCAGAAGACTGAGCTCAAAAAGGATGTTCCAATTAAGTAAAGGCAATTGTTTTTTGCATCAGTCCATTCCAACACACAGCAACCAGTGAGTACCTCTTGAATTCAAACCTACATAAGCACACTACTTTTGTTCACTCAAGCAGGTGAGGGGAAAAAAAACAAAAACAACCAAACAACAACAAAAGCACAACCAAAGAGCTGAAGAAAACACCTCCATTTCAAGTGTTTAACATAAATGCTAGCTAATGGCATTAGATATCACCGGTCTCATTCTCAGCCAACTGATCATAAAATCACAGAATATCCAAGTTTGGATGAATTTCAAAATTTTTTACACTATTCACAAGTCAGGTCTGAATACACCTCACTGAACTTCCTGCATGGCCTAGGATGAATGTGTGTTCGAGTGCCAGAACAATACTACATGAATGGAAAAATATAAGAAGCCATTCTAACGAATGTACTTTGTAGGAGGATTTTGTGGTCAACAAAAATGTTTTACATGCCAGTGATTTATACCCTATATTTTAATCTATATCTTTTCAATGTAGTTATATAGAATAAAGGTGTGAAGTTGCAATCAAAAAGTGCAATGCAATTAAGTTTGAAGATTTCTTACCTCAAAAGTCCACTCTTCCTCTTTTTCTCCATCCAACAGCATCTGAGTCTCACTGTACACCTTCCCTATTTCCATTTGCAATGGGGACACATTAAATTCAATTCTTTGCAAGTTAAAACCAATTCCAACTCCAATAGCCTTCAAGAAGCTTTCTTTTAGGGCCTAAAAGACAGAGCACCGTTTTAAGAATACTCATTGTTCATACTGGTTGCTTCAATCTACCTTCTCTATAAACGTTATTTGTAAGCAGACACTGTAGGTCAAATAAATTAAAGGCTTTTACCTGTAAATACGACAGTAGACTGACACAGTTATTAAGAGAAAAGTTACCAGCATTGTTATTACTTTTCTCACTGTGTAAAAATGAGCATCCAGACTGAATCATTTAGCTTGTTCTCAGTATGTGTTTAAAACTAGTTATAAATCCTTCTAGAAATATCAACTGCATTATGGTTCTTGAAGATAGCCTGACGTTAAATAGATGTTCTCTATATGATCAGGAAACTATAAAAGTATACAGTTTTCTCATAATGAAAAGAATAACAAAACATACTAAACAGTTTACGGGTTGTAGTATTGTAGTCTTTAAATAGGAAATAAATGTATTACCCAGTGTCGATGAAACATATCCAGCTGCATCCACTCATTATTCATAGACCTGATTACATGCCACTCTGTCTCAGTAAACTGTCGCTTCATGATACGAAAGAAATTTGGAATTGAGCTACTACCTGCAGATTTGAAAAAAATATTTACAGGAATTTTAATAGAGCAGTAATGATAAGCAAATGAATTACTTTATTGCTCCGAAGAAAAGCTCACTCATAAGAAAAGAAATATGAACACACGCTGCTCTGCAATCTGAATTTACACAGCTTCAAAGCAGTGAGCAGATGTTGCTAACAGTTCAGAACACACTATTAAAAAATCATTTCTATGGCAGAATTATTACATAAAAAATCTGATATGAGAGTCAAATACAGTCCATATTTTCAGACAGTATTTGACCAGTGGAGATTATATATTAAAAAAATTATATCCAGCTATAAGAGTAGTATATAAAATTTTTAGTATTTGACAGCTTGATGTAGCAACATTTTAAAAACAGCATGATGCTTGTCACAATTCATCAGGCTATTCTGCCTTCTGTCGTTGGACAGTGGGATATAGAAGAAACACTTTAAAGCACATGCAGAAATACAGACCCTCAAATTTATCATACAGAAAAAACAAAAGCCTCAAATCCCTGGATTAAATTTAAGCCTCCACAAAAATCAGCACAGCTGTGTACTACTGTCACAGCTTTTCAGGGGCTACACCACTTTTCCCCTGTAGTCCTAATTTATTTTGCAAGAGACACTACAGATTGTATGATTATATTGATCAATGGCATTTCTACAATGCACTGGAAGCTATGGACATCATTATACACTTCACTAACCACCCAGAACCTGTATGATTAATCAGTATACCATGCAATCTGTCCAATAGGGCTTACAGCTGGCTAAGCAGACAATGGCACAAAGCAATCTATTTTCTTTAGTTGGGATAACCAAAATCTGGATAGAGAAAATTCTACATATTGAGACAATATTTTTTGTAGCTTATGCAATGTTCTTGTTGAAGGGAAAATACTAGTCATGTTTAAGGCAAAATAATCTCACATCCCTCATTGCAAGGCCACTCTGAGTTATTCTAGAGGGATTGTAGCAACTGGTAGATGTGCCTGAAGAGTAGAGAAAAGCAAACATCACTCCCATCCTCAAATGGACATGAAAGAAGGCTTGGGGAACTGTAGGCCAGTCAGATAGTCAGCTGACCCCGGAGACATGACAGAACAGCTCATCCTGTAAACCATTTCCAGGCACAGGAATAGCAAAAAAATCATCAAGAGTAATGATAAGCAGGGATTCATCAGAGGGAAGTTATGCTTGATCAACTAGATAAGCTTCTACAATAACACAACCAGAATGAGGAGAGCAGTGGATATCGTCTTCCTGGACTTAAGTAAGACCTTTGACACAATCCCCAACACAATCCTCATAAACAATCAGCTGATACATGGTTTGGATAGGCAAGCCCAGAGTGCAGAGATTATTAAACCTCTTTCATAAAGTGGTAGTCTTCTACATGTATATAAGCACTACATAAAAACGCATATTGGCTGCAGCAGTATTTGGAGTCGCACTAAAGCACACTCAGGTTTCCTGACAATTTCCTTTCTAGGTCATACTGCAAAATGGAATCTGACATACTGTACACATAATACAATACATGGCATCGATATTTTAGAGATGCCTTCAATTTCCTTTATAGATTACAGCGAAAAAAGCTTCTCAACATAGAAATTATGATGGTAGTTGCTGTAGTTAGCTAAAGGAATGATCCACAACATTCTCAGGACAGAAATAATATTCTTTTCAGGAGAAAAAGAAGATACCAAGAAAGAAATGCAACCACAATGTCAAGGATGGTGGATGACCAAGGTACATATCTATTAGGCACTTCAACTTCCCTGAAACAATGAAAAATAAACTAAACAATTCTTCAATTTGGAGAAAGGTCTTTAATCTTGCTGAGTTTAAATGGACCTTTTTTTTTTTTTCTTCATATGATCAGATGACTGTATTAAAGAAATACTCCAAACTCTTTATTTTCTCCTCCTCCTTTTCATAGATATTTAAGGAAGGACCAGGTGCTTCTTCAGATCATTCAAATTATGAAACATTCAAGAACTTCCTCCTCCTGCTCTCAATAACACATGGTTGTTGTTAACACCACCAGACAACACTTTCAGAATCTAGAGGCTTCCTGCACTGTCAGAGCTGTTCTGCCATATAAACTGTATCACTCAACATGGTACATGCACATTATACTAAACTGTTCAGTATATGAGGGGTATACCATACCCATTCACACTGCCTTTTCAGTCCTCATTCCTTTTTGGTCCTGAGTTTCTCCAGCTGTTGCAACTACACTTCTGATACGATACTGGACAGTCATGTTCAAATTTACATGGTAAGCTGGCACTTCCCCCCATTGAAAAGCTCAAGCACTGTTTTCTACTGAACTGCCCTCCCCCCCAGTTTACTTTTTAATAAAGTGCAATAATTTTGCTCTGAGGAATGAATCAGATCACAGGATTCATCCCTAGAAACTGCTAGCAGTACTACAGCCTGCTTACTCTGTTTCTTCATATTTGTTTGAGTATCAGAGGAAAACAGATTCACAGAATCATAGGAAATTTTAGATTGGAAAGGACCTCCGGAGACCATCTGGTCCAACCTTCTGTTGAAAACAGGGCCTTATATTATCCAGGGACCTGAGGGAGATTCTACCCATGCAACAACGTATTTAAGAAAGGATAAAAACAAACAGAACGCCCACTGTGCAATAGCTGGAAGAGAGGACTAAGAAGTGAGCGAAGCAGCCCTGCAGCCCCAAAGGTCAGTGCAGAAGGAGGACACAAGGTGTTCCAGGCACCAGAGCTGAGATTCCCGTGCATCCCAGGAGAGGCCCATGGAGATGCAGGCTGTCCCACTGCAGTCCACAGAAGGCCACATCACAGTAGACATAAACACTGAAGCCCATAGAAGACCCTACTGCAGTGCAGGCTTCTGGCAGAAACCCCAGCTCACAGCACAGCAGGTTTTCTGGCAGGAACTGTGCCTCATGGAGTATCCAAGCTGGAGTAATATCTTCCTGAAGGGCCATACTCCATGGAAAGGACCCACATTAGAGCAGATCTTGAAGAACTGCAGTCCATGGTAAGGGCACACTGTAGCAGTTCCTGAACAACTATATCCCACGGACAGAGCCCATTCAGAGCAGGGGATTAGTGTGAGGAGGAAGTAGCAGCAGACAAAGTGTTAGAGACTGACCACAATCCCCAAATCCCCGCACTGCTCAGGACTGGGGAAGAGGTAGAAGAGTTGGAGTGAAGTTGAAACTCAGAAGGGTCAGAAGACGGGAGTTCTTTATTTTTTTCTTTCTCACCATCTTACTCTATTATTAATAGGCAACAAATTATGTTAATCTCCCTCATGTCAACTCTATTTGGTTCATGACAGTGATCGGTGAGTGATCTCTGCACCCTTACCTGGACCCTCAACCTTTTAAATCTTGTTTTTCTCCCGTGTCCTGTTGAGAGAGGGAACTCGATGATCTTAAGATATCCCTTCCAACATTAATGATGCAATGATTCTACTATCCTCTGCTAATAAACTTTAAAGAATATTACATCCTTAGAAGAATAATCTGATTAATCTTTCAAAATCTGCTTCCTATATATTAAAAAAAAAAAAAAAAAAAGTACTGTATTATATTAAAAATACCTGTTACCCTGACAATTTCAAAAAGAGTGTGAAGAAAGTACTAAGTGATACTGAAATAGTCCAGTATCAAATCCGGAAAACCAGAAATCAAATCTGGTTGTGCACATCTATATATGCTTTGTTTTTCCACAAACTATTTATGTTGAAATATATAAATAAATATATTATATAGAATCTACTCGATTTAAATGACAACTGGATTTTGTTCATTTCTTTTGTGAATATTAGGCCAGAAATCTGCTTTGCATCTTCCCTGTCAGACAGTAAAAATTCAGACCACATGTAAATTATTGATTTTAAGACGTAGGAGAGAGAAGAAAGAGTAAGTCCTGTTCGAGAAAATGTTTCAGAAATAGTAAATACAGGGCTATCTTTCTCCATTTTTCAACCGGTTAAAAATAAAATGAAGCAAGTTGCCTTTGTAGGAAAATAAAAAGCCACTAAAATTGAGATCTATATACAGCATGCTCTTAATAGTCCTACAGACAGTAGGACCAACACAGAAATCTGCAGACTGGTTTAAGGTTACACTGCCACAAACACAAGGTCAGCCTTAAAAGAGCTTGGTAATACCAGTGTTCACTTAGCAAGGCCAAGCACTCTCCTGCCATACCCGATGTTAGTAAAACCATGATGTGCCTTCTCAAGAATACAGAGAGGAAGAGATGACCAAATGTCCTCAGTACAGTTGTTAAACACTTCAACAATCTTCCAATCATTTTGGTCAGATACAAACTAGCTTATATTGTGTTCTATAGCCAAATCAATTAAAATTGAAAGCTAAAGCTACTATTATTAGCTTACTGACCAGCCAGTCCCTAGAAAAAAGAATAAAAACAGAATTTACCTGCCTTGAACTGCATAAAAGAAACAGGTCAGTGATCACAGAATTGTAAGGGATGGAACAGACCTCCAGAGATCACCGAGTCCAAACCCCAACGATCTAATCAGTACATATAAATTCACTTTCAGATAGCAAGTGGGCCTAGTGGCAATGAGAAACATAGTAGCTAGCAAAATGAGTAACTGAAGCATCAACAGATCGATCTGTTCAGTGTAAAACACAGCGTAACTATAAATCCTGCAAGCTAATGAACTGTACAGAATGAATACATATTCAGGCTCTTAATCTTCTTAATTTTCAGGCCAATCCTTTGGTGTAGGATAGGGCTTGATCTCTTGAGGTCCCCTCCAACCCCTGCAATTCTGTGATCTCTGAAGGAAACCAAAGTAAAATGATACAGAGAAAACGTTCCCTCTGTATTAATAAACACCATGGGCATCTGTTGCAATCTAAACCTTATACAGATGTTTAGAAACTGAGAACAGAGGACAAATAATTATCTAGATAAATGACTAATTTAGAAGAACCAGACAGAAAATTAACAGGGCATGGTTTTTAAATCTATTAGCACACACAGCTTTAGTGTTCATTGGAAATTGGATTGGCATTCTGTGACCTCTCTACCTTCCTGTCATTATCCAGTGATTCTCTCACTGATACATATACTTAATATATATTCTTGTTTTTCAACCAGTGATAATATCTTTTATCTTGGCATACCTCAGAAATACAGCACTTGCCTTAAAATGCCAACAAATTGAGGTTGCTTCTTTTGAATCACTCAACCTTTCCCAAACTGTAAAAATGGAAATATGAGAAAGAAAAAACATAATTCAATAATGCATATTATTTTCCTCCGCACTCAGGATCTTTAAGTCCTTGTAACATTAGCAAAACTGCCATGGGTTCAACTGCAGTAATGCTTGGACCCAGCAGTGATTGAACTTCTAGCAAGCTATCCTGACAGTCAACAGAAGAAAACAAGGAATTGTAATTGATTAGATAGCTCCACCCCCAGAACTGCACAGGAGCAATAGCAATTTTGATATGGCTGTGGCCCAGACAAAAAACAAAACAAAACAAAACAAAACCAAGTAAAACTTTATTTATCTGGATACATCACATCTGATTCCTCATCAGTTCAGACACAGGTTGTTTATGGACTTGAACAGATATATGCTGTCTGCTTTTAACTTGCTTCTACAGTAGAGAAAATGAAAGTGGTTAAAATAAACAGGGTCTTATTAATAGTAAGGATGCTTCAGAAATTCCAAATGCATATAATAAAATGTACTTATGAATAACTATAATGTAAAGCAATTAAGACAATAAGCAATAACAAAATAAAAATCCTTTCTTGTCTACATTAATGGTTGTACCTTTTATCTGTTTAAAAGCTCTTTCCAAGAGCTTATACAGCCACATCGATGAGAGCTTGAAGCAGCCCCAGTATCCCAGCAAAAAAATGTAAATTACCCCATGAAAAAGGTATTATAACCAGCTTTCCATTACAGAAGGTATCGAACAGTTAAAACAATAATCATGCTTTGTCAGAACAGCAGGAACTCTGATTACTTTCAACATTGAGGAGATTATGATGCATCACACCAAAATTAAACCCAAAGTCCTCAAATCTAAATAAACCCCAAAAATGGGCTGTCTTTTATGAAGGCAGTATGGTTGTGAGAATGCAACTACAGATGTAAAAACATCAAGCTACAAGTGAAACATGCTTACATCTCTTTAAAGGTCACAGACATTTAATAACATGACAGAAGAAAGTTTTTCACATAGAGTGGCGACACAATGGAACAGGTTGCCCAAGGAGGTTGTGGATGCCCCATCCCTGGAGGCATTCAAGGCTGGATGTGGCTCTGGGCAGCCTGGTCTGGTGGTTGGTGACCCTGCACATAGCAGGGGGGTTGAAACTCATTGATCATTGTGGTCCTTTTCAACCCAGGCCATTCTAAGATTCTATGACATGTTTTAATTGAGTTTTGACTCAAAAAACAAAACAAAAACAAAAAACAACAACCACACACACAAAAAAACCTCAACATGTTATTAGCACAATGGCACCCAGATATAAAAATCACATTTTCCTGACTACTCATAGCGTTACACTGCTGTAACACTACCAAAGCCTTCTGACTGCAAAACTTAAGATGCAGCACAGAAGTCTGTCTTAGAAGAAGAATTTTAAAGCCAGATGGAATAAACATTCTATGATGTCCCTAATAAAGAGTATAATAATTTTTCACACTTAGAACCTCCCCATTTCTGTGCATATGGTTCTCTTTCTCCCTCTCCCTCCTTCAAAATAAGTAAGCATTACTGTTTTAAAATTGGTAATCAATTTCTACTATAGAACATTGAAAGTAACCATGTAAGAATAGACATTAGATAAAACTTATAAAGCCAACTGCCAAGAGTTAAAAGACTATCTGGTCTGTTTGACAGCTAAAAACCAGCATGTTTTTCTGTTTGGTCTTCCCACAGAGAAGAGAGAGCAGTTAGCTGTCCTTCAGTACCCCTACCTCTTATCAACATATGCATGGGTCCACACCAGCCACTGTAGGAGCTGTCTCTTATCCAGCCAATAAGTTATACAAGTGAAGATGTAAGAGGAAGATGGATGTATTGCAATGTAGCAGAAACACAGCATGACCCACATTTCTATCTTCCAGAAATTTACTGCCACTGTTCTACACTTTGCTACCATTTCCTATTTTAATGAAAATGGTTTTACGTTGGCAAACAAAAAGTCATCATAAAGGACTGGTGAAATTGTAAGAAGAAACAATTTACCCTCAAAGAGAAGATTCAGTCACAGATTCCCTTTACGGTTTATCAAGTGTGAATGCTTAATCAGTTACTGGAGTGCTTTTACAAACATCATGTAACTCCAGGTTAAAACAATGTTAGAAATGTGAATAAAAAGAGAAGAAAAATAAAATTGCTACGTAACGCTCTTTAATGGTATGTTTAAGATGGCTGTTTTTTCCCATTTTCAAACAGAACAAGAACAAAGAAATTCCTCCCTGTTTACTGATCAAAAGGGTTAAGACCACTGTGATGCTTTAGTTCAATAATGATGTGAGCTAGCTATTTCAGGGCTAAATCTAAAATTGAAGCATTTTCATATATATATATTCTGAAATCCTTAACCAATTAAAAAAAAACACAACATTTAACCAAACTCCTTGTTTAATTTCTTCATCTCAAACAGTGCATCTATATATTTACAGTCATAAAAATCACAGAATCATAGAATGGCCTGGGTTGAAAAGGGACTCAATGATCATTGAGTTTCAACCTCCCTGCTATGTGCAGGGTTGCCAACCACCAGACCAGGCTGCCCAGAGCCACATCCAGCCTGGCCTTGAATGCCTACAGCAACAGGGCATCCACAAACTCCTTGGGCAACCTGATCCAGTGCTTCACCACCCTCTGGGTGAAAAACTTCCTCCTAATATCCAACCTAAACTTCCCCCGTCTCAGTTTAAAGCCATTCCCCCTTGTCCTATCACTATCCACCCTTGTAAATAGCCATTCCCACTCCTGTTTATATGTTCCCTTCAAGTACTGGAAGGCCACAACGAGTTCTCCATTGAGCCTTCTCTTCTGCAAGCTAAAGAAGCCCAGTTCCCTCAACCTTTCCTCATATGAAAGGTGCTCCAGCCCTCTGATCATCTTTGTGACCCTCTTCTGGACACGTTCCAAGAGCTCCACGTCCTTCCTGTACTGGGGGCCCCAGGCCAGGACGCAGATGGGGCCTCACAAGAGCTGAGTAGAGGGGTACAATCACCTCCCTCTCCCTGCTGGTCACACCTGCAAGCGCACACTGCTGGCTCATGTCCAGCTTCTCATCCACCAGGACCCTCAAGTCCCTCTCCTCAGATTATTAGATATTAGATCAGATTATTATTAGATAATAATTTGGCAATTGCCTATTCTAGCAAAAGATTAGATGCTGATTGTTATATCTCTATAAGAAAAAAACAATAAAATCAAAACCAATTAAAACTTCACTCACAGTAAATTAAAGTATTGCAAGAAGGACAAAAACACTCAAATCTGTCTTTGTACTGCTTTCTAGTTAAAATAAATAAATAAATCCTTATTGGAAACTTTGGAAAGCAGGAATTAGAAAAGCATTACAAGTTCAGAAGTTTGTCCAAACATGACTAGTCCACACATGACCCAAAGCAAGTTAACACTTGCTGCAACATTTCTGAAAAAGAATTATTTCTTTACTGAAAGGGTTACAATAACTTCACAGGCATTACCTCTCTGTACAAATGACATCCCGTTACTTCCACTAACAAATTTATAACACAGTATGCATTTTCCCAAACAATTTAAGCATTCATATTAAAATAATCTAAAGAAAAACAATCTTTCACCTTACTGTTTCTTCATCAGCAAGTCAGTTAAATCACAATTTAAACCTACTGCAATAACCTGCTGGATTACCAAAAGACTCACCACCTCAAGCAATTGTAATATGCAACATCTAAAGATACCTTCTGCTATCACTACATTATCTATTTCAATATCTGAACAAAGCACAAACCATGATAAAATGTTGCAAACCTGTGGAACTTGTGTAGAACTGTCTCTATTTGCAATAGTTGTTTGTGCAGCCTGCCCTCACTTTCTAAGAAGTAGTTTCACTTTTCAGATTTTAATAAGACAGAAAAAGTAATATGGAAAGAGGCACCTTCAGTACTGATCATAAAACAGAAATAAATAGCACAGATTAAGAGCAGACAAGATGCTTATGTGCACTAGTCTTCACATGTATATACTAGCACAGAGTTACTCAGCATATTTCTCAAAACTTGCAGTTGCATGATACTCTCTTGTATATTTAAAATGCATATTTTGTTCACTGACTGAACAATAAAGGAGTGTAAGAAACAGAATATTGGATACCTCCAGATTCTGTAGGATAGCATCAGAGGATGGAGTGTTCTGTCCTTAAACAAGCATATTAAAAAAAAAATACTGTAATGTACTTTGTACATATGGAACTCTTCGTCTTTGTTGCTGTTCCAGAGATTATAGCCTACCTATGCAAGACGTTATGCTCAGAAATACAACGTGCTTAAGAACCGCAGGACAACAGCACCACCCAGTGGAACTACAGGACAAAACAACACCAGTGAAGTCAAAGGTATCCTATATTCACAACACGGCAATAAAAACAGATCGTGTCTTCTCAGAATTACCAGGAACTTTCTCAGAAAGTATTTTAGGTGAGAAAAACTACTAGCATTAGTCTACAATTACAAATTCTATCCTTAATGTTGCTTATTCACTGGCTTGCTTTCTCACCACATACTACTATTCCATTGCTATCAGATAGCTTTTCCAAAGACGTGCATTATAACTCTAACAAGAAAACTGCATGGTCATAAACAAAACCTATATAAAAATTTGGTAGATGATATATTTCAACTTAATTCACAAATGCTTATGTAAAGTTGCATAGTGGAAAACGCAAGGCCAGGCGCTGACACGCTCCTGACAGTCACTTCTTGCATATATTGACAAGCACAGAACTTCCTCCCTTTCATTGCCATAAGACAGAACATATGTGCTCCATACAAGATGTTGACAGCTGAATTACTTCTGAAGAGTATGCTAACTACGGAACTTCAGGAATTGGAAATGAAAGCAGTAATCTTGGAACTATGTGTTTGATACTCCTCTACACACTCTGAAGCTTGCCACCATGAATTCAGACCATGGATATAATGACTTTCCCAGTAGCACCATTTTCTGTTAGCATTTACCTAGATCTCTGTGAAAACAGTGAGATGGGTAAAGTAGCATTAGAAATTATGCACGTTCAGGAATCACAGCAGCCTGCATCTGTCACTAGCTTGTTTTGGACTGATACGTAACTTTTCAGTATGACTTCATTACAAAAATGTCAATTTAATTTCATTACCGAAGTCTTTGGAATTACTAGCATCTCCAGAATAGTCACTATTTTTCTCTTTATAGGTAAAAACACTGAAGACTGTCTGCATCGGATCTCTGCTGCTTTGTCATAGCAGCTGATGTTCCCAAATCCACAAAGCTGCTGACTGCAGCTGTTCAATACGATGCAGAACCATTTGCTCTACTGCAGGAGTTCAGGACCACTGCCATCAGCAATACTAGGAAATGCTGGCAAGAGCCTCTCTCAATACTGAAGAAGTTATGAAGTGAATGCAGTATTCAAAGACCTTCTGAGTGTGTTCCCTATCTCAGTGGGGGTAGGAAGTGGAGGTGAGTGGGTCAGGGCACAGTTGCCAACCAGTGTCAGCTCATCAGTTTTTTCCACAGTATGAGGCCTAAGGGCTCAAGGTAACAACATGATTGTAGAGAATTAATTGGAGATAGAATTAACGGTTTTAATATCTGTTTAACTTTTACTTCCTGTTTCTGGCTACAGCACTGACTTGCTCTATGGCATGCTCCTGCTCTTGCTGTATATCAAATTTCAGGACTTGTTAATGGCTACACTCAGCATCTGCAGTTTGCTGCACTGTTTATCACTTTGTTTTGTTTTGCCTAGGAAAGCTGTGATAAAAGCACTGTGCTCAAGCATAACACAGTATTTGGGCCCTGCATTATTCCAGTCCCTTCAGAGGTATACGTGCACTAATGTGGCCTTACCAACTGCCCACAGTTTCTAGCAGGAAATATCCAGCTGCTCTGGTATGGGGTCCTCCACAGGTTGTAGTGGGGACACACACTCCAGCATGGTTCTGGAGCCTTTCTACTCCTGTGACAGCATTACCTGATGACCATCATTTTTTGAGTTAGCCTGTAAGCTCAAGGAATTGAGTCAGATAATTTTGCTTTGAACTGCAGTAAAGTTTCTGTGCATATTTACTAAACGTACCATTCCAGAAATTTAATGCTGAAAATAATCAACAAAAAAGTGTAATGCATTCAGAAAGATATAAAGTTAGAGTTTGAATCTTTTTCTTACTATGCTGCAATATTTTGTAGTATGATGTCCTGGACAAACTGAAGATTAAGAAGAGAGATTTTTTGAGAACTCAGCTGTGTTACTGGTTGACTGTTTGACAAGGATTCTCAAAGTCTGAAAAACACTAGTATATACTAAATCTCAGTATACTTCCTTCTCACCATCACTGAGCATTTGTGAATAAAATGACCTTCGTAAAAGTGCACTTAAAAATATCCTTTACTACAATTTCAAAATTCTTTTGGTCCTTAAGTTCACTAAGAGTTATGCTAGCTTAAAGTTTCATACAAGTAAATAAGCCAACAGCTGATGTTTTTGAAGTGTAGCTCCTTACTAGGGATACCTCTAACAGACTCTGATGATTCCCTCTCACTGAAGATTACTGCACACACATAGCACGTATGCCAGTTTGCTGCATTCCTGGGCCCAGTGCTGATGCATACAATGTCCACATTTATGGGAATGGGAAATAACATCCAAAGCCACAGGCTGTTAAGGTCTAAGAGAATTGGATCCCACTGCCCCAACGCTGAAAGCTGTCCTTGCTTCTACGTCCCTAATGGTCAGCAAACCTGCAATTAAAATATCTGCAGGCGCCAATCCTGTCAGCATCACAGCAGGATTCATGACCTTATTCTTCCAGGGTTCTGGTTTCTAAACTGGAAATATATTCCTATTTGGTGTAACAGGAAACCTTAAGCAAACTGTAAAGAGTGTAATAATTAAAAAAAAAAAGGAAAAAAAAAAAGAAGGCAAATACACAATATGTGCACACACACTCTTCTGATAACACTGAATTCCTAGGACACAGATTGATTATTTGGGAAACTTTGATGTCTTCAGCACTTAAACATTACAGAATCTGCTTTGGTCACAGTAATGCATTACCTGGTAAATCAGTCTTCATTACATCAATGCCAACTTGAAGCTCAGGCTCAGCTGCAAGAACTGCATAATCTCCTTGATGAGAGACATTGAAGTTGTAATTTGAATATACACTGAATATGCTGTTTGCCAGGAAAGGTTTTCCTTTTGATGTCCTTTGCAAGTGTATTTCATTCCAAGGTATGCACAGCTTTTCTGCAATTAATTTCCGCATCAGCAGGCGACCAGCCTACAAAATAAAATGGAACCAGACAGAACTATTATGTGATGTACAACATAATTGTAGCTGCTAAGACACCACCTGCCTAAAAAAGTATGTTTTCATTAGTGTCAAGAGAAAGTGATTGTTTGTGACAGATCGTTTAGGTTTTCCCCTTTATAAAAGCCCCTGTCAAGTAAATTTAGCCAAAAACCAAAAGCTTTTCACCAGAGCAGGGTATGCAATATGCATATCACTATCAGCACAGAGACTGACAGGGTCCATAAAAAGCAGAGTAAGCCTTGAAGGCGACATAAAATTGGTCCTTCTCTATCTTATTTACTTCAGACACTTTGCTGCACTGATGAATACTCTTTATAATACACTTTTTACACAGCAAAACTCTCTAAAGCTTTCTTTTATGAACAGTCATCCAGTGACTCAGGCACTTCACGAAACGCTGACGAGCTGAAAGTGCTGGGTAACTGCTTACAGCCTCATCAGCCAAAAGCCATCACTGTCGCATTGCTCTGCAGGATTTAAATCCTGAACGGATCACGCGGAAGTCTCAGAATGAAACAGCTTTATTCTCCTACACGCCGCCCTGCTGCCCTCACACGTAACCTCACGGATAAGTCGGTTCTGTCTCCTCCCTCACATCACACTGTAACGCCGACGCCAGGACGCGCTCACAGCACGGACGGCCGTTACGCGGCAGCAGTGCGGCCCTGCGCGCCCAACCCTGAGGGAGCCGCTCAGCCCTTCCACCGTGCCCCCCGCCCTCCCATGTGTGTACCAAGGCGGCTTTGGCATCGCGGGCATAAACAAAGCTGCCGATGCGCTCCTTCTCCTCGGGCTGCACCAGCCGCGCCGCCAGCAACCACTCCTCACGACGGGGTCGCCAGGCGGCGCAGGGGAAAGCCCAGCGTACGCCCCCCATAGCCCCACAGCCCGGCCCGCCGGGCCCGCCCACCCGGTGGGCGGGAAGGAGGGCAGGACCACCTGTGGAGTAGCGACAGCCAATCCGCTGTCAGAGCGGCGCCTGAGTGACAGGGGAATGCGCCAGATGTCGGCCTATCAGACGAAAGGCGGTGCCTTGCGGCTGAGCTGCGCCCGCGGTGTCGTCAGAGTCGCACGAGCAACGCGGGATGGGCGGGCTTTCATGAGGACTGACAGCCGGCGAAGCCATTCCGAGTACAAGAGCCGGGAGAGTGACGCCGGAAGGAGCCAATCTGTTGGCGTCGCTGCTGCGCGGGGGTGGGCCAGACTGGTCGGAGAGCTGCTGGTGTTGGCTGCAGGTGGGTACGCGCCGTTCGGAGGGGAGCGCTAACGGGGGAATGGCTCTTCACCGGGTGCAAGGGGACAGCAGTGCTGACGGCCTCCACATCCCGAGGCCGAGCGGTCGGGCTGCGAGGAAAGAAAAACCGCTCCCAGCACCCCACCCGCGCCAGCTCCAGTCCTTCCTTAGAATGAAGGGAGCCGCCGCGGGGCGCATGCGCGGGCGGGTGCGCATGCTCAGAAGAGCGCTGAGGTCGCTCCCGCCCCCCCGCGGGAGGGGCGCTGTGAGGGCGGGTGTGCGGTTGTGCTGTGTGGCCGGTGCGGCGGTTGCGCTCTGTCACCTTCCTTTGGTGCCTGTCCAGAGTCCGTGGCCAAATAAAAGCGTCTCCGATGCCCTGCTGCGCCCTCAGCACGGGATGCCCTCAGTATAAGGCCATCGGCACGTCACCAGGAGGCAGTTGGTTGGTTTGCTCCTCAGATACAGACTTGAGTATAGATTGGCCGGTGCAAAATATTTCAAATACTGAAGTAATATTTGGGGAAGAAAGCGTTCCAGCAAGGAATCTGTAGTGCAGTTAATTGATTTTTAAAAAACGATTCCCATTAATCTCCCTTGCTTAAGCACGGGGTGCCGTGCATACTCTGCTATGTGTTACCCACACAGACCTCAGCGAACAGCGGAGGAGGATTTCGTACAGCTGCAAAAGCAGGGAAGTGCTGCTCTGTGGTGCCGATCTGTAGCTGAGCCTTGCATTTCAAGTGGTGAATTCTGGGCGCTCAGAGGAGAAAGTTGTGGCCTTGCTGGTGCTGAGTTAAGCCTTTGTCATAGTTGTGATGGAGTGGGATCTTACCCAGTTCCACAAAAATCTAAGGTTTGATTTATAAGTTTGACCTGGCTGTGCTTTCTGCTTACAGAGATAGAAGTGTATCAGTACTTTTAAATAGCTTGTTTATTGAAAAAATGAAAAACAAGCATGGTGCCTTCCAACTCTAAGGATTCTATGATTACACGTAATTATACATAATTACTGGGAGTGGAACTAGATGATCTTTGAGGTCCCTTCTAACCCAAGCCATTCTGTGACTCTATAAGTGCAAACTGAAGCTAGAGATGCACTACATGGTGTATAACGTAATTATGGATTATATGAAGCTGCATTTTAATTCTAAAGAGGCTGTGATTATAAGTGTGCTCAGTATTGCATGTGTGTTCTGAAAAAAGCCTTTTTTTAGTCACATACAGAAATTTAGAGGCTATAAAACACAGTGAAAACAGTGATTTTCTCTTCCAGAATTTGCGATTACAACATTCGCTAGAATTAGAAGCACAACACAGCATTTTTTTTTTCTCCTGAAAACAAAATTATAATTCTTGAACTTCTTTACCTAAATAAATAAATAAATAAAAACACAGCTTTGGAATAAATCCCAAGAAGTTTGAGTCTTTTAACTGAAAATGTTTTTTATCTTCATGGATTGATGTGTTTGTGAGTGGATACGCAACTAAAGATCACTGCTTGCAGAGAGGGATTGTTCCACTTTGGGATTGCCTCCAGGACTCAGTGCAATTTCACTGCTTCCTGCTGGTAGCATGCTGTTTCTTTTTGTGCTTTTTTTTTTTTTCTTTTCATGCTGTTTTTTTCCATCACTTCTAAAGAGTCCAAAGCTTTAAAGCCTCCGTGTCACCTTTTCTTCTTATAACACTGTCTCAATATGTATTATTGATAAATGCCACTTTTGTGAATTAAACGTCTCAGAATGTCACATGCATCTTTTTGATTGTCTGAAAATGATTGACTGAGTATTCATTTTTCTGTGAAGTTCAGTTATTTATGAAAAAGCTGTGAGTCTATCTGTCTCCTTGATAATATATTATGTGGGGTTGACCCTAATAAATTTCAAGTTTTATTAAGTGTCATTGCAGTGGCCAGTTGGCCAATTATTTGATGAGACCTCCCATTATCTGAAGGGGGCCTCCAGGAAAGCTGGGGAGGGACTTTTTGTAAGGGCAGGTAGTGACAGGATGATGGAAATGGTGTTAAACTGGAAAAGGGTAGATTCAGACTAGATGTTAGGAAGAAATTCTTTACTGTGAGTGTGGTGAGACACCGGAACAGGTTGCCCAGCAGGACTGTGAATGTCTCCTCTGAAAATGATTGACTGAGTATTCATTTTTTCTGTAAAGTTCAGTTATTTATGAAAAAGCTGTGAGACAGAGTTGCACTGAATTTTCCAGGCAAGAACCTGGAACTCTGACTGTTAGAGTAAGTTGATAAAGTGGAGAAGAAAAATAATAAACTATAAAATACAAGGCTTTCTACATAGTGTTTGTATTTAAGTTACACTTTTGTTCTCTCTTTCCAGTGTAGTAAGCACTTAAGAAGGTTATAGAATCCTTCAGGTATATGTTCCACTCATATTCATCTTGCTGAGTATTAAATTAGGACTGTTAATTTACATGTGTAGTGCTAAGCAGTGCGTTTTAAAATTGTCAGTAAGCAATTTTTTCTCCCCCTTTGAATAGAAGTGAAAATAATACATCATGTTAATAAGTACATAGAATATGTCAAATACTGAAAATAAAATTTAAAACATTATTTTAAAACAGTGAACCTGACATGCTGAACCTCCCAAGAATTTATAGTGTTCTAATTGTTACTATACTAAAGCAGATGAAATTTATGAGACAGCAGTTTTTGAAGACTTACGCTCCCTTTACAGTTGCATTTAGAATTAAAAAATGAAAACCTCCCTGCAAAAATGTCTACAATTTCTGTCTTTTTATTGTATTAATCCTTTTTCCTATTTAAACAAAGTGTATGGGAACTGTTGAATCACAGCCTGAACCTCTGATTGACCACCTGAGGCGAGTGCTGAGTCAGCTGCAGGGGCACAGGTGAACACAATTTCACCTGAGTGACTGGAAGGGATGGAGCCAGGCTCCACCCCTCCTAGACCCCGTTTAAAGGGCTGACTCCCAATGAAGAAAGATCTCTTTCTGGAGATCCTTCCTCTTGGAGCCCTTCTACGAGCCCAGGACATGGGTAAGATCTTTATTTCATTTCTCCTTTGTAACGTGATAATCTCTCTGGTCCAATACCTGTATACCTGTTTGCCATACAATGAAGTATGTTGTAAAATAGCAGTGCTTATGATTCTACTGGTTTAAAACCCTGCTGTCAAGTAAGACGCACCAACCAAGCAGGGAGCGACAGAAGTAATGCTCTCTTGAATCATAATCTATGTCATAGAGCCATGGAGTCATAGAGCCATGGAGTCATAGAGCCATGGAGTCATAGAGCCATGGAGTCATAGAGCCATGGAGTCATAGAGCCATGGAGTCATAGAGCCATGGAGTCATAGAGCCATGGAGTCATAGAGCCATGGAGTCATAGAGCCATGGAGTCATAGAGCCATGGAGTCATAGAGCCATGGAGTCATAGAGCCATGGAGTCATAGAGCCATGGAGTCATAGAGCCATGGAGTCATAGAGCCATGGAGTCATAGAGCCATGGAGTCATAGAGCCATGGAGTCATAGAGCCATGGAGTCATAGAGCCATGGAGTCATAGAGCCATGGAGTCATAGAGCCATGGAGTCATAGAGCCATGGAGTCATAGAGCCATGGAGTCATAGAGCCATGGAGTCATAGAGCCATGGAGTCATAGAGCCATGGAGTCATAGAGCCATGGAGTCATAGAGCCATGGAGTCATAGAGCCATGGAGTCATAGAGCCATGGAGTCATAGAGCCATGGAGTCATAGAGCCATGGAGTCATAGAGCCATGGAGTCATAGAGCCATGGAGTCATAGAGCCATGGAGTCATAGAGCCATGGAGTCATAGAGCCATGGAGTCATAGAGCCATGGAGTCATAGAGCCATGGAGTCATAGAGCCATGGAGTCATAGAGCCATGGAGTCATAGAGCCATGGAGTCATAGAGCCATGGAGTCATAGAGCCATGGAGTCATAGAGCCATGGAGTCATAGAGCCATGGAGTCATAGAGCCATGGAGTCATAGAGCCATGGAGTCATAGAGCCATGGAGTCATAGAGCCATGGAGTCATAGAGCCATGGAGTCATAGAGCCATGGAGTCATAGAGCCATGGAGTCATAGAGCCATGGAGTCATAGAGCCATGGAGTCATAGAGCCATGGAGTCATAGCACATAGAGGGCAGATAGTGACAGGCATAGGGCATAGAAGGGCAGATAGTGACAGTATGATGAGAAATGGCGTTAAATAGAAGAGGGTAGATTTAGACTAGATATTAGGAAGAAATTCTTTACTGTGAGTGTGGTGAGACACTGGAATAGGTTGCCCAGCAGGACTGTGAATGCCCCCTCTCTGGAGGCATTCAGAGCCAGGCTGGCTGGGACTTTGAGGAACCTGGTCTAGAGGGAAGTGTATACATACTAGTATTAGGGATCAGATGTCTAACAATACAGGAAGTGCTGGAAGGTTGGTTGTATGACGTGTGCCAAACCAGTTGTGTGATGGAAAAGGGCTTGAGTATATAGAGCTTTTATGTGCCATGAGAAGAGTCTGTATGGCACAGAGCCTTATGTTAAGAAATAAAAAGAGACCCTAAGTCTAATGAACCATCTAGTGGAGTTTGGTTTTTGGTACTTCAGATAGACTTTGTAACTGGAATTCCATGGAAGTAAATAGAACAAAAATAAGGAGGCTCATTGCCCAGTTTTCCTGAGCTTCAGATCTATGCAACATATGCTCATGCCATCTATGTTTTTATCCTGCTGTCAGTAACTCAATCAAATATTTATAAATGTAACTGTAACTATTGATTAATTCATATGGCCTTGTAGGAGAATGCATTAAATAATTATAAATACTAATTGGCCCTGTTTTAACATGCCAACTTTAAGCTATCTTGTTCAAGTATTTTGTAGGGCTTTAAAATCATGAACACATACAACAAATGGATAAATTAGTACAAAAACTATCAAATAAGGTTGGAACTGGCTACAAGAAAGATGAGAATTGATTGATTTATTTATTTTCAGTGGAGTGAAAGGAAGAGCAAATTAGGATTAACGATAGCAGTGTTCATTAGTATCTTCCTTAATGTCAGACAAAAACGGTAGTGGTATATTGATAAAATTTGCTTTTAATACAAGATAAGGAGACACTGCTATAATGGATTAGGATTTAGGACTCAATGGATGACCACTGGATGAGTAGTGAGACACTGATGAGAATTTAACCGTCATGCTGTACAATAAATCATAGAATCATAGAAAAGCTCGGCTTGGAAGGGACCTCAAAGATGTTGAAGCTCCAACCCCCCTGCTGCAGGCAGGGCCACCAACCTCCGCATTTAATACCAGGCTGCTCAGGGCCCCATCCAACATGGCCTTGAACACCTGCAGGGATGGGGCATCCACAACCTCTCTGGGCAACCTGTTCCAGCACTTCACCACTCTCATAGTAAAGAACTTCCCCCTGATATCCAGTCTAAGTCTTCCCTCCTTCAACTTATAACCATTTCCCCTTGTTCTGCTATTACTTACCCCTTCAAAGAGTCGGCTCCCCTCCTGTTTATAGGCTCCCTTTAGGTACTGGAGTGCTGCAATGAGGTCACCCTGCAGCCTTCTTTTCTCCAGGCTGAACAATCCCAGCTCCCTCAGCCTGTCTTCATAGGAAAGGTGCTCCAGCCCTCTGTGGCCCTTCTCTGGACCCTCTCCAACAGCTCTCTGTCTTTCTTGTATTGGGGGCCCCAGGCCTGGATGCAGTACTCCAGACAGGGCCTCATGAGGGCAAAGTAGAGAGGGACAATCACCTTTCTCTCCCTGCTGGCCACCATTCTTCTGATGGAGACCAGGATACCATTTGCTTTCTGAGCTGCAAGAGCACACTGCTAACTCATGTTCAGTTTTTCATCCACCAGGACCCCCAGGTCCTTCTCTGCATGCTTACTCTCAAGGATTGCTCCTTCCAGTCTGTATATATGCCTGGGATTCCTCTGACCTAAGTGCAAAACCCTGCACTTGGCTGTGTTGAACCTCATTAGATTCACCCAGGCCCACCTTTCAAGTCTGTTGAGGTCCCTCTGAATGGCATCCCTTCCTTCCGTTGTGTCAACTGTGCCACTCAGCTTGATGTTACCAGCAAACTTGCTGGGGGTGCACTCAATTCCATCATCGATGTTATTGATAAAGATGTTAAAGAGCACCGGTCCCAAGACAGACCCCCGGGGAACACCGCTTGTTACTCGACTCCACCTGGACATAGAACCATTAATCACCACTGTGAATCTAATAACAGTGAAAGAAAGATGAGCTCAAACTGGACTGCATGAAAAGTGCAAGAAATAGTAAAACAAAAAAAACAAATTGGGTCTCATAAATGGCCTTAGAAGGTCTGACAGTTGTTTAACTAATCCTGACAAAAGCTGAGAGAGGACATCTTCACTTGAGAGTTACGACTGAATAAACATCGCAAAGGAAAATTAAGTCAGATGATAATTCTGTCAGAAGATCACATGAATGTAAACATGAATAAATTGAATGTGTACTTAAAAGAATGTATTTGATCTTGTCATCGATAGTATTGTAATACTCTTTCAGTGCAAACATTAGTGGTGAAAGAAAACTGAAAATATACTGTCATTATGAAAGTGATTATGTGATATCTTTGCCTGTGGAGATGAACCTGATGACATTAGATGTGTCTGTGTTCCTTATACAAAGATGAATATTACTGAAACTCGTAATTTGACCAACAGAAAGCAAATAGCAGGTCAGAGCGCGCTATAGAAAATACATGTAAAAGAGGGACATCTACTATCTGTTATCAACTCCAGAAATTTGTGAAAAGAAATGTAAACAGAAATTTGTTTACATTTCCTTAAGAAAAAAAAAAAAAAAGACTTGTTTTACGTAATGCTAAACAAACCTAGAAATTCACTTCAAGTTTCACTCAGATGGGATAACTGCTTTTACTGAAGCAACTCTGCTTTTGCAGATTTAGTCTTTTGAGGAACAGAATTGAAGGTCATATCAAAAGGGTGTTCTAGAGAATTCTGACATACAAAAGAAAGATTCATGATTACAGAAGCTGGAGTTTATGGGACCATATGTTAACAGAGTAAATGGTAGTCTTGCTCTGTATTTTTCCAGTTCCTCAGACTTAAAATGGAAAGAGTGAATATGTGAGATTGTCTGGCCATGGGAACGAGAAGATGCCTGCTTTGAGGGTGCCAATGCTGGGATCAAGATCAATGGATCTTTTCTGTTCCAGGAGACATGGAGGTCTCCTTGTGGGTAGAACTACCTGACTAGATAAAAGTACGGATCAGTCTGCTCTGAAAATACCTCCCATGAAGAAGGTTGCCTGATGGTTAAGTTTGCTCTGAGTGTATCACCTGATCAGATAAGCCTTTTCACAAAGTTTAAAAAAGAAAATCAGTATTATCCTAGACTCCACATTTGGCTTGGACTTTTTTTTTTTGTCCCCTTCTTTGTCAATTCAGGTGGGCCATCATCTATTGCAAGTACAATTAGAATCGTGGACACAGAGTTCTGCAATCCAAGTTTCTGTATGCTTTAGAATAGGGAAGTTGGACTAAAATTTCCAGAAAGGTCAGTTTATGCATCTGTAGCAGTATGAATAGCTCTTAGGATAGATGTAAATAAAATATATCTGAAGTTTCTTAATGCCATCAAAGTGAAATAAAGTATTTTTAACGTAAAAAAAAAAAAAATTAAAAAAAAATGGCAAAGCCCAACTTAACTGTAGTAAAAAAATCACTTCAGTATAGTGATTTTCACTAGAAAAACTTTCTACTGAGAGGGATACTGCACCATGTTAAGTTAATGCCTAAGTAGGCATTGCCTACTTGGCAGGTAGCCATGAGTCTCTATCTCCTTTGCACTGAGAGCTCTAGAAAGTCCATTGAGTTTGGGGGTTTGTAGTATGCAGATGAACTTTGTGGAATCTAAAAGTATGTAATAATTTCTTTCCTTTTCCTCTTCATTTTAAATCAAATTGTAAGAAGGTGAGGGTAAGCTTAGGGACAGCTTGGCTTAAATGACCGTTGAGATCTGTAACATGCTCCTTGATGTGCTTCCTGTGGACTCTTGAAAAAAATTCCTGCAGGTGGGTGCTATGTTGGATACCTTACTTTTCAAAGTATGTGTGTGTATATTTTGCAAAGTAGAACTATTATGCAATTCAGTATAAATGTCACATAAATTTAGAACTGTGCATAGGACTTGGAAACCGATTTCAGTGCTAGGAGTTTTGGTATATGGCATACTGGTTAAAAAAAAAATAATAATGACCATAAAATCAATTACTTATTTTTCCATTTCAGGTTCATGAATAGATTGAAGAAAACATGGCCAATCAACGAGATTACATTAGCAGACCTATTTGCAATGGAATTTCTGTTCCTGAAAATAAAATCAATTCCCTAGTGGCTGAAGGTCATGGACAACAAATTCTGAAAGTACTACAAAAGTTCAGAGAACAAAATATATTTTTTGACTTTAAAATTATTGTGAAAGATGAAGTCATTCCTTGTCATCGTTGTGTACTGGCAGCTTGCAGTGATTTTTTCAGGTAAGTATAATTTTGGCATGAGTTGGCAGGAAATGGATTGGAAATTCTTTGGAAGGGCAAGAAATAATATTATTACAAAAATTAAAAGATAAATCATCACAACTTTTGTATGTCTGCAGAGTTTTCATCAAAGTGGTCAAACAGTGTAATACAGATAGTAAAGTAAATAATTGCACTGTTAGATTTCCAGAATGACCAGCATGGAACGGTCTGTGTACTTCGACACATTTATGCTGGGAAGCATAACAGATTGATTCCAAATACATGTTGCATTCAACAATTGTGGTTAAATAGTTCATAGTTTTGGAGTTGGGTTGGATTTTATTATAGTAAGATGAGTAATCAGAATAGCATAGTTTTTCTTCAGAGTTATTTAAGCAGATAGCTAGTATTTTTTCCAAACTACAAATTTCAGCCTTTCAGTATGAAACAAAGCTGTGATCTTCCTTTTGATACTTAAAGCTATACATTCCTAAGGGACACATTGGTCACATACAGAATTTATGAAGAACCTTGCTAACCTTTTCATTAGCATAACTGAGATGTGCAAATCCCAACTGCAAACCTGTTTCTAGATATATTTTTTACTGAAACACAAAAGTAAGATGCTCTAAGAATGAAAAACTGGGGTCCTGAAAATGAGTTAATGAACTTAATTTGGTTGCCTGTATGTGAGTGATACATTATTCTCAAATGGCATCTGAACATCTCACAGTCTGCAGAAGTCTGCCATATATGACACAGGACATAGGCTAGACATGTGTCCTTAGAACTACTGACTAAAGAAGAAATGCAGATGAAAAATTTCTTCATTGTAGCAACAGATCTGGCTTTGCTTTAACGTATAGTAGTGTTTGGCTCTACAGAGACAGTGATAGAAAGGAATATAAGCATGAAATGGCTTGCAGTAGTAATTTTTAGCTGAAGTAGTGTTTTCACAACCAATAGGCTTTTGGGATTAAAATTTGCCAGAAGAGTTTGTGCGTAACAATTGTTATCAGCAGCCGTAAAATTCATAAGCTGTCCTGGAATGCAAGGCCGATCTATTACCTTCAGGGATTAAAAAGTACCTATGTCCACTAGATAAAAAGCTTTTCATCTAACAGATTATCTTTCATTCCTTTGGACTTCTCTTAGTTTTGGTTTCTTTATGTATACCCAAGATTCAGCAACATTTTGCTCCCTACTTGTTAACTGTTTGATTCAGAGCCTTTTCTTAGCTCCTCTTCTTCTACTTGTACTTCTCAGTTGCTGTTGTTTGTAAGTGAAGCTTTATTTCCTAGGCACCCAGTATCCTTTCCATTTTACTCTGCAACTTAGAGATTTGTATCATAGCTTCAAAAGACTGCGTATTTATTATGGAAAAAGTTATGGGGATGTTAAGTTTCTTATTGTACTTACACCTTCTTGTTCAGGAGGTGAGTTTCTGCTTTATTTGATGTTTACTTTCCAAAGAGTATGCTGCACGCAGTGGCTTTTATTTTCTTCTTTGGCTTCATAAAAGTATGAGATTTTAAATATCACATACTATCCATATACTAATTGTGTAAGAGAGCTATGATATAAAACTCACTTTTTTAAAAATAGGAACTACCTATGGGTTATTGTTAATCCAAATTACATACTCAGTATTTGGAATCATTTGTCTAAATCTTTCTCCACTATCATCTTTGGTCAAATCTGGGACACCGATGCTTGTGCTCCAGGAGCGTGAGGGCAAATGACATGGCAGAACGGTTCTCTTGCCAGATTGCAATATCTTAATTACTTTATTTCAGAATGTTAAATTGTGTGCAGTAGTTAAATGTTAAAAAGCAGTTATTATGTACTTAGTAATAAAGTACTCAAACTTGCAATAAAATTTAGACAGATCTACTGATCAATAATGTTTGTTTCACAATTTCAACAATTGTCTTCATAGTCAGTCACAATCTATTTTTTGTACAGGACATTTTATGATCAAATACTGTATCAAAACCTCATTTTTTTATGACATCTGCCTTTACCCATAAATCTGTCTGTCAGGGCTAAAGCAAAAAATGAAAGCTGCTCCTTGTACTTTTTCTTCTCTCATCACTCACTCACTTTTGTTCCTGAGGAATGCACCCATCATCCACACTGCCATTTGTTCCAACCTGCAGTTTGGAAGGCCTTTTTCCACTTTACTTTCTGTATTTATCCACAGTACATGACCTAAATCAAGTTGTTTTTTTGCTATATATTTTTTAAATCAGCCTTTCTCAAACTGTTGAAACTGATGATGCCCCTAACAACTTTCACTCCCACTGAGTTGTAGATTTCATCTCACTTTGAAAATCCATAGAAAACACAGCTGCTGTCATTTTTGAACCATTGCTTTGAGTACGTTATTAGTAATCCTTTCTTCTGGTGGCACATCAAGCCAATGTATTCTTATTTTTGTTAACCTTCACATTTTAGATCTATACAGCCATGCCACCTTACTATACTCCCCAATTTTCTCCTCCTTCCCACATCAATGTTGCCTTCTGTTTGCTAGATCCTTAATTTCTGTGTATATCTTCTATATTTTATTCACAGAGCCATGTTTGAAGTTAATATGAAAGAACGAGATGATGGCAATGTTACTATTAGTAATCTATCACCCAAGGCAGTGAAAGCTTTTCTTGATTACGCTTACACAGGAAAAACAGAGATAACAAATGATAACGTGGAAATGCTCTTTCAGCTATCATCATTTCTTCAAGTTTCACTCCTTTCCAAAGCTTGCAGTGACTTTCTAATAAAAAGTATCGATCTTGTCAATTGCTTACAGTTGCTTTCTCTGTCGGAAAGTTATGGTTCTGTCCGCTTATTTGATCATGCACTAGATTTTGTACAGCACCACTTCTCCCTTCTATTAAGATCAAGTGAGTTTTTGGAGATGAATTTTGAGATATTACAAAAATGTCTTGAAGCTGATGAACTAAATGTCCCCGAGGAAGAATCAGTGTTGAATGCTGTTCTTCAGTGGACCAAACATAACATTGAAACACGACAGAAATATCTGCCTAATTTGATCAAAAAAGTGAGGCTACACCAGTTACCTGAAAAGACTTTGCAAGACTTTCTGCTTTCAGAAGAATATTTACTTAAAAGTGCTAATTGTTCAGTAATAATCAATGATGCAGTCAAAAGTGTGCAGGACTTCAGCGGACTATTTCCAGATGCACGTCCTTCAACAACAGAAAAATACATATTTGTTCATAAAACTGATGAAGACGGAGAAAACAGGTATACATTTTGCTACAACATCAAAACAGATAAATGGAAAGAACTGCCACATACACACATGGTTGATCTTCCAGGGTCAAGCTTATCTAGCTACGGAGAGAAAATATTTATAACTGGAGGATGCAAAGGGAATTGTTACAGGACGGTCAGGCTTCATATTGCCGAACCTTTTCATGATGCCACTGACCAAACCTGGTGCTACTGTCCAGTCCGCAATGAATTCTCCATAGTGTCAGCTATGAGAAAACCAAGGACAATGCACACCTCTGTTGTCACCTTAAACCAGTTGTTTGTAATAGGTGGAAAGACCAGAGGAGCTCAAGAAACCCGAAGTCTTTTGGATGTAGAATCATATAATCCTCTCTCCAAAGACTGGAAATCTGTAAGCCAATTACCCAGAGGAATCTACTATCCAGAAGCAAGTGCATGTCAGAATATAATTTACGTCCTTGGCTCAGAAGTAGAGATTACTGATGCTTTTAATCCGTCTCTTGACTGCTTCTTTAAGTATAACGCTATGACTGATCAGTGGTCGGAGCTTGTAGCAGAATTTGGGCAGTTTTTCCATGCAACTCTAATCAAAGCTGTTCCAGTGAACTGCACACTGTACATCTGTGATCTGTCCACCTACAAAGTCTACAGCTTTTGCCCAGAAACCTGTGTTTGGAAAGGGGAAGGATCTTTTGAATGTGCTGGCTTTAACGCGGGGGCAGTTGGGACAGAAGACAAAATTTATATATTAGGCGGTGATTATGCTCCAGAAGAAATCACGGATGAAGTTCAAGTCTACCACAGTAACAGGTCTGAGTGGGAAGAAGTTTCCCCGATGCCAAGAGCCTTAACTGAATTTTACTGTCAGGTCATTCAGTTTAATAAATACAGGGACCCCTGGTCATCTGTAATGACAATTTGCTCTGGAGAATTTTGAAATTCCTGAGTCAAAATAATCTGTTTAAATGCACAAGTTTTAGAACAGATTTTTCAGTATTAGTTTGCAGAAAAATATGTATTATTTTTGTTTTAAATCTTCAGTTTAAATTGTCTGCTATAGAAATGTTTCTGAAAGGGTCTATAAAATTCCCATTCATCCTAGTCATTATATATTAAGAAATACTTAGTTTTATATACAAGTCTTCTCTGTAATTATCTGAATAATTTGAAAATAGTGCTTTTCAGAAAAAAAAAAAAGTTATGAGGAATTTATTTTGTAATATGTGCCATTATTTCTGTAATAATCACAGTTGCCCCAGGTGATATGATAAATTGCTGAGTGAGGAAACTGATAGTGATACTGTTTTCCCTACGTAACTGAAGTTTAAAGAAATCTACATTCATGTTGTTTCCTTTTTATTTATTTATTTATTTATTTATTTATTTAGGTATTCACAAACCTGTTAGAGAACTTCATTGTCAATTTTATCTTATTAGAATGACCTGAGCAAGGGGAAGAGCCAAAGTGACCTTCACAGCTTTAAAACCAGGTGTCTAACTTGAAGAGACTGAAAATTCCCATCATCTTACATCAGCTCTTCAGTTGGACCCGTTCTTTTCCATCCTTGTGCCTTAGTAGTAGCTGTACTTTCTGTTTTCATCCCGTCGCTGTGGCAAGACAAACTTTGATAACATTTTGTAGGGTGAGCGAGATTTCTACAGTGTGGGTGATTCACATGGGAAGTTGTGGCTGCACAGATGGTCACCTCAATCACTGCAAGAAAAAAGACTTCAGGATGTTTTCTAACAGAAGTCTATCATCTCTGAACTCTGCAGCAGTTTCTGCTAAGCAGCCAATAGGCTCCTTACAGCAGAAAGTTGCAAGATTAAGTTTTAGTTGTTGCTTCAGTTAACTACTGGAAAAGTTTGTATCTTGTAATGCATAGAATAAAAAGGTAGAAAAAAAACCAAACCCATACTTAAAGTAAGTAGTGTTTCTGAAGGAAAATAAATCATTTTTTAAAACTCCTATAGTATTTTAAATGAATTAAGACGCTTTCATCTTCATGGCAATTTTAAGTGATAAGTTATTACAAGGTAAACACTATGCAATATATTGCTTGAGAAACTATAGTAATCTATTATGTTAAAATTGTAATGGATTTTCAGTATTAATACTACTGTGAAGTAAATTTGATCTAATGCATACAAAGTGTCTGCCCAACAGGACACTGGAATTATCTAGGCTTCATAAACTCACTTGTAATCTTCCACAGCCTGAGAAATTTCTTTCTTTCCAGATATTTAAATAAGATTTCAGTAGCCCTTATGTATTAATTAGGCCATAAAGTTGTGTTATGCCAGACAGAATGGTTCTAAACATCTAAGCATGTCTTTTCCAAGCAGCTTAAAAATGAACAAAATTTAATGCATCTTTTACATGGCTTCAGACAACCACTGTAATTTTGCTTTCACATCTCTGCTGCATGTACTTTTGGCAAAAGTAAAGCTCAATATTAATGTTTAAAGCTTTATATTGCCTAGCAACATATTTCTCTTTCAAACAGTAAACAGTGGAAATCTCCAGTTCTGTCATTTGTATAATTTATCAGATATCTTTCAAAAGATAGATAATATTATAAATATTTTCATAAGGATGTAAATGAAAAGTATGCACATTTGGATAGCCTATTAACAGTGGAACTTTCCCCCTCAGTAATTTGTATTAAGATATGTGTCAGTTCTGTAGAAGTAAATAGTTTGTTGTAGTAGTATTTCAGGTAACTTCCCCATTTATTTTGATCTTTTCATAGTGAATCTCCAAATCATATTATAAGTAGAGCTAGACTGGTAACCTTTACAATCATTTTATATCAGAACATGCCTACTTTTTGTTAGTAAAAATGATACGTATTGTATAGTTAGGAGAGATGGAGAATACCATTCCTGCTTATTAAATTATCAAGGGAAAAAATAAATAGGAATATAGGAGAATAGGAGTTTTAGCATTAGTAGGCTAGTCAAGGTAGCATAAACTTCATTTAATTATCACAACTTGTCACTTTCCATCAGAAGTACAAGGCTGCACAGAACTGCCAGGCCATGGCCTGAACCAGTGGTTGAGCACCAGGTGAGAAGGCATGGCTAACCCAGGGAGCTCGGGTACAAGCAGTGCACCTGAGTGGCTGAAAGGGTGGAGCCTGGACTCATCCCTCCTCATCCTCATCCCTGCCAAGGGAGCAGAAGCTCCTGGGTAGAAATTGTACTCTTCTTGAGCTATCACTGGTTATTAGAAGGAGTGAGCAATTTGTCTTTGTTATCTTCTGTTGCTCCATAGTGCTTGTATCCAAGTAGGAGATGCTGTCATTGCCTTCTTTTGCTGCACAGGGGCCCAATTCTTGTTTGCTTGTGGTTTTATGCTATTTTTATACCCAAGTAATGACCATGTAATTTATGCAATGACAACAGTGACACATTATGCCCATCTTATATGGGTATAAACAGCTATGCAAGTTAGAAGAGACTAGAGAACTGCAAGTTACTTTCTGTTGCTTCTGTCCTGACCAAATTGCTGGGCTGCATAAACAGAAGAGTCAGTCACAAGTTCAGGGGATGCTCTTTCTTTCAAGTATTTTCTTACAGTATGTTTTATTTGGTATACTTGCTGTATGCTTATACCTCTGCCATATGACACCAAACAGAGCATATGTGGTAAATTATTTGTTATTCATATATATATATATATATATAGGAAAAAAAAAAACCAAAAACCTAAACATAACTTTATTGGGAAAAAAGACATGCTTCTTTGATATTCTATGCTGCATTTGCACAGGAACTAGTGTCAGTTCCCAGTCCAACAAATCATTCATGGATTTCGGATGGTGTTTTGCTCTCTTAATTGGTGATGAGGAAATTAATTAGTAGCATCAGTTCCTTTTTACTATTTATTACAAAAAGTTACTGTGAAATAGAATTAATTTTCTTCTGTTACGTAGGTAAACCCATGGAGGAGAAAAAAGAAAAACTTATTTGTTGTAATTTCAGCGTGATAGGAGAAGGGGAAATGGTTTCAAACTGAAAGAAGGGAGATACAGACTAGATGTAAGAGAAACATTTTTTTTACATTAAATGGTAGTGAAGCACTGGCACAGGGTGCCCAGAGAGGTGGTGGTGCCCCATCCCTGGAGACACTCCAGGTCAGGCTGGATGGGGCTCTGAGCACCTGATGGAGCTGTAGGTGTCCCTGTTCATGGCAGGGAGTTGGGCTAGATATCCTTTAAAGGTCTCTTCCAACTCAACTGATTCTGATTCACATGGAGGGCTGAATCTGATAGTGGAATTGAATGCAGAAGAAGCTATGTTACAAAGTCATGGTTAAAAACAAGGCTTTAAGATAAAATTAATGACTTATTTATCACAGGATTTGTAATATATCTAGTGATGGGTGAAATCTCAGTGAAGTCAACTGCACTACTCAAAACAATATGGGTTTCTTGCATGAGTTACTTCTGTAGGTCTGGATCAGATATATATTTTAGCTGACTACACAGCAATTACAGAATTTTAAAAGATCCCAAAATTACTGCAGGGTGATTTTTTTTTTCTACAACTTTTCTGACTTTTCAAAGCTCACAGAACTTAATAAAAAAGTATGTTCCTCTGAAAATAATGCATTACTAGATAACGATTACCTAGGTTCTCACTGAAATATATGAAAATGTTTAAAACATACAAATTGCATGTAAAGGTATATGCTACTATTTGCACCTAAATGATGTAACCAAAACATTTCTAATAGTTGTTTACTGTATGTCACAGAACACATTATAAGCATGATCAGTACAATATACATTAAGATAATATACACGTGGGATTTTAATACCCAGTAAGGATTATATTGGATAGTTTGATAAGAATGCACTGAAAACATTATGGCACTTTGGTAATGTTATCATACTGGTTTAGTTACAATAAATATCAATTATTCAGGTGTTTATATTGATTATGTTTGCACAGACCTGATAATTATTATTTCTGTATTAATGAATTTATTTACTATATTTAAAATATGTTAGTAGTAAGTCAGCTTACTGCTGTTAAAAATTCATTATATTTAAAAAATGGAGTAAGATTTATTGGTCAGATTTGTTCCCAGTGTTACTCCATTAAGAAATCTGTATACCTCTTCTGATTAGTGATAAGTATTAGGTAAGGTGTAGGATATAGGATGTGCTGATAGCATTTGGAAATGTGGAGTCTAACTTTAGATGTTTCTGCTTGTGGTTGACCAACAGGAGGCAGCGTAAGATCTATTTTAATTAAGACAGAATTAAACCAGGGATATTTTGACAATATTTGTATGTGAAAATTATGCTCGGTTTACTTTTTCCCTTCTAACATCTGATAAAGCATAGAGATCATTAAAATCCTGCTGCTGCCTGGGCTCTGCTGATATGTGGAAGTATGACACTACTGTACGTTTGCTGAGATGTTCATTCTTCTGTGAAATAAAGCACCAAGCAACTGAATACTTCCCTGGTCTCTGTTATTGTTCTTGGGTTTGCTTGCTTGTTTCCAATGAGTTTCAAAATGCAGAGAATCTACAATGTTTCCAACTAGGCTAACATCTTTTCCAACTGGTGAACAGTTTGTGTATTAGGATATGACCAAGAGAGCAATTAGCAGGCACAAAAACTGCAGTGACAGCATATTTGGTGTTTGTTTTTTTCACCATCCTTGAACTTTTTATCTGCACATCGTTTGTAAATCAATTTGCTTTTATCAAGCTAAATTAATTTCGTCTGCTGGAAAGCTGTATTTTTATTTTTATTTTTACTGCATAGTACTTGTTTAAATTGGTATTTTTTTATTGGCTGCATCTAGATCAGATTGGTATGTAGTATTTTCAATAGTTTAAATATTGAAAATGATTATATATTTATTTTGAAGTGGGCTTCCATGCTACTTTAGACGTTGCTACTCTAAAATACACGAATGCAAAGTCTGCAGATGTGGCATTAAGTGAGGGAGCCCTGTGTTCTTATATTCCTCCAGAACTTAAAGTTCAGTGACCTTCACAGTCTGTATCACAGACTGTATCACAGTATCTTACCCAATATACCAAATCATTTGTAAGAAGTTACACTCAATGGTTTTCTTAGTTCATGAATAAGTTAAATACTTAGAAGGAATATTCACAGACCTTACTCACTGCTAAACACCTAAGTCACCTTCCTTGACCAGCACATTTCCTTTATCCTGCCACAATTATATGTAATGTTATGGTTGGACAGCATAAGTTTCAGGTTATTTTCTCCCCTTCTGCCTTGAATTCTCTGCTATTGTTACTACTTCTAGCTGCAAAGATAAATTCTCACAGTTACCAGTAACATGCAGAGCAAACAGTTCCTGGAATTATAATTGTATCTTCAGTTTTCTTCTGTTTCAGTCAGCTACATGTTAATTCAAGTGCGTTCATGTGAATAAAGGTGGTCTAAAGACTTGGGAGGAAGCTGGTATATATCAAATAGCCTCTGCAACAATGGAGTAACAGTTGGGGAGAAAGGAGATCTCTTTAACATTAGGAGAACAGCTACCATGAGATCTCATACTTCAATTTATATTAATGAGCAGTAATCATATTTAGTGCTTTTGTGCTCCCTATGAAAAAGGGATATATTATTATAATTAGCACTAATTATTTTTGCAGATTGGCAGAGGCTCAGGCTGGTAATGAGTTCCCTTCTTTATCTTTTTCCACCTATTGCACTTCAATCCGGGTTGAACTAGCTTCCAACACCTCCAGGGCACACTTGATTCTTATTTATGAGCACTGTCAAAACATATAAATAATGTAATAACATAGACTAAAGCCTTGGTCATGCATAGGTTTTATTAAATACAATATACAGTGTAAAACATTGCCAACAAAGGGGTATGGTCTTATTGTCCAGCTCTCCACTATTTCCCTCCTTCAATTTTTACTGTACACAGTGGGCATAGTGTAGCAGCAGAACTATCATCTTCTGTGAGCTGATAAAACCACGTAGGCCTGTGTGAATGTCTCTGTGTGAACGCAGTGACCTGCAGCTTACTGTGTCTATCTGTAAGGGCCCGGTCATCAGTGAGCAAAGGAGCCAGTGCGTGCAGAGATCGGGCAGAACACAGGTAACGCTTTTCAGCAACGTATGTAAACGTGTATGTTAATTATCCATCTCCAAGCAGTGCCTGAGGCCCACGCAAAGGCCGCGTTGCCACGGCAACGAGACGCACAGAGGGCGAAGGCCGGGCACCTCACCAGGGGCTGCGAAGACAGGAAAAGGGGCCGCGACAGCACAGCTCCGCTACAACACTTCGCTCGCGCGTTCGCTTTCGTGAAGTAATATTGCGGCTTACATAAGCGGCAAATTACAAAACATTTTCTCTCACCACAGAATCATCTGGATGAGCGTTACTTGGCTCATTTTACAAATGAGCCCCACCGCAGGAACGCAGCCCACCCCAGACCTACAACGCGCCCTCCCAACACCTCACTGGGCCCAAGAAACGCGCCGCCGGAAAGTCATGGAGGGGAGGGCGGGCTTTGGCAGAAACTAGCCAATCATCGGAATTCATTGATCAGACAAGCAGCGGCCGCAGCCAATGCTGCATGGGGCTGCGCCAGCGGTGTCCCCGCGGGGGAGTTACGGCGCTCAGAAGCTTATTTGGGGCATTCCGGCGCGTCTAGGAGGGCGGGACAGGAGAAAACAAGCGACGGGCCTCAGCAGCCAATAGGTGCGCGGAAAGGGCTGATGGGCACTCAGATCGCCCAATAGGAGGGTGTCGGTCGTTAAAGGGCCGGCGACCCGGTGGGGTGAGTTGGGCGTAGGTGAGTAACGTGCGGGGTTCCTGGGGCGGGCGCGGTTCGCGGTGGGACTGAGGTAGTCGCGTTCCCGGCGCCTTATGGTGGGCTGTCGGTCCGGTCCCCAGCCCTCGGCCCCTTTGTGGGCGCAGAGCGGTTGCGCTCTCAATCCCGGGGAGCGTTGAGGCGACAGCCCGCTGCCCTCCCGTGAGGGGTGTGGGGCTCTCGGTCTCCAAGGGTCTCCGTTGCCCGGAAGCCCGGCTTGGGAAGGGATGTCGGCGGGCTGTCCGCCGCCTTTGTTCCCTGTGAGGGCTCCCGGCGCCTCCTGGCGGGTCTGGGCCGCGCCTGACGGGAGGGCCGAGGCTGGGGGCTTTGCGGCCTCCTTACTTTTTTCTTTCTACGGTTCTGAACTAAGAGCGGTGGGGTTTAGGTTACACGTTAGGAAGAAGTTCTTCACTGAGAGGGCAGTGGGGCCCTAACACAGCTGGCCAGAGGGCTGTGGCGCCCCATCCCTTGAGGCGCTCAGTGCCGGGTTGGATGGGGCCCTGGGCAGCCTCAGCTGGTGGGGGGCAGCCGTGCCCATGGTGGGGGGGGGTTGGGTTTGGATGGACCTTGGGATCACTACCCACCTAAACCGTTCTGTGTGTGCAGTAGTACCAATTAAACTGATGTGGAACGTGTTTGTTTAGAATTGTTTCAGTACGGCATTTTGCTTAATTATGAACTAAGCAAGGGGGTGTAGAGTGAACAAAGGCAAAACAGATGCTACAAGGAGGGATGTCAAGGGCGGAGGGGGGGGGGGGGAGGTGTGAGCCGAGGAATGCAGCCTTCTCTCTCTCTCGCACCAGGCACTCATGCTCATGTATTGGTTCAGACTGTGACTTAGGAATTCCACTACAACCTGCAAGACATGATTACTCAGCAATTTGGGTGGAGAATATGATAATAACTTGTTAGAATAAATTGTAATATCCCCTCCTATTCTAATTGTAATATCAGAATAATCTACGCCTAGTTTCTTAGAATCAATTCTAATATCTCCTCCCATTCTTGCATATGTATAACTTGTCTCTGTAAATATCCTTAAACTGTCACTTTGTGGCATGCAAACTAGGAGGGGCTACCCCCTTTGCACCCAACATGTGCACAGTGCTGTAATAAAAATATATACCTGCTTTATAACAACTTTGTAGTTATAGAGTTTGATTTCCACAGGTCAATTTGGTGAGCCAGGCAGGAGAGTTCTTTGCTGTTCTGCAAGGCTGACCAGGATGGGGACCCTTTATGCATGCCCCAAGGATTCTCGGAGAGGCTTCCCCACCTGGACCTGCCACTGCAGAGCAAAGAAAGAACCCTGGATGCAGACAAGGTATATTATAAGTACAGGGGACCTGTAAGTCATAAGGAGATGTCCTACGCAGGGGTGAAGAAGCAAGGGTGCTCCTCCTGAAGGTGGATCTGCAGGCATAGGTTGGGTGATCACAATCAGGGTGGGAGTATACCCCTCCATCAGGAGGTGGGGACCCACTTATGGAGGTATCTCGAGAATTCTGAGAACCTCTCAGGTGAAAACTTGTGAGGCATCCTGAGAGCGACACTATAATGTGCTCGGGAATTTAAGCTTTGTCATACTTTGGAAAAATCATGACAACAAAAGATGTATTGGATCTGTAGTTTAAAGTGACTGATCAGTGGGGGGCATATGCAGTTAGCTACCAGGAAGAGGCCTGGTAGGATCTGTGTAACAAGTAAATGTTCGAACTGGTTTTGATAAGCAATGTGTTTGTCATTGTCATTATCTTTGTGATTGTTAAGTGTTTCTGTTATAAAGTTATTGTTTGCAGAATTCCATCTATGATACAAGGGCTCTCGTTGCGGGGGGATGTTGGTTATCGCTCTTGCTCAGGGAATTCGGTGTTCCTGTGCCCTGGGGAAGTAGGCAGACTCCTAGGCCAGATAATACCCAGCAATGGAGGCTTTATAAGCGGCTGCTACATAGTGTGAATGCTAAATATTGGATCCAAGGTGTGAGTGGTGTGAATGTGGGAATTGAGTATAATTGCATGTTTTTTTTTTACCCCAAAACGATTGCAATCCTGTATTTGTTATCAGAGGCCTGCCTTGTAATACTGTCCAGGAATTACAGTGGGATAGAGGAAACTGGCATTTTGGTTGTGATTGTGGACTGGGGTTTAAAGAGGAACATGTGTTTGTTCAAACTAATATACTAGCTATAAGGTGTGGACTTTGGGGAACAATAAAGAATCAATAAAGATTAGTTTGAGGGAGCATGGGGAAAGGAAGTTCCCAGGCGATATTGCTGGAGAGCCTGGGGGCCCCGTGAGTAAGAAAACTTTAATTAAATATAGTAATCAGTGGTGGTTGAAAGGTGGTGAAAAATGGCCTTTAATTGGTACTCTTTTGCAATTAATGTTGTTTTTGTGAAATGAGACAATGGAAGCGAGAATAGCCTTCATCTGCAGAGACCTAGGAAACTTGATATCCCAGTGTTGGCATGGAAAGCCTCCAGATGGGAGTCAAGAGCAGGGCTCTGGGACCCAGAGAACTCCTCAGGAAAGATCAAAGGGTTGTGGGGGGTGACTAGAAGGGACGAGGAGGGTTCCACCCTCACTGAACAGAAAAGCAGTTAGTGCAAAAAGCAGCACGGAATTTGGCAACAGATGCAGTAACGGTTAAGGGTGGAGAAAATTAAACTAGGGGAGGAATTGCAGCAAAGTGTGGAATTTTTGGTAGATGCTGGGGCAACTTATTTGGTGTTAAATACTTCTCTAACTCCAGTGAGTGATGAATTTGTAACCATAAGGGAAGCCACTGGCCAAAGTGAGAAGGCTTACATTCTTAAGCCTTTACAATTTAGTATAGGTAAACAGGTAGGGATACACAAATTTTTGTACATGCCAAATTCACCAAAGCCTTTACTAGGGCAAGATTTCCCAGAGCGACTGGAAGCTGAAATAAAGTTTAGGAAAGGAAAATTGGAATTTGAGGTAAAAGACAATCAGTTAATAGAGGTGCTTAGTTTAGCATTTGTCACTACCCCTGCTAGAACTGGGATCCCAGATGAAGTAAGTGATCAAGTTTATCCTGGGGTGTGGGTAGTAGAAAACCTCAGGAAGGGCTAAGAATGCAGCACCAATAGCATTCGGAATAAAGCAGGGAGATCAGTAGGTTCAAATTAAACAGTACTCCCTCAAACTCGAAGATAGGAAAGGAATCCAACCAATAATTGACCATTTTCAGAAATACAGTTTGTTAGTGGAGTGTGAGTCAAAATACAACACACCCATCCTCCCAATTAGAAAACCGTACAGGAACTACCAGATAGTACAAGATTTAAGGGCTATCAATAGAATAGTGGAGGATTTATACCCATTGGTAGCATACCCACATACACTGTTTACAAGATTATCAGGGGAATTGGCATGATTTACTGTTCTGGACCTAAAAGATGCCTTCTTTTGTCTACTGTTGAGTCTGGGAAATCAGATAATGTTTGCCTTTGAGTGGGAGAATCCTGATTGCGGAAGAAGAACACAACTTACATGGACAGTGCTTCTCCAGGGGTTCGCAATATGGATACGGCAATGCTGCACTTTCGCATTACGCCAGAAGGACAGAATGTAGTCCTCAGCGAATGTCTCGCTCTCCCTGACGAGGAAGGAGCCATCGGGGGTCCCATCTCAGTGCAGTACTCCATCAGCAGCCGCTCAGCGATGTGCCACCCACCGTACCCTGCTCCTAGCCTGCCATGGAAACATTCCTGCATGAAATGCAGCTCAACATTGGCGCTCCCCTCCTGTGCAGGTCATCTCCCCTGTCTGTTCCTGGCCGGGACAACATAGAGCGGGTCCCATGCATAATTGACGGGGTCTTCCTTCAGTTGGCAATCTGCCGTCGGCTCCTTTGTCACACATGGACCCATGGTTCTTTGCCACTCACCTCCATCAGCCACCTCAGGTTCCACTGGTCAGCTTGACCTTTATAGCATCTGCCCATGCCAGGTGTACAAGCTAGACATCTCATGATTATGTCGAGAGGTTCTGTCTGGCACGAAGTTAACAATCTTTGGTTTTCTCTCTCCATGTCTGCTGAACTTGTTTACATCTCCCAAGGTCTTTTGCTAATCAGAGTGAGAATGTCTTTATATACTGATTAAAGGAAGTGAAATACAGGACCTGGATAAACTAATTGGAGAGTATACAGAAACAAGCATTGTAATGAAAGAAAGAAACTGGGAAGAGCAATAGCAGTAGCAGTTGCACTAGAAGCAGTACAACTACCTGAGAAGGTGGCTATCATGTATTGTAAAGCCCACCAGAAGGGAGAAACAACTGAAGAAGTGGGCAATGCATTAGCTGACCAAGAAGCAAAAAGAGTGGCAGAAACGGAGGACGTAGAAGTGCAGGCCTTGGTTCCAGATGGTTCAATTTTCAAAATTCAAATTGAAGGTAAACCAAGATAACCAAGATATTCAAGGGAGAACCAAAAATTGATAGAGGACTTAGGAGGGCAGGTGGGAAAAGGAGGGTGGTTCAGAACAAAATAATAGTTCCCATCTCCCTATTATGGGCCATAGTCATGGCTAAGCACAGGAAAACTCACTGGGGAGCTGAGGCCTTGTATGAATACCTGAGCCAAGGGATCGTGGCTTGGAATTTATACACCACCACTGAACAGGTAACGCAGCAATGTGAGATTTGTTTCCAGAATAATCCTAGAACAGGCCCCAGGGTCCCGTTGGACAAATAGGGAAGGCAAATTATCCTGGGCAACAATGGCAAATTGATTTCTCTGAACTCCCAAGAAAAGAGGAGTATAGGTATATGTTGATATTAACAGACACCTTTACAGGTTGGCCAGAGGCTTTTCCCTTTCAGAACCAACAAAGTGCAGGAAGTAACTAAAGTGTTGTTACAAGAGATAATTCCAAGATTTGGGGTTCCAGAACATCATATATATATATGATATATATGTTTCTTCTGAAGGTCTAAACAACCAGGTGGAAGTTATGAGACGAGGAAACAGTGTAAGATATACCGAAAGATGGAAAGTGGGGGGCATATTTTCATAAATCCTTAGGAGAGAATGGTATTGCTAGATTATAGAAAAGGGGGGAATTGATGTGGAACATACTTGTTTAGAATTGTTTTAGAATGGCATTTCACTTAATTTTGAACTAGGCAAGGGAGTGTAGAGCGAACAAAGGCAAAACAAATGCTACAGGGAGGGATGTTGACAGGGGGTGAGCGAGGAATGCAGCCTTATCTCTCTTATGTACCTCTCTTATACCTGCTTTATAACTACTTTGTAGTTATACAGTTTGATTTCCATAAGTCAGAACCATCTCTCAATACTAAAATTTGTCCCAAGCCAACGCAGCCATCTGTTTGGAACTACACCTTAAGTTTCCTGGAAAGCCCTGGGTTTAGTATTATGTGAAGACTGTCCACTTCTCAAATTTGGTTTTAGAAGAAGAGGTTACAGGGCCTCCTGATCTAATGCTTATTTTTTTCAGTCATAACTTCTGGAAATTTTAAACATGAAGACAACCATGAAGGTGTAAATAACAAAAACAAACAAACAAAAAACAACTGGATATATACATATATATGTATATACTTAGAGGACTCTGTGGGCTATTTTGGTGCTGGTTGATTATGATTTTTTGTGTTGTTTGTTCGTTGTCTTTTGTTTTGTTTTTTTTTGAAACACTCCATTGTAGCATGGGCTCACACAGTAAGATGCGAGGAAAGGAAAAATAAAGACATAGCAGTAGACTGTAGACACCTCTGCTGTATTTTGAGATTATGAATTTTCTGTATATTTATGGATTGTTCAGGTTAGTTTCACAATACTGTTTCATTTCAGCAACGACATATAGTTCCAGTTTCTTTAGACCAGAGGTGAGGGCCTTCTTAACCTTCAGTTGATTCTGGCCTGACAGGACTGTATCAAACTCAGTGTCACATTACAGGCTCTCCTGGGCGCACCTCGAAAGCTTTCTGTTATCTCATGATGAAAAACCCTTCTCCTTCTCTGGACAGCACTTTGCATTTGTGCCCAATTGGTGCACATTTTGCATTTGTGTTCCCAGTAATGTGTGCACAGCTGCTAGTCACGTCAGAGGCTGTTTGCATCATTTGTCACTTCTCTGGGATTTCTCTGTCACATAACCAGGCTTTTGTCATCTCTCCTCTAATCTGCTCATCCCTTTTCTGAGTGAACCACTTTTATTCCCAACTGATGCACTCAGCAGACTTTATCTGCCGTGGAATCTTCTGCTAAAGACACACAAACGTTGAAGTTTTATGGTTCTGATTTTGGTAAAAGCTGAAATGTTTGTCTGGAATTATTTCTGAATGTGTGTTTTGTCGTTTTAGACCTCAAACCAGAAATCAAACATGCTTTATGTTTTGTTGTTGTAAATTAATATTTTCCAACTGCTGATACGTTGTTTTTTTTCTTTCTTTGTAGCGATCCACAGTGTATACAAATCCTTGCCTGTTATCATTCCTGTCCCTTAAATAGTTTTAAGCATGGAGCAGTTCGTTTTTTTTTCTGAATTAAAAGTAATATCCTGGACACCATCTAGAAATATCTGAGTATTAGAACCAGAATTTTACCAACCTCAGTTTTATTTAGATAATAGTGCTTTTTATTTAGTATATCAAAAAGGTAAATGATCCCAGTGTGGAGTAGGACCAAATCTGCTCATCTATATACTGCTAAGAGAATTCATTAGCACCATTTGCGTCAATGAGAAGAGAAACATCTTCAGTGAGGCAGTGTGCTTTCAGAAGGCAAAGAGTTAGAAAAAATGAGGTGTGCTTAACAATTAGAGAGTTATAGCCAAGTGTTTTAAAAAAAGGTAGGTTTCAGAGTTGCTTTCAGGGGCTTATGTCATATATGCTATAGGAAAAAAAAGGTTTAAAAGAAAGCTATGCAAAGTGGCATTTCATGCCATGGTTTCCCAACGTAGTAGTGCAGTGCTTGACCTGTAACTTAAAATCCAAACCCAAGACTTGGCACTTGTGGAAGAGCAGATGGGCGATCAGGGCAGTGATGCAGAGCACCTGGGTGAGCAGCAGTGGGACTGACCTGCAGGGTGACCTGGCAGCTGTGTATTTTAACTTGTGAACTGGTCTACAGCTAAGAGGAAAGCTCAGCTGCCTATCTTCCACATTCATGTAGAATTGTATTTAAAAAATAGCATGGATGAAAAATTGATTTAAAAATCTGAATCTGATACTTAGGTAACGCGAAAGACAGTTAATTATCTATTAATACATCCAAGAGTTTGATATATCCTGTTTGCAAGTACTTGGGGAAATCTGACCCGTTGTCCAATAGCTAGCCAAGTACTTGGATTAAATTCAAGAAGTTCTACCAATTTCAGTAAAAATAAGTGACTTTTGACTTCAAACAAAGGTTTAGTGCCTTGGTAGTGATAAGTCGGAAAAACTGTCTATGCTTTGTGTTAGAACTCTGCATAACTCAGGATCAGGCCTTGGGCAACCTGTGGGTGTCCCTGTTCAATGCTGAGGGGTTGGACTAGATGACCTTCAAAGGTCCCTTCCAACTCTAAGGATTCTGTGATTCTATAACTCTTTGTACCTACACACGTGTGCATGCAGTTTCTGAAGCCAGTGTGAAGTACCAGGCACCAGAATTCAGCTTAATCTTTTTATTTATCAATTCAGAATAAACTGTCTCATTAACAGTAAAACTTCTAAAAACAGTCTTAGTTCTTTCTGTGTATTGGTAGCTCTTCTGGAGCTCTTCTGCTCAATGACTTTTAGAAAGTTTTTTAATATAAACACTGAAGATGAATTTGAGTTTAATAGATAGGTCAAGAAATTCAATTACTATAAAGACAGAAAAGAACTAACACTGTAATTAGGATCTGAAAAGCAGAGTAAGTACCAAATAAATTGATTTACTGCCAGAGAGAAGTAAGTATGATGCTGCTTCCTTGAAAGCCCAAATATCTTTTCATGGCAAACTTGTAATAATGAAGGTTAAAGGAGAAGTTTAAAGGTCAGGTAAAATGTCTCTGAAAAAAACACCAGTGTAATTCTTGCAGGTACGGAGATACAGTGTTGTGTTGTGGTATAAATCTGACTTTTTAAATAGCAGAAAGTTGGGAGCGGGTTGTTTTTTCTGTGTTGTTGTTTGGTTGTTTTTTTTAAATATTGGTCATGGCAAGAAGTGCATCTGTGTTACAACTGTAAGTTATAGAATGTATTTCAATCATTCTCTTTTCTCAAGATGAATTATTTTCTTCTTCTTTTATTTTCAGAAGGGCAGAAAGCTTCATACATCTTAAATAGAAACATGCAGCTTGCAAAGCTTGGAAAACTTTGTAAGCTGGTTACATACAGTCAACAGTGCACAGGGGATGCAGACTATAAACTGTTATGTGCTTTGTCCCCCAAATGGAGAGTTTTTGTTAATGAGTTGATGTATATGTTCTATGTAGAGTTGTGCACTGTGTCCAAGTATGGCTTCCTCTAGCATCAGGCACAGGATCAGCCATAGCTGGAGTGCAGGACTGGATGAGCTTTGAATCTGACATGAATTGAAGCATTTTACGGTGTGAGGGCTGTGGAGCAGGGCTTTAATGTGCACAAGTAATGACTTATTTCTAGACCTGTTTCTTATAGTAGCATCTCTAATGCATGACCTTTGTTTGAATGCTTAGTTCAAACAGATATTTTCTATCATACAGCAAGATTGCTCCAGTACTTTTTTGTGATTATGATAAGTCAGAAGAGGCTCTAAGATGTCAGCTTTTAATATGTACCTACTTATATCTACTTTCTTTTTTTTTTTGCATAGAAGTAATTTAAAAATGTTTCAGAAATTTTATTTGCCTAAACGTGTTATTTTTGAAGTAACTGTAAAAAATCTTAGCTTCTTTTTGAAATAACTTAGTATTCAGACTAAGATGCATATGTTGAATTTCAGCCCTAAGTGTATCCCAACAGGCAAAACCATAAGAGCTACAGGAAAATAGCTGTGTTTTTGTAATGGAAATATCAGCTCAACCTGAACAGTTTATGACATAGATATATTAATAGATTTATAATTCATATGAGTTTATGAGAGCTCATCAATAGAGCTCATCTACTTTATATTCAGAGTACAACAAAATTGTTTTCTTCTAACAGATAAGCTGTATGTTCAGAATGTGCGCTTCCTTAACTGGTGATTTTGGAGCCAAGCTCATTAAATGAAAATGTGCAGTGTATATCTTTGAGATTTATTTTGTTTGTTCTTTTTCTCATAGGAACACTGAGAAGTAGGAAAATACTACAAAGTGAAGACAAAACACGTCTGACGAGAGCTGATCTCTGCTTTCATTGTTTTTTAAACTTTGTGTTAATAACTGCTTAGTGTCACATAGCCTCTGTAATCTGCTGTGCTAAAATTATTAGTTTAAAGCTGGAAAAAATGAAACAATTGAAAAGAAAAAGAAAAAGTAATTTTAGTGTTCAGGAAACTCAAACTCTCCTTAAGGAAATCAGAAAAAGGAGAGAAGTGCTCTTTTCGAAGCAACTTAATACAACAATTAATGAGATGAAACGGAAAGCGTGGGAGGAAATAGCAGAGTGTGTGAATGCTGTGGGTGAAGGTGAGCAGAGAACTGGGACAGAAGTGAAAAGGCGATACCTCGACTGGAGAGCGCTCATGAAGAGAAAACGTCTGAATGCAAACATCAAGGCAGTAGGTGCAGGGTTTCACCTTCCTTCATCCGACTTAGATGACTCTCTCAATGAAGATATGGATGACAAAATGGGGTTTGCAAATGAATCTAGTTTTGAATGGCAGAACATCACTGACTTCAGAGAAGCAGGTGGGTCTTTAACAGAAATTAAAGTAGAAGAAGAAGAGGAGGATCCACAAAATTTTGAAGTAAGTGACTGGCATACATTAGCTATATGTAATATGGCTGTTTTGCCATCTCAGCAAGGGCTTCATTAATGTGCTTCATTAGCATCAGTTTCTGCTTTGTCTGAATGTGTGAATTAAGTAGTAGAAACAATTGTGCTTCAGAGAGAAGGTTTTCAAATCTAGCAGCTTGCAGTGGTGTGTAGGATTGGCAACCCTCAATACAAGTATGTATTTGAATGTGTTTTCCATTTCTATATGTCATAGATAGGAATTATTTCAATCAGTAGAATGAAAATACATTACTGAAGGGTATTGGCTGTTTTAATACTTAGGGTATCAGAATGGATGAACGGAGAAGGGAAATGTACTTCTTTAACAAATGAAAGTGTGTGTTACATGGAGTTACAGAAAGAAAGAAAGAAATGGAATACTCTTTGCATTTCTTAAAATGAGACCACAGGAGATAAAAATATTACCTGAATAAATCAGTCAGCCATTCCTCTGTCAGATTTGTAACTGTGAATCCTGCGGCCGGGTTGCTTAGTAGCATCGTAGCTGTTCTGAGATAGGCAGCCAGTGAGTCTGAAATCACGTTTGGATAAGTTTTTTGTTTTGTTTTGTTTTTTTAATATGGGTTCAAATTGTGTCTTAGTTTAGTTGGAATGTATGCTGGGAAAAAATACCAGCATAAGCTCTTAAAAATGGTAGTGGGACTGCTGCCCGACAGCTGCTGAAGAAAGGTGTCAGTCTTCTCTAAAACTGAAATACTGGTAGTTGCTCTCATTGCTGTACATTGTTTTCTGAACCCATGTCTTCCTCCGTTTGCCTTTCATTTGCAGTATTCTTAATGGGAAACAATAGTCCGTTCTGTATTACGGTGTATAACACATAGCTCTTGCAGGATTACAGCCTTCAAGGTTCACCAAGAACGGTGGTACTCACCCTCTAATGATCTGTCGTGAGTGGTTTTCTAGCAAAAATGACAGTATAAAATTGGTTAAACAAGTCCTGTTTGTTGACCCACTTACGCAGATTGAAGGGTTAGGACCATGTGAAAAATGCCAGATGGTTTTAAATACTGCAGTGTTAAATGTTTTTAGAAATTGAATCCTCGTGTTAATGAAGACTGGGTTAGCTTTAATACCACATAGCCTATGGATCCAGCTGCTCTGATAGATAATTAGTCACAACAAATTGGTAGTGGCTTACATAAATGTCATTGAGCTTTGTGAAAAGTAAGGCCGGCACATGCTTTTTAGGTCTAGTTTTCTGTCAGTGGTTCTGAATGCTCTGTAATATCTATCATGCAGTGTTTTTTATGCTACTCTTTCATATCTATAGACAAACAGATTTTTCATTGCAAATATTAACGTACAGATCAAGTGTCTCTCAAGCTATGTAATGACAAAGTTTTTTGAGCTAGCGTGATTATTTTGTGGAATGTAAGTTCTGGAGTACTTTTTAAGATGCAGAAAAAAAAGCAATCGTCTGTTATTTTCAGTGGAGTTGTGTATAACGCTATTCTAGCGGAGAGACTGGGATGTAATTCTTGTGTGTTGCATTCCTCTCTGCAGTTTCCTATTGAGGAAGAAGAAATTTTTTCATCGGTTTTGCCGGATTCAAAAAAAGAAAATGACCTACCAGATTTCACCCACATTGAGGAGTTTGGAAATCTAAGTTCTGCTCAAGCTAGATTAGCCTATGAAGATTCACACTTGCTTATAAATCTAGAGAAGCAGAAGGTGGAGCTGGAGAAGCAGCGATTAGATATTGAAGCTGAACGGTTGCAAGTGGAGAAGGAACGCCTGCAAATTGAAAAAGAACGGCTGCGGCACATTGACCTGGAGCATGAGAGACTTCAGCTGGAGAAGGAGCGACTTCAAATCGAGCGGGAGAAACTGAGGCTAGAGACTCTGCGTGCTGAGAAACCTGCCCTGGAAAATGACCTCACCCAATCGGAAAAACCCATCATACAGCCCTTGGATCTAGAAACTGAAAAGCTGAAACTTGAAAAGGAACGCTTGCAGTTAGAGAAAGAAAGGTTGCAGTTCTTAAAGTTTGAGTCAGAGAAGCTGCAGATTGAGAAGGAGCGCTTGCAAGTGGAGAAAGAGCGCCTCCGAATTCAGAGAGAGGGTCTCTTGCAGTGAGCTTCTCAACTGGAGTGTTAATACTAGTGTTCTGTTGTTGTGTAAGATATAGGCAGTTCTTTTCCTGATGCTGAAACTGTTGTAAAGGTCTAACGTTCTGTTCAGAGTTGAATGTTGATGTTGAACTTTAATAAAGGAGAAAAAAATAATGGTGCTCAGTAAGTCAGTGTGCCTGTGTAAATACGCTTATATATTAAATTGCTTTTCACTGTATCAGAACTAAGTGTTGTTATGTTCTCTTGTCTTCGGTGTTGTGTTGTATTAGTTTGGTGTCCTTGTCTCAAAGACACGTTAAGAAGAATCAAGACCAAATGCTGTGCTTTTTTTTCTCTCTCTCTCTCTTTTTTTTTTAATACTGCACTAACAGTTAGGGAGTGTATTAGAATAAGGCAGTATGTGTTGTGAGGGCCTCACGCTGAGGGTAGTCCATGCAGTAAATAAGTATAATTAGGCAGAACATAGTAACATACAGTCATGTTGTGTTTCATTAAACTTTATTTCCCCTTTTTGTTTCATTTTTTTTTTCCACTTCCACAGCTGAAAGGAGTTCACTAAAAGTTCAAGAAGTGAACACAGCGGTGTTTTCTGTTGGAAGTGCAGAAGGTTGTGTTCTGCCTTTTTGAAGTATTCATACCAGATAAAGTTGCACATCAACCTACCTACCATAAGTGAGACTTTTGGATGCATCAGGTCATTAATTATGTTATGTGAAGTATTTTATGTCTTGATTACCTGTCAGTATAGCATGGGGGCTTAGTAGCAGGAAGTGACAGCTGCCTGATCAATCTGTGATCATCCCCTAAAGGAAACTGCTAGACCTGGTTTATTTCTCGAAAGAGTTCAGCTGCTGATAGGAGTCTTGGGAGTGGAGACACAGGCTGAGCACAGGCTAACGAGAGAACTGAGCTTGAACACTAATGCTCTTGATATTAATTCTTCCTGGCCAGCACTGAGGTTCACAGAATCACAGAATGCCTTGTGTTGGAAGGGACCCCAAGGATCATCAAGTTCCAACCCCCTGCCACAGACAGGGCTACAGACCTCTGGGTTATTTCCATGAGACAACCTGCGGAGGTTTTTATGACTGATGCCATACAGCATGTTTTAGTTAGGTAAACAGCAGTGGTTAGTGCTGAAGGCCATCATTTCATAGGTAATGCATTTGTTTCAGTAAAAGCCTTTTTGTGATTTCATATATGTATGTGTAAATCCCAACCGAGCCACATTTTAGAATTCTCATTTTTTTTCTGTGAGCAACTACCTTTTTTCATTCTGTTTGAAACTATGAGAATACTAAATCTGAATATATGTTGAGTGACTTAACCTGGATTCTTGTGCAAGTAAATATATTTATACCACTATAGGATTACTTTTATTCTGCAAAGAAAGCGTTATTTTTTTATTATGGAGACAAGTGTGCTTCTACAGTGGAAATAAATTTGACTACTGCAACCCCAAATTGCTCGAGACTATGTTTATTCAGAGCAGTATATAAAAAGAAACCTGCATTCTTAACATTGCGACACCCTAAAGATGCTGGTGTCTGCATTCCTTGTGTTGTAAGTGGGAGAAACAAAGCATTTTGGAGTGGGACTCAAATCAAGCATCGCTCAATTGAAAAAGGAAAAGGCAAAGACCAGCTGGATAGAAATGCCCCAGGGATAAATGTACCTGAAATTCTTTCTTCTTCCTGAAATAAAATAGTGACTTTTCAGGGCCCTGAGATGTAAAAAAAAAAAAAAAAAAAAAAAAGAAAAGTTATGCTAAGAATTGCTTTATGTGCTCATCTGTCAAACTTTTTTGAAGGATCTTCCCTTTATTTTCCCCCTTCAAAACATGGAAGAGGCAGAATTCAGAAAATTTGTCAGGATTGCCTTGTGTAGAACATTTGCCCTGTAACAAATAACTTGGGTTTCACAATGGTTGTGTCCTGAGGTACCTGACTTTCTAGATGGCTACTTGGCCAAACCGAGGAATGAAGAGCAACGTCACCACTAGTGCAGGAGGTTGTGACCAGATGGACCAAGCCAGGACAGGTGATGCTGTTGTGGTCTTGTCTGTTAGAAGTACTCATCCAGGAAAGAGCAGATGTGGAGTCTGGCTCCTGTTTTGAAAGGGAATTAACGCTGCTGCTCAACACTGGCACCTGTCTTTGTATTTTACTCTAGCTGAATGACTTAGCCATTAGAAAAATGGTTTGCATTTTATGTTGGACGTCTCTTGGGGAATGATTTCCAAGCATTTTCCCAAGTTAGGGGGCTAAAAAAAGTTGATATATCTGAATAATTCATTTTTCATTTCATAAATTTGAACACTCCTCCAAATGTGAATAGAGCAGCCTGCGAGCAGTTATTTCCTCCAACAACTGTCTGTTCAGCCTCCTAAGGGAAATGATGGACCCCTTGGTTATACAGAACCTTTTGGAAAATAATGAATGGTGAAATTAAGTATCGTCGTAAATCACTGAAAATACAGTTTCAACATTAAAAGTAGAACAAATTACAGAGTTTAATACAATAATTTCCTAGCCTGCTTTTTTTCCATACTAAAATTGCAGTAATTTTGTAATTTAAATTTAAATGTCATATTTTTAAATACTAATCTTCAAACTCTTAAAACTTAATTGCTTCATTTACCAATCTGGGTCCTGACAGCGAAGCCTAAGGGCAAAATTTAGACCATGTAGATGTCACCAAAGTCAGGACACACACAACTTGGTTCCTGCATAAATAACGGCCAGTGGTTGTAAGTAATTGGAGTGACATTCCCAGGCTGGGAGTCACTTTAAGACAAGGGGGAACAAAATGCATACAGAGGAAAATATTTGAGGGGGGAATGAAAGGAGAGGACTAAAAATCAAATATTTGTAAGTGGAAAAGTAACTGAAGCTCATGTCAGATAAACAGTGTTGGAAATACACCTACTGATCATTGCGAGCTGTTTTATCAAGTTTATTCCTGATGCACTGATGTCTGATGTCCTGGCTCTGTGGAGCCTGGTGGAAATGTACCCATGTAAGAAGTGAGGTGAAGAACCAGCAGGCACCTCCAAGGCCACTGAGAAGTGTGTGCCACGCACTTTCCTGAGCTGCCGAGGAACATGCACTGGAACCTGTTATGTCCACATGAAGCCAGTAATTCCAGGGCCAGAAGGTCAAATATCAAAGATTAAATAAAGGATACAGCAGAGAGCCTCTCACTATCTAATACTAGTGATGGGTCCCAACAACCAAGGCCCTGCCAGGACATCAATGGATAGAAGCAGAATGCATCTAGGTGTTTTCATTATGCACTTTGCAGGCAGACTGGCTAATGCTTTAGAGTATCCTAAAAACAGCTGGAGATTCTCACGAGGCAAAGTTGTAAATGTGAACCCAGGGTGAACAGCAGCCCGTGCTCCAATTGGGCACCTGTGAAGGCATGGTAGGATTCAAAATCAACTTCACATCATTGAGTAGGGTGCCCTGCATTATCTCTGAGCCATTTTGAGCAAATTTAACTGTGCATATAAGATGCTGTAAACAATATTTAAGCAAACTATTAAATCATTATTTATTAAGACAAATTATGTTTTAGATTTAATAAATACTGAGCTCAGATCTTTGTTACCTCAAGGAATCTGCTAGCCAGGAAAAGAAGGGTCATCCTGTAGGGCTCCCTGGAGCTCTTTGATGGTGCTAAGCTGCTGTCTTCCAATGGTATATATATATATATATATATATTTAATTGTTGTTGCTGTTGTTGTTTTGGGATTCTTAATCTTTCCATGCTGATATTTTTTCTTCCCCCTTAAATCCTCAAATTGCTACTGATATTATTTCAACAATCCCACCCATGTCTGTAGCTTTATCTTACCTTGCTCTCCCCTACAAATTTCCTGAGATTTTTCTCACAATTTTGGTATTTTCCCATCAGTTTGATCTAAGGGTACAGAGCTGTGTGGGACAGTGGATTAAAAACTAGATGGGGCTGTGTGTTTACAGCAAATTGATCTGATAACAGTCACGGGAGGTCCAATCTCCCTGATGACTGTCCTTGAAGTCTCGCATTGTCAGTCAGACCACAGAAACACAGAATGGTTTGGGTTGGAAGGATCTTAAAGATCACTAGTTCCAACCCTGCTGCCATGGGCAGGGACACCTCCCACTAGACCAGGTTGCCCAAAGCCCCATCCAACCTGGCCCTGATCTCCTCTAGAGATGGGGCATCCACAGCTTCTCTGGGAAACCTATTCCAGTGCCTGACCACTCGTATGAAGACCCCATACCAGACAGTTCTCCAGGTGCTTGGTAGTAGAAGTTGCCCAAAGTACTGCTACAGTGCGAGTTCTCTGAACAATCCAGAGCATGTTGTTTGTATGTTACACCTTGAACTGGACAGTAATCTGCCCTGTGCCCTTTCAAAGCAATGAATTACATTCATACTTAGTCCCCTGCCTAAAATAAACTCTAATTTCCAAATCTATCAGATAAAATCCACCTTTGCAACTGAGCAGAGAGGCTGATAACTCACAGCTCTTTGCCGTTCCACGGAGCTTTTGAGGCAGCTGTCACCAGTATTAGTGGGTCAGCTGCCTCTCCCTGCGTCGTCCCAGAAGCCTCCCCAGAAAGGCAGAGTGCTCCAAGGAGATGAAGCCAGATTTGGGGGTGATATTTTACAAACACAAAAATACTACTCAGTGTCAATCAGGAACCTTGACAGAGATGATAGGTGGGAGAAAAAGGAGGAGGAAAGACAGATTTTTCTCTATCAGTGCTAGAATCATCTAGTGAATGTAAGCCAGAGGGTGTCAGAAAACTCCACGAAATGCAATAGCGTTCGCTTCTTTTTCTCCTCTCCTCTCCTCTCCTCTCCTCTCCTCTCCTCTCCTCTCCTCTCCTCTCCTCTCCTCTCCTCTCCTCTCCTCTCCTCTCCTCTCCTCTCCTCTCCTCTCCTCTCCTCTCCTCTCCTCTCCTCTCCTCTCCTCTCCTCTCCTCTCCTGAATCACTGCCATGACTGCCTGCACGTGCTGTGAGTGAAATGCTGGTCAGGATGTGAAGGACCTGCACTTAGTTCCCAGGCTCAGACAGCTCCAGCATATCCCTATAGCCAGGGGCTGCTCTTGGGAGGCCATGTGGGAAGCACAGCCCTTGGCTCAGGCTTCTTTGGGTATGCACTGCTTTGGCACTCCTGCATGGCACGTAGGCTGTTAGCTCAGCTCTGCCAGCCCAGCCAGGGGAAGCCAGGCAGCTTCATTCCTTAGGAAACACCCAGCAGCTCTCTCACAGCTCAGCATTGCTCTACCCAGGGTGCATTTTCTCCTGCTCATGTGAAAACTGCCTCTCCAAGGTCATAAGCAGTCACACAGCCCAGGAGAGGGAAAAAAATCGCTGGCCATTAATCATGGGCTGTTATAAAGGAAGTTTTGGAGAGCAGGATTGATGGGGAAGCAAACAGTTCTTAACCTATCTCTAATGTTCTCTTACCTAAAAAGTTAAAGCAATTATCAAGTTTTCTGTGATAATGATCTCGCAGTATTTTGTTGTGATTAAATAAAAACAATACATTTTTTATGAAACATGAAGGTTTTTATGCTGTATTTTCTTTTCTAGGAGCTTTTTATGCTGTACTTTCCTTCCTGGGTTCTATGACACCACTATAATTTTCAATAGGTCTCTTAAAGGAGAAGAGACAGTTGTCATCATTATTGAAATATTAAAGAGAGAACTTCTGACAGTCTTCTTGTTTCCTTTAGTCCTTTCCTTTTCCTTTCCATGTCTTCCAAGGGGCCTGTTTAATATCTCGTTAATGTTTTTGTTCTCGTTAACTTTTTTAGGTAGTTTGCCATGTGGCTGCAGCTCCAGCACTGCCGGAGCACCATGTGCTATGCTCACTGAGAAGCTTTGTGCAGGTGGCATCCGTTGGCACTTTGGGGCTGGGGACTGGGGCCCACAGTATGAGAAAGATATAAAACGAATGGAGGGTATTCTGAAGGAGGGCTACAAAGATGGGGAAGGGTCTGGAGGGCAAGGTGTGTGAGGAGCGGCTGAGGTCCCTGGGTGTGCTCAGCCCAGAGCAGAGCAGGTTGAGGGGAGGCCTCATGGCAGCTGCACGGCTACCTGGCCCCATGCAGTCCAAAATGCTAGAGAGGCAAATAGCTGTATGTGTGGCAAATAACCACTATTTTAAAAGCTAGCAGACTGAGAACAGTAGCAGTTACAACCTCCTACAGACCTGGGTGTCAGAGGATGCCTAGATCACTACATCAGTCAGACACTGTTGAAGTTTGCAGCTGACAGTAAGATAAACTGTAAATAGGCCAGGTTCTTATATATGTTATCTGGTTCCTTTTGCATCAGTGACTCTGAATGCTTGTAGTTAGTGTCCTGACTACTAAAATATTATAATCCAAGTTTCAAAAAATAAAGTGAATTTTTAAACAAGTGTTCAGCCTTTTCTTATTCCAGATAAGTAGCTTATTTGAAAAAATGTGTTCCAGGCAACATGAGGACAAGTGAGGAAGAACCCCTTCAGTGCTGACCTGGGGCAACTTCATCATTTCCTCTCATTCTTCTCATTCTATTATTTTTTTCCTCTTTGGCTGATGTACACCAAGATGATGACTTTTCAAACAACTAGTTATGCTACCAGTGCTTTTGGCTCTGTGTCTCTCTGTGATTTGGCTATTTGTCACTCACACAGCATGAAATTGGAGTCCAGGAGGGAGTGCTGGGTTCTCACTCCCGGACTCATCATTTTTCCTTCCTGGTTTCTTAAAGAAAAACCCAATTCTAGGTTACAGTTACTATGCCAATGAATGCACCAGTTCTCAAACATCAGAAAGCATAATACAAAAACGTAGGTTCACTGATACAATAGAAGAAGCCCTTTTTACACACTACACATAATCCTTCTAAACTTCACCTACTTCAGAGGACGCTTTCATTCCCTCCTTTTATAATTTATTAAGAATACTTCTGTTATTTTCTGTTACAGTTTTACTGTTTTTAATTTCCCTGCTTCACACTATCAGTAGTTTTATTCTACACATTAGCAGACCATGGAATATCTTGCCTTGTTACTTCCATATTTTCTAATTGCAACACTCCATCATTAGTCAACAGGTTCATAATGTGGAAAGCAAAGTTGCTATTTCATTTCATGCTATATAATGCAGTGCTTCTGGTTCAGTAATTACATTGTGCCAGACTTGTGATCAATCCTGAGATAGCTCACTCTTGATGGATAGCCCCATCATGGACTTTATAAGAGTTAAAGGAAGGAGCAAATTTTTAATTTTGCTCCTCTGTCAATTTAGTTACTTGAACACTGTTTCCAGGCTGATATTTATCTCACCGAGATAGGAAAAGATTACAGAAGAACTTAAAAGAGAGAAGTGAAGTTTGAAGAGCACTTTCTGAAGTTTTGGTTTGCAAAACAGGAAAGATACAAATTAGACATTCTTCCACAGAAGGCTGTTGTGCATTACTCTTTTAATGGAGTGCAGATCTTTTATTCACCTGTTCAGTGTGCTGGAGAAAACCATTAACAACCTCTCGTAACTTTTTCAAGGACTGTGTGAAATGAGTTGTTGGTCTTAATACTACTACTACTGCTCAGTACCAGGCCTGTGAAAAATGAACATTTCCAAATGGTTTCTCCTCTGTCACAGGAGTGTTTGTGAGTCGAGCAATTTTCAAAAATGGCAACCAGCTTTCAAAGTATCATAGAACGAAGGAAGTGCCCTTCCCCAACACAGGAAGAATTACAGCTACAATCTTCAAGGAGTGCCAGAGGGTTGCAAAGACAGGCAGAAGCACTGTGCTAAGAGAATAACGGTGGGGAGGGCTATAGCATTTGTGATCAGGTGACACCCGAATGCCCTGGGGTTATGGTAAATGATAATGGGGTGCACTTTTCCCAGAAGCACCTGCTGGGAACCAACATCAGGCACAGAATTTCTGGCCAGACAACTATTGTTTTGCTTCAATAAAGTGACATCTACATTCTAATGTATCCTTATACAATCACCTGATCTGATGAGAAAATCTATAGGTGAAATATTCTTATTTCTGTTATAAAATTATGTTGTCCCGTTGCTGTTTGACTTTTGCACCAGTCTACACCTCAGGCCTTTCAGTCTCATCTCCCACTTGCCTTCCTGATGTCTCACCCTTTCTCCAAGGTTTGGCAGTGAGATCCCAACACTCAGAAATCATAGAGTTAAGCATGCTTCAGAAACTCTAAGTTTGTTTACTCTGAAGACCTGGTTTGTTCATCTGACCATGCCCAAGAGGTCAGTGCCAGTGTTATCTTCTATCTAATACTTCAGAAAAGATTGGGCTTCAGTATTCATCTGGGTGGAAGTTCAAGGGAAAGGGGACAACAGGGGGACTAGGTTACTAAGGTAGGTAGTACACACTCTGCTGTGACCATGGTTATAAAGAAAGCGGAAAGTAGTGACTAGGCAACAGGAGCAGCCATAAAAGTGACCCCCTAAAGTTACTGACAAAAATGAGTATCCACTTAGCTAGGGGACCCCGAGATGGCAGGGCAAAGAAACCATGATAACAAAGTCACCTTCCAGGAAAGCAGAAGTCAGCAACACCCATTTCAGGAACTGATGTCCTACCCCAGTTGTGTAGCCACAGGTGTACAGATTAACTCTCTATCTCCCCCAAATAAGCAACTCTGAGAGATCTTTTCTGCACAAGATCTCTACAGGATATGTCCAGAACAGATGGATGCCTCACTGGGGATGCCTGGCTGACTCTATGGATCATCTCTGAAGCTGGACTTTTTCCATTATCGATTAGCCTCACTCTTGGGGCTAATCGTGAGTGTCATACTGGTAACATCTCATGTAATATACAGCCTATGTGCAGGTTCCTTTGGTGAAAAAAAGCAATAGGCCAGGTATTCTGTCCCTGAAATGGGTGCTTCTGACCTTAAGTATTCACAAGTCTAAATTCTGTAGTCAATTTTAATATATATGCTTGCTTTACTCTTGTAAGAAATACTTGCTTTACTAGTGGTAATTTGTTAATAGCTTGGAGTATACAGGTATATGCTGTTCTACTAGTAGTAATCTGTAATAGAAGAATCTGTGGAAACCAGGCTTCTATGTTCCTGTCTATTAAGGGCCTTTGATAACCCATGATCACAAGGAGTGACCTCATATGTCATGACCATGACCATGACCACTATACTACGACATTTAGAGAGGGAGATGGACATGTGGAAACTGAGCAGCAGGTGAAATGATCCTGAGTGCATACAGGCTGGCTGCCGGGCCCATGGCCTCCTCCTCCTCCTTACGGTTAAGATCAGCGACTGCAGGACTTACACTTCACCTCTTGGCTTTTCAGGACCAATATGCTTTTCTGTCTATTTTTGTATTCAGCTGTCTTTTAGATGGAAATGTCTCTACTCCTTTGAACACTTTTTATTAATGCAGAGGTCTTTTATTTGCAAGACTGCAGGTTGCTCACAAGCACAGCAAACTGCTCTACTGACGAGGATTCAGGAGAAATGCTGTGAAGCTAGACCAGGTGATGCAGTTACTGCATTTCTGGTATGTATCCTTTTACACTGCTGCAGCAGAATAGTATCTGAGAAAGGACTAGAGGGAATGGCTTCAAGCTGCACCAAGGAAGGTTCAGGCTGGACGTTAGGAAATACTACTTCTCTGAAAGGGTGGTCAGGCACTGGAATGGGCTGCCCAGAGATGTGGTGGAGTCACCGAGCCTGGTGGTGTTCAAAGAGCGTTTGGATGTTGTGTTGAGGGACATGGTTTAGTGGGAACCATTGGTGAAGGGTGAATGGTTGGACTGGATGATCCTGTGGATCTTTTCCAACCTTAGTGATTCTATGATTCTATGAAAGAAAAAACCTAGCAGAAAAGGTGAGAAAACTTTGCATACAATGGTGGAGAGAACTAATGGCTTTCTGAATGACTAACACTAGACTATACCTAACAGAACTAGTGATGTTCCTGTTCCAGTTTGGATCTGGAGAGATCCTTTCACCTGTGAATACAGCAGAGAAATTGTGGACTAACCCAGACTGGTTCCTGGTAAAGCTCTTTCTCAAACAGACAAGCTAAGGGCTATCACCTATCTCTGCGATGTCTCAGACTGGAAAAACAGCATTTCTATTGAATGAAATATGCATTGTAACACAATTTTCAAAAAAGTGATTTCTATTTGACCTTTTATATTAGATCAGTATTTTGTAAATGTTTGCCTCCAAAGCATCTTCATAACATTTTCTGGAAGCAATTCTTTCAGAGGCAGAAGAGACAATAATGACTTGCCCTGCTTCATTTCTATCACAAAAGGATCCTTTCTGCACATCAAAGTGCACAGCCAGCTCCTCCTCCTTCCTGTGGCCTGCCAGCTTCCCTTCCTTCAAATTGTTTTCCCATCTGCAGTATTTATACAAATTGCAACGTTTCTGCAAGGAGGAGACAAGGCTGTTTATTTTGTAGGCTTTACTCAGACACTTGTCAATTTAACTGGACTGTTCTCTAGAAAAGAAAATTCAGTCTATTTGGAGATGCCAGCTTTTATTCAGGATGAGCTAACCCATTCAAATAATGAGTCCCTCATGCCCTTTTTACACTGTCTCTTTTGATAGATGGCCGTTGTTAAGTCTGAATGGTTCATATGTTTATTCACTTTATAGAAAAGAATTATTTCCTGCAGAATAAAAATCTTTGTGGGAACAAGAAATGGAGCTCTGAGAGCTTCAATTCACATGTTCTCATCCAAGAGTTCAGAAGGAGTTTAAGGGGAAAAAAAAGCCAACAAAATGGAGTAGACTTTGAAAAGTCTCCTCTCAAACCCCTACCATTGCCAAAGAGAAGGGAAAAACATTTGGATGGACGTTATCTGTTCCCATCTCTTGTGGTCAGCAGGGCTTCTTACATGGCAACGATAGTGAAAGTGCATGGCTCTTACTGACCAGATTGGCTCCTACTCCTCATCAGCATCGTGCTAATGTCCTCCCCACTGCCTACACCAGGGGAATCTCCTTGTGCTCAGCACTGTCTTTACTGCTCTTTAGTTGGTAGAGATCTGAATAGAAAAGTGTGTATCTGTGTGTGTACGTATGTATGTGTTCATATAACCCCAAAGAGGTTCAGAAGAATATAATTTCTGATGGAGGTGGACACCAAGGACTCCAGGGTGGGAGCCCACTGGTGATGCAGACGAATTATCCAGTGCATGGACTTGCCACTATCCAAATGAATGCCACAGATCTGATACGCGTGACATTTGTGGTTGGGTCATATTCACCCCTGTGGGCATAAGGCTGATGTTTTACTTTATTTCCTGTGCACAGTGTGGTACAAAAAGTCTGAGTCCTGGGACAGGGAGTCATCTACCTGCTGCACAGCATATTCATCATCATTCCTGTAATGCTGTGAAACGGATCTAGGGAAGAAGAAAGGGATCAAGAGCAAGGACAGCTGAAGAATTTGGAGATGCTCCCAAAAAGAAAGCAGATTTCCAATACCAATAAATCCTAAGGAAACTTAAAGTGTTTATATCTACCCAGTGACCAAGGGGACATCATGTGCAGTGACTCAAAGTCTCCTGAGCCAAAAATAATAATAATTTTAAAAAAAACTTCTTTGAAAATGAAAAAGGGGAAAGAAGAAACCTGTTCTGTTGCTAAGAAGTGTTCATACTGATTATTCAAACTGATGAGATGAGACTGAAATAAATAGATTTCAGGCTGAAATTGTTCCTCCAGAACAAATCATGGACTTGCTCGGTGAGACTGTCAGAAAATTAGGCGTGCACCAAGGAAAATGAAATCATGCAACCAGATGGTGAGGTGGAGTTGCTCAGGATGGTTATATAACACGCTTCCCTGACAGAATTTCTTGCCATAGGCCCAAGACATGGATCTACCCTGGGATGGGTGTCAGGGATAAGTGAGCAGATATCATTTATGGTGTATTACAGTGACTAACTTCACTCTTTAGGGATACAAGAAAGCAGATTTCAGTACAACAGATATAAATGTGGAGCTTTGACTCCCTTTTTTTTTGTTTTTGTTTTTTTGTTTTCAAGGGAACTAAAACCAAACACTCCCCCAAACTCTGGATACTTCAATTGTAGATTCTGGTTTGTTTCTTACAAAAATCCAACCTTCAGTGGTGCTTCTGTGAATTTCTGCAACAATTTGATATGCTGTTATATTGGTGGGCATCTCCAGGGACAAACAGGTTTGCAAGAGCTGAGCATACTTGCATCAGAAACAGAAAGAATGCTTCAAATCAATTCTCACTGTACCCTCTTCCAGTGATTTCCTATACATCTGCACCAGAGACCGACATAGCGCCAAGATAACTCAATGGGGTTACAAATGGACAGACATCCTCATGACAAAAATACCAAGCAGTCCATCTCTTTAGAGGCACAACAGAAGATGCAAAGACTGCATGAGAGTGAAAATCAGGATGTGGTCCTCTCTGTAAGTAAGGGCAGATGCCACAGTGTACTGAGTGATTCAGGGGTGGCCAGCCCTGCTATTACCTGTGTAATATTTTTCCCAGGGTTATGCAGAGCAATTCAGTTTCAAAGGGAATTTGACTGGTAACTGTTAGCAACTCACACATATTGTGAAGAAAACAAACAAAAAAGAAACAAGACACCAAAAAATCCCAACAAAAAGCACCGTATGCATTTGGTGCCATACTAGTGACAAATACAAAGTGAAGCTACCAAAACACTTTTTGTCCTTTTTTTCTTTGTATGTGGGTATATTGGAAATCATCCAAAAGAAATCAAATCAAGAAATGCAACAGCAATTATCAAATATATATAAACTAATTGTTTCTTCCTGAAATACCAATTCAGAGGACATATTCACCTACTCATCACATTTCCCACGAACATTAACTGAATGAGGTCATAGGCCCACTGGGAGTAGGCAGGGAAAAAGTCATCACATGTTCTCAGCAGCATGTGATGATAACTCACTGCTGAGCGTGGTTGGGCTCGCATTCCACCTTGTCCTCCCTCTTGCAGTCTGTGTCTCCTCTGGGTTTGGGTGGCTGCATTGCTCCACCACCTCCCCAGAGAAAACCATCCCAGAGGTCCCAGCATAGAAGCTGGCTTCATCCCTTTATTCCCTAAGTGTCCAGCAAAGGCTGTTGGCCATGGATCATCAAATCATAGAATGGCTTGGGTTGGAATGATCTCAAGGATCACTTAGTTTCAATCCCCCTGCCATGCTCAGGGTTGCCAGCTGCTAGATCAGGCACTAAATCAGGCAGCCCAGGGCCTCATTCAACCTGGCCTTGAACACCTCCAGGGATGAGGCATCCACAGGTTCTCTGAGCAGCGTGTGCCAAAGCCTCACCACTGTCTCAGTGAAAAATTTCCTCCTGACATCCAATGTCCTTGGTGACTGCAGGTAAGGTAGTGGCAGATGGGAGCGTCTCAGCACTTGGACTACAGCTAGGGCAGCAAGCGTGTCCTGTCTTGGAAGAGAAACATGGCAGCTCTGCAGCTGAATAAGGGCAGAGTGAAGGAGTTCTCTGTCTTCACCTGAACATACCTGAATAAATCTCACAGTTGTGCTGTGAAGTCTTCTTCCTTCACGCCAAGGTTTCCTTGGCTTGATGAATCTTTCAGATATATGAAATATGAGTGGATAAAGCTTGCAATAACAGAGCCCAGGGACACATGGCTCAGGAATGACTTAAGTTGGGAAAGCCTGCTGTACAATGAGTATATTAAAATAAAGCTATTTAATTTACCTGAGAGAATGGATCCTCTTGCTTACAGTTTAGAAATATCTACACGGGAGATTTCTACGGGTAGTGCTGTTGCAGATGAAGGCAAAACAATAGGATTTTCATTTTCTTTCACTTGACATCTTTAAGTCTGTCCTAAGTGGTATTCGAAAGCCCAGCAGCAGCACAGGAAGTCTGCTGCCCATGGCATACATGTGGCCTGATGAGATACCTGTAATTTTCCCTTCTGGACTGTAGACATGCGAGTGAAGAGTGCAAAGCATTGCCCAGGCTGCCTGTGCATCAATGATCACAGTCCCAGTTTTCCAGCAAGGCACACACTCCAGGTGCCAGGTGGGTATTGTGACATGGGAATTGACATCCACCACACAAAGATCAGCTTGTGTAACTACCATATAGGTTTAGCCCTTGAAACCAAATGACCAGCCTGCACCTCACTGCGGGTGTACCCATTACCATCTGTGTTTTCTCAGTCATCTTAGTGCTAAATGCATGGTATGATATGCTGATAGCTGCTCTTTATCTCCTTGCAATCCTTCAGTTTGACGTCTTTTTCCAACAGTTTGCTTTTACTCTGCTACAATTGCTTGCTCCACAAGCAGAGATAACCTCCCAGCACTATCTCTATCCACGTCTCCTTTTCTCTGCTGAGACTTTGTTCTAAAATCTTATTTAGATGTGAAAATATCTCTCTTTCTTGCATCTAGAGAGCTGTGACTGTAACCACTAGAAGGTCAAGTAACTGCAAAATGTAAAATGTAAAATAAAACTGTGAAATGAGGAGTGTCCTAGTATCAGGAATTTGGGAAATGCCTGGTACCTGGTGGTGAAAGGAGCAGAGGGGAGCAAGGAGGTTACGGGGAAGCAAGCTGTTGTGGGATGCAAGGTTTTCATGTATTTGATCTCCTTTTTTACAAGGTATGAATTCATGGTGAGGATGCCCATTCCCCATTGGGATGGGTGAATCAGGATCTCTGACTGTGCAGGTGAGTATTACATTTTGCACATGATAACACCTTAAACCACAACATTCACAGCACATCTTCTGCACAGTGATCTGGTCTTTCTGTCCCAGAGACCTGTTTGTTCCCTTGTCTTTCTGACTCATTGCTGACATACTAATGGCCAAGAATTCAAAACACCGCACTAATCAAATATACTTTTAGCGTGACCGTAGTCTCATACTGGACAACTCTGCTACTTTTTTCATTTTTGGCCACCAAACAACTGTTTTTATCACTCTAGATTCTTCAGTATAGCAACAGCACTGTTCCGTATTGTAGAGCCAATACCTGGAAACACTTTTCCAGTGAATAATGTTATCAGAATAGCATTTAACTTGTGAGAAGCTCAAGGCCATTGAATGTTTCCTAGATTATGCTTGTTAAAATCATTCTAGTTAGCAATTTCAGAGGTGTGCCAATATTGCAGCTGATCCTCTCGCAATCACTGATATCCATCAGATGCTGCAGATGGCATCCAGGTTGCTTATTGGAGTATGGGTATTTTAGGAGGTGATTGACTAATTGAATTCTTGCCTTTGATCACAGAAAAGTGAATTTGCAGAAGCTGTAATCCCTAGGAAAGTAGCTGAACAATTTTTAGGGTACCTCATTTAGGATAAACAGTGTTTTACAGTGAAAAAAGTTTCCTGAAGGCTACATCTACCTACTAGGTTAGCATTTATAGCTGTCTGTATGTTGGCTGGCTGCTTGCATACTCACCCATTGCTACAGTCATCTCATCAATGCCAACAGTCCCAATTAATGCTGAACACATAATACTTGCAATAGTGGTCATTTGAACAGCAGTGCGAGCTGTAATCCCATTTCCCATTCCCTGCAGTTCATTAATCCAAGGGTTTGTAGACAATCAGTAGGATTAGGACTGCAGTTCAAGGATGCTGATGGAATAGCTGAGTTCCTGTGTAGAGGGAGGCCCTTGAACACATGTGCTTTGGTCAATGACAGTTTATGACTGGCTAATTCATCAATCACTAAGTCAGCTCACAATGATTTGTATCTTCCTCTTCAAATCATGGTGTCAATTACTTGTACGTTGAATCAGACGTAACCAAGATATTTCTGCTCTCACACCCAAGTATTGTGTTTTCAACCACTCAGTTAATACTCCTGCATGAGAAATGGCCTCGGCAGTAAAGCCCAATGAGTCTTTTGGAAACTTCTGGGGTTCACTGTAGTAGGCCATAATGCCGAAAAACTAGAAGAGCAGCTGGAGGTGCTAAAACTGTTGGTACTGGTCTTCTGTGCTTGGTCACATGTAACCAGCATGTGTAATCTATATGGAAGAGCTTAGACATAAAACACTGCCCAGGTTCCTCATGGCTGGTAAATTCAGCTTTGCTGTTCTTCCATGCATTGGGAGGAGGTATTCACACTTTGTAGCTCTGAAAACATTTTTTTTCATTCCTGGTCACTGAGTACCACTGAGCAGAAGCAGAACTATGTGATTTCATTAGGGACCTTAATTTTAGTGAAGCCCTCACTAGAAGAAGTTCAGTTGTGAGACACAGTTAAAAAGAAACAAACAAACAAAACCAATTAAATGAATAAATAAATGAAAACGTGATAAATTACAACTCATATAAATTCTTTTATTATTACTATTTTTTAAATTTAATGAATTCACTAGGCCAGGGAGGGAGACCAGCATTTCCACATACATATGAAAATATCAAATACAAAAGGATATTTTGGGAATTTATTTATATTGATATAATTTATTTATTTATTTGTTTATTATTTAATTTGGGAGTTTATTTATATTTATGGGAGCTGGACTTGGTGACCTTTAAGGATTCCTTCCAACTCAGAAGATTCTATGATTTTGTGATATAACATAAAATGAATTTTGCTGTACAGACTGGTAAAGAACTCTCTGGATGTTTTTAGCACTGAGTATGTAGGTGAAATTAAAACATTATTGCTTTGGATGAGTTTTCAGGAATGTTTGGGAAATATTATAATCTCCACCAAAATGTTGTTTTTGCATGTTCTTATGCTTATCTTGGGAGCTGAGCAGATGGGCAATTCTGAAGCAGTGGGGAAATAAAAAGCAGGAAAAAATCCTGAAAAAGACATATGCAGAGACAAAATGTGTGTTGTATCTCAGATGAAGGTTTAGGGCGAGGAGATACTGGGCATGTCCATCTCACAAAGCTGCATTGTGCCAACAGCCTTTACATAGCCTCCCAAGCCACTAATGGATGCTGTCTGGTGCTCATACTGCCACATGTCCACAATAGCGTTCCCTGAAACAAATGGGAAATGTAGAAGCCAGCGCATGTGTTCAGCACACCTGTTGTGTTGTACAGGGAGAAGAAATGTCACATAACACTGGACTCACGCTGGAAGCAGCTTTCTTATGTCCTCACCCCCACAATGTTGACATGCCAAAGTTCTGAAAGGTAGGTTGCATGAACTGGAAGAGTTGAAACACTGGCTTTAATTAAGCTCTGCTGTGAGAGTAGGGATGTAGTTGCTTCTTGTTAGAGAAGCATAGAATAATCTGGGCTGCAGGCAGGCACTGCAGGTTTTCTGTACCAGTCTCTTCTCAAAGCTGGGACATCCAAGCTCAGTGGTAGATCGCGTTCCTAAGGACCACATCCAGCAAGTGTTAAGTGTCCCCAGGAATGGGGCCCCCACAGCACCTCTGGCCCCATATTTGATCTGCTCCTCTGAGAGTTTTGTTTACAAGTCTCTAAATGGAATTTCCCCTGCTGCAACTTTAGTCCATTTGGTTTTGTCCTTACACTGTCTCTTTGTCCCTTTAGCTCTTTATAAGCGATTCCTGACACTGTTTCTGGAGATAGTCTCTGTTCCCTCTGAATGGTCTCCCTGTGAATTTGTGCTAACGAGAGATTTGGATTTCTGCTTGACCACTAATGACAGCTCAGTACTAAAGATTTGGCTATTCTACATCTCATTCCAAGGGTTTTCTCCAAGTACTGTTCATTTTTGTGAATACTGCTGCAGTACTCTTTGTTGCTGTTTCATCTGTGCATCTTGCTGTTTGACAGTAATGGTAGCTGGAACCATGGTGCTTGGCGTACTTCATTTATTTTCATTGTGAGATGACCCCAAGCTTCACACTGACTGAAATGTTGCTCAGCGGCACTTAGTCATGCGCTGATGACCTGTGTAAATTTTCAATACCACTCTTGGAAAACTTACAAATTTTTTCTTTCCTGTTCTTTCTTCCTCCAAAGAACATAAGAAAGGATGTTCTAGGAAGGGATGTCTTTTGTCTTAGCATCATTTTAATAAACACATATTTTTTATTCAGTTTTAGGAATTATACAAGAGGTCTGATTCAAAAATGGAAGCGAAATCTTTCTGATTGAGGACTTTTTACATAAGCAGAAAAGAAAAAAAAAATGTGATCCTGTCTAGAAATTTTTTCTTCCATTTTCCATCTGCTGGGATACCCTTCAGATATATCACCTTTACATAACTGTGGTTTTTGTCCATATAATAAAATTAATATTTGGGTATAAAATTTATTTTCTTAATGAATATCACAGTAAATTGGCCTGACAAAGTACTGTTGAATCATTTTAACTTCTTTCAGACACATTCAGAGGAAAGTTAGGATATTTGGCACATGGAAGAGCTATATATTTACAAACCTTCATCTGTCTTCTTTCTTCATAGCCAAACTCATAAATGAAGCAGCTGTTCCAAAACTGTCAAGGTAATGTCACTCGCTTCCATAAAGTCATCACATCACTTCTATTGCCATAACAGCCGAACATTGTCTGTGCTTAATGTCACAAAAACATTGAATTACCATCGTTTTGAAAATATTTCTGAAGTGACGACTTTAGACACAGCCTTCCTGCAAAGTGTTTTGAAGGAAATCGCCATTTGAGCAAGAAAACTTGAAAATGAATCAATAGTACTAAATATTAATTGCACTGTAGCTGTCAATTAGTCATAAGGAATCAATATTTCTCAGAATTAAAGTACACTGTCTCCTTCCTTTTCCCTTTCTTCTTTGCCATTCAGTATGAACTATCGAAGGTTTCTACAAAGATAACACATTACGTAAATAGTATAGAAAAGACTTGAATGCAATTTAAGATGGACAAATGTAAAAATACATGCTTAAGTAAGAAAACCTACTATAGAAATGCAGAATGAAAGATGAGTGACTCTGCAGCTTTACTGCAAAAAAAAAAATCTGCTATAGCACATAACAAGAAGAAAGCGAACTATTATCCATGTGTTTCTGCAGAAAGAATAAATAATAAATATAAAAATTAATACTAAATTCAAGAGTATTGTCTGCAATATACATGAAAGAATCAGTGTGCTTTAACTGTGCCCTCTCTTTAGGTCTGAGCTTGAGCTGATTTTGGTAGGATGGATGTGATTCAGCTGGGAACAGTCCTGCGACAACAGTGTAAGCAGTCTGAGGTGTAGAAGTTCATTTGAGGTTAGGAATGATGGAGGACTGGAAGTACTATACTGTATTGCTTCACAGGAGTAGACTGGGTGGTGACAAAATCACAGCCTTTACTAGGGATAAATGAAGATTTCTTGGCACAGAGAAGCCATTCAAGCTACAGCAGTAATGGAAGAAACCCCACTGGATATGAGAAAGATTTGGAGTACAGTGTAGGTGAGCAGAACTTTGAAGGGAAAATGAGTTTTTTGAGAACCCAGAGCTGGGAAGGAAATTCACAATGGGGCTGAGCAGGACTTACACAGAGAGAGGTGTGACGGGAATATGCCAGACATAAGAGATGCTGTGGGCCTTAAGTTAAGGAAAGGGAGCTGGGACGGTGGGGGGAACAACGGGAATGCTGTGAACAGAAAAGCAGCCAGTGGGGGATCTTGGCTGATCTACAGCTGGCCAAATGGACACCACACAAAGTGACTTGTGTGCATACTCTGTGACCACTACTGAGACTGGTAAGATGGCATAGTATAACTCTGGTGGGGTGGGCTTCCCTTTCATTACACCAACTGGAAAACAAAAGCTTCTGTTGCTTGGTGTGATTGTTGAATCTCCAGAAACTTTTTTTCAGTGTGGACCACAGACTGCTAGTGCTGTACTACCACACACAGTCCCAAAAGGTTCCAGCGATCTTCAGAAAGAGTGGTCTTCAGAAACAGCGCTGGGTGGAAATGTCAGCCCATTTTCTCTTTGGTCCAGGATTGCCATGGCTGATTTATGGAAACAGTGCACACAACTTGACAAAAGTAGAAGGAAAGTGTTGATGGTAATGGATTATTTTTCCCAGGTTAATTTAATGTCACAGTAGCTCCTGGCTTTCAGTCTTAATAGGGGTTGTGAAAATTGAGTGGCCAGGTCTGAATGGAGGGGAGGTGACCATGATTGCAATCCTATCAGCTCAGTGTGCTAATGGCTCATATGTCTTGCAGTCTTCTTTCAGGCTTTATGTGTCCCCTGTGACAAATATAATGGGAGGAGAAGGGAGCAGCAGCATTGGAACATCAGCTTTCATCTTCTATTGAGCAACCTGTCTGAAAGCAGTAGCCCTAAATACACCCTCACTCCTGAGCCTGATCCTATTTGATGCAGGGTAAGAGGAGATGGGCTAGAAGCTGTGTTCATGTGCTTAGCAAAGAAACCTCTCCTTCAGTTCTGAAACTCGTGAAGATATTCAGATTCAATTGCATCATGCTTGCCATTTCAAAGCCTTTGATGACTGATCTCATACTTGGAAAATATCAAACCTGGGTGCGATAGGGCAACTCAGCTTGTCTCACAGCCTCTTTTCTGAGGGCTGCAGCAGCTCCATGGCAGCTCCCTCATACTCAGAAGTGTCTCTAGAGAATGACCAAGCATACTTTCTTAACATTAATCATTGCAGTAATTACTTATTTTAAAATGAAAGTATTTTCTTTTGCCATGTTTTCTTTGGGAATGATACAATGCACTGTTTCAAAAAGTGATTTATATTGTTGCTTTATGTTGGAGTTAGCATTAAATATTCCCTATGTATTTAAGAAATGAACTGAACTATTATACCTAGCCTTTATATAAATGAATCAGTTTTTCGGTTATGTGCTACCTTGGGTCTAACCCATGGAATAGTGCCAGCAACGAGAATTGAAACCAGCTTGCCTGCAAGTACCTGGGACCATCTCCCAGAGCCTTGTGGTGTTGCTCTGCTCAGTGGCATGTTGGCTCAACACCTGAGTGGTCTGCTGCTTTTGTGTGATCTCTAATCCTGAAATAGGTGGCAATGTTCCATGGGATGCAAAGGGACCTTAAGACACCTTGAAAAGTCTCATGGAAAGAGAAATTGCCAAGAAGTCTGAAGAGAAGTTTGGAGAAAAACACTGGAAATTAGATCTTGCTTTCTTCAAATGCGAAGCAGTAAACCAAGGTTCAGAGGCCGTGGAGAAAGAGAAAAACTATAGAACAGGAAATGTGCTGGACCTCTATGAAAGAGGTGGGAACCTGATAAGATGTCTTACCTGGAGCAGGGCTGTGAGCCCACAGCCCAAATCCCATTAAAACAGTGGGAGAGCGGCTGTTCTGGCTGGGGTTCTTCTGTGCCACTTGGGGTGAAGAATTAAGAATCAACAGAGTAACGTAAATGCAGATATATCTGTACTGATAACAGTTAACTCACTTCAGTCATAGGAGATACAGGTTCAAGTTCCTTCTGTAAACCTGGCTAAATGCACAAAGAAAGCTGCCTTGTACCTCCAGAAGTGCTCAGGACGGCAGTGCTGATCTGTCTTCTGCCCTTTCCATCCAAAGAGTTGTGCCTGAGGTGTGCTGCAGATGCATCGAGCATCAGGCCCCAGCAGGGAGATCCATTCTCACATTCCCTCACCTCTACTTAGAGAATTTCAATTTCAGGGCATCTGGTGGTTGCCACAATTAGAGCTCCCACCAGTTCACTATTGGCATCAGCAATTTTAATTAAATGTGTGCTAACCAACATAATCTTTTGGAGTTGAGGGCAATGAGTTATCTCTAGGTGGTAGTGCTATGTAAACAGCAGAAGTGAGAACAGGAGGGAGTCCTAAATAGCTTGTTTGCACATAGGCAGAAAACAAGCTACCTCCAGGCTTCAGATGTTGTGAAACTGAATGTCATAAACATACACTTTGGAGGTGATTGCCAGTCAATCTGCCCTTGTATGACTGATGTTGCAGAGCTATTCTCACTCCTTTTCATTATTTGCTCATTGGACTTAGGTCTCCACAAGTAGGAGTCTCCTCATCAAGTGTAGACATCTGCAATGTAAATGCTGGCATGCAAATTAGTCATCCTTGGTTGCCTTCATCAACAAAAAGCAGAGGAGATCAGTAAGGGATGGTGATTTCTTCCATGAACGGTCATCTAAAATCAATCAGATATGCTATATCATATACATTTCTAGGTAGTTAGAGTGGAGATATTAAAAGTTATGTCATCACAAATATCAACAGATGTCCTCAGATATCCTTTCTCTTTTTTGAAGTCTTGTGGCCTGATCTGCTCTATAAATACTGTAAATTCTCTCACATAACCTGGTATGGTGGAAGAAGGGAAAGCATCCCCTCTTTTGCATTGCTATGGACTTGATTGTTGCTGTAATATGTAACAAGATCTTCAACTGAGTTACTGGATTTAAACTTCTACAGTCTTTTATCTTCCATACCCCCTGAAACTTCTACGCAGTAAGACCAGAGTAGGTGTAGAAGTCTCACCAGATCAGAACTTTTTACCTACACCACTGATTGCATCTCACATCAGGCTGAGTGGAATCAGTGCCTTAGTATCAGAATTCTCACAAGAATGGATAAAATAGAATAACTGAAAAAGTATTATGCTTTCCTTCTTCAGTCTTAGAAAAATATATTATTCCTCTTAAAATGCTTCAAAGTCCACTTTAGTAGTTTAGCCTTATCAAAGTTCTTTAAAGTTATTAGAGATATGTTACTTTTTAAAAAGAAATGTAGGGCAAGGCCTTCATAACTCTTTGCTATTTGGTGGTAGTGGAAGGAGATGGATTGGTGAGCTAAGAGAGTGAATCCTCTTTTTAGCCCTAAGGAAAGGCTGACAGTAATGCATGCTTCTCTAAAGGATGGTGATAGTTTGCCTTTGCTCTAATCTAACAGATTGGCCCAGGTTCTGAGCTCAGCTGCACAAATAATAATACACATTGGCATCTGGGAATGATACTTGGAGTATGCATTGCTACAATTTTGAAACCACTGTCATGCAGAGCTAAACAAATTTATTAGGAAGATTTTGAATTTAGGAAAACATTTTCCTATTGAGGGTCAAACCTTGGAGAAAGTTGCCCAGAAATGTTATGCTGCCTCAGCACTGGGGATATTCAAAGTTTAGCAGGACTAACCTGAGCAATCTCTCTAACTTCCAAGTTGGATCTCTCTTCTAAGCTGGATTTGCTTTAAATGGAGGTTTCATAGAATCATAGAATCACCAAGGTTGGAAAAGACCCACAGGATCACCCAGTCCAACCATCCACCCATCACCAATAGTTCTCACTAAACCATGTCCCTCAACACAATGTCCAAACGTTCCTTGAACACCTCCAGGGTTGGTGACTCCACCACCTCCCTGGGCAGCCCATTCCAGTGCCTGATTCAGAGAAACAGTAAAGTTTTAAAATTTGAGTGACTTTCAAATATTCAAATAAACCTAAATTATCCTATGAATCTTATTTACTAGTTTCAGCTTGCCTGACCTTGCATCTGACACAATTGTTATGAAATCAATCAGTTACTTGTGATCTGTGACATTTATCTCATTTGGGAAAGGAAATGATTCCAAACTTCTATTTATAATCTCGGTGGTGACTTCTTACCTATTCTAGCTGAAGTTTAACAGCCTTTTGCATGCCAATTACGTATTTATTGTAGCAGTTGTCATTCATCCATGTTCACAACAAATGGCTGCCATTCTTTTCCTGCTTTTAGAATTAGTGTATTGTGTACATTCTGCCAACTGAGAGCTGTAGGAGCTTCCTTCTGCTGTAATCATCCAATTGTGGATGAAGATCTGCTTGCACATTGAGATGGCAGAAGAACACTGCAGCTTCTATATCAAATTAAGGAATATTTGCTCTTCATCCTGACATAGTACCAGGGCAGAAAATAATATAGAATTACTAAGGGACAGCACGTGTCAGGTACTGCTCCTTCTTCACCACACCCAACACTTACAACCACTTGTATAAAACTGTACTCCTCTCCTCAGGCTCTGTTCTTAAGTGCACTAAGGCAAATTCAACTTTGGACATATACATTCAACTCTCAGGATAGTCCCCATCTGAAATTCAGCAGTAACAATTAGTTAAAACTAATTTTGCATGTGAGGTCCTTAGACAACCCAGCAAGTCTATACTGATTTTGAATTTAGCAGATGTTTAATACAATACACCACGAGTGTAGAGGGGTTGAAGATGCAGAATGAAAAGCAACAGATATAATAATGAATGTCAAAGCAGTCTTGGCCTAGTGTGACACTAACTCAGAGCACACTTAATTTGCAGACAGGTAATAATTAATTTGTAGATAAGTGTAAGTATTAATGTTAACAATTGCACTTGGTTGTATCAGAGCTGAAATTATTTTAGATACAGATAAATACATATAACATTGAGTTCATGATTAAGATAGCTAAATGTAGATGTTCCTAGGAAAATTATGTGTCTGAGGTCTTTTCATGCTCTGTGGAGACTGAGTCAATGGAGATGTGAAAATAAACTACCTGAACAGACTAAATAGCACAGTTCATTTACTGTGCCCGTTATAATTTGAGATGCTTTAGGCTGTTTGAGACATCTTCATAGTGCACTTAGATCTTATCCAGGATCTACAGCAAACTCATAATTGATTGGACTCCCAGTAGGACACCAGATAGGGTATTCAAAGGCATATCAGATGATCCTGATAGCCTAGGTTTATGCAGTAAAAATAAGACTTCAGTTGATCATATCACTCTTTTGATAATAAAATTCATTCAGCCACATGTGGCTATCCTGTGCTTTTTTTCTGATTCTCTTCAATGACTGAGGGACCTTTGGGACTGACTGATATATCTCAGAGCTGATGGGACTCTTACTGGACCCGTAACTGGAGGCTAGGCAGAATGGTATGGAGCACCACACTGGTACCTGATGACTATGTGAAGGAGATTGGATGAAGTTCTGCTGTGTGTATTCTTTCTGAGAACAAATCATGAAAAAGATGTGGATGATATTTGAGTAAATACCTCAATATGAATAGTATCATTTATTCAGTAGCCTCCTTCATTCATTTTTTCCCACTTTGAGCCAGTGATTGCCACAGTGGCTGAAGAAAAAGCAAAACAGAAGCATGGAAAAGTGCTGAGGCTATTGTGCCAGGAGGACAGGATGCAGTCCAGCTGCCAACAGGAGTTGCATCACTGCTTCTCGGTGCCTTGTAGCAGCCCTGATCTAATGACAGAGCCTTAGACCCCCATACCCATTGGACTAGAAACTACAACATTCCTGAACATGACCTGAGGGTGAGTCCTCCCACAGGTCATGTTTCCAGCCTGCAGAAGGGAGGAGGTTATCTTCTGGCACAGATGCTCAAATGTCTTAGCAGGGAGAAACACAGAGGAGTGAGTAATGTGTACCTCTGGAGAAGGGTGAGAAGCAAAAGAAAAAAGTCTGAGGGATAGTTGAGATAGATATGCGAAAATGGTCATAGGAGTCATTAAAAGTTACCCCTTTGAATAAGATAATAGAGTAAGCTACTATGGTGAGGGTGGAATGATACCCCCCAAGTTATGTTCTGTTCTCTGCTGCTGCTGTACCAAGTTCCCATCTAGTTCTCTTTTTTTTAACTTTATTATTTTATTTTTAATTCATAACCATGGCATTTTATTACAGGCATCACAGTCTTCTCTTCACCACATCTAACCAAGCTTTCTTTGAGCAAAGCATTCCCTGGCCAAGGACAGGGCTTGGAAGTGGTGAGGAGATGGAACTCTTCCCCCTGTGGCTGTTGGCCATGTGCCCCTGGGTGGGTCACGCTACCCTATGGCTGTGATGTTCACTGGCAACATTGGTCTTGCTGCTCCATTGAGAATCTGCTCCATGGGAGTCCTTGGTAGTTACTGACATCTCAAAGGACTGTGGGGTTTGGCTTTCAAGTGGAAACCCATTTAAGCTCCATTGGGTGACATTCAAAACTGCTGTGATGTGCCATCTGCTGAAAGTATAAAATAAATGCAATACATCAAAGAGACAGAGCAGGAGGAGAGAGGACTAAAACAGGAGGACAGTAAAATATCCCAGGACAGCAATGGCACTGCTCACAATCCTGAATTAAGGAAGGCTGAAGACAGACTCCTGGAAAAATAGACAGGCATAGTAGAACAGCGTAGACAGCACTCCTCATATTCAGACTCTCTGTCTGTTCAGCCTCAACTCAGTTACTTTACAATTACAACACTACAAAATATCACGAGAAACCTATTATATTTTTCACAAAAAGTTTTTTTTTTTTTTTTTTTTTTTTTAATTCATCTATAAAAAAAAGTATGAGAGAGAGCTCACAGCTTTACTCAAACAGGAAAGTCAGACAAGTCACCATTCTGGCCACAGACACAAACAGTTCATAGTAACTCATGAATGAGATAAACATGCCAGTAAAACAAGGATATACAGTAGGTTGAGTCACTGCCATTCATTTTACAGTTAGATGCCCTTTCCCTCTGAAACACCTGCACATTTTATAGTCATTGTGCCTTAGGGGTAAGCATCACCTTATTTTCACCTTTGCCTGTACTGTCAGGATTTGTGTAAGAACTGCTCACCCTCAGCCTAGATTACAGTTAGTGGAAAGATACAGGCTTTTTGTGCTATGACTCAGCAGTTCAGTGTTTTAATGTCTGCTTTAAGATGAGATCACTCAATTTCCTTTATTATTTCTCTCTAATAACTGTAAAGGGTGTCTGGAGTATTTGAGGTAGAGAAATTCATATCTATATTGTTGATACTTGAACTGGAGCTAACTCTTTGCTGCTTCATGACTGTCTGTATTAGATAGGATGAATCTCATCTCCATAGTGCCTTTTAATTTGTCCTTTGCTGCAGTTGTTCAGTATTGCCATCACTTGGCACCATTAGGCTCCACTCTCAGCCTGCACTCCTTTTTGTGAGGGCCTGAAGGCCTGGGACCCAAGAGGAGAACCAGCAACAGAGGCTGGGAAAATTGAAGCTATCTGAACATGACTACTTGTGGGCATTGGAAGTTGTGATTAATCCAAGTCTGATCTGATCTGCAGTCTGGACTCTGACATGGAAATGCTGCACTGGTGCTAAGACTGGATCTGTAGACCACCACAGTGTCTAGCATGGCCAAGGGGAATGGCCATCACATGAAGGGAGTGATGGATGTGCCTGCTCTCATACACACTGAATTTTACACTGAATGGTGCCTAGTAGCCTTTCCCTGGTGTCACTGGCAGGATGGATTATGAAGGCTGAGGTTTCTGGACACTGAGAAAAATCTATGTACCAAGTCAGTTTGAAAGATTACTTCCCTGCTCCCTAGTATGGCATCCTTTGAACTCCCCAGAGAACAAACACCATCACTGAATGTTTCTGTAACCTATCAGTTTCAGTGACTACTACTAAAATACCTAGTGAATAAACATTGCAATACTCTGATATTTTAGAGTCCTATCTCTCTAAGGGCTTCGGAGTACTTCACAGACACGCGCTCAGAACATACTAGATAAGGTCCTGCATCCTGAAGTAATTAATGAACCACCCTGTTCAATTTCCCAGGTGACACCCCTACTTATCCCTAACGATCAGAAAACAACTCAAGCTCTGGCGATATTATAAGAACGTTTGTTGTTTTATTCTTTTTGGTGGGTACAAAAACCACAGTTTCTTACACAGAACGAGATTATAAATAATATCTGTAACATGAGTGACCCGTAGTCTCTTTTGATTCTACACTGCAGACTGATGATGTATTCTAAACATTTTTTCATTTTCTTTCTTGTATTAGACAGATGCAAATCTGTGGAACACGGAATGATGGAACAGAATGAAGGTAACAGCAAACAAGAGGATGACCAACAACTTTTATAAAAAAAAAGTCTCTGAATTTTATTACAGTGATGGCATTTTATATCAATTATTGCAATGAATTGTTCCCTAAGATGGTTAGAAAAAAGAATTGTGTTGTCCTCTACCGAATTTACATCAGTTAAAAAGCAAGCACGTTTCAATATTCCTCTTTTTTCAAAGAAAATGTAAATAATTTCTTTATTTTTTTCACAGGATTTACATATTTATTATTTTCTTATCACAGTTTAGTGATTCATTTCTACAGCTGAACAGCTGAATATTCTTCCATTGTATATATTGATGTTCTGGAGACACAGGTTAGCATGTTCATTGACTTCTATAGCTATTTTTCTCTCTTTGTCAAGACAAAGACTGAAATGTTGTCTTTTCTGAGCATGTTCTTCACAGTTTAATGCGCTAAATTGGAAAGTCTTATTAGTTTTTAGTCCACTCAAGTGAAATTTGTTGCTGTTAATACACCCTTCCCAGCCCCCTCCCCCAACAAAACTAAATTATGAATTTTCCTGATATAAAATCTGAGTTTGGGTTTCCGAGCTGAGCTCATGCACACATTGTTGCTGATGATGACTGGCGCATTTGGACGTACTTCCCTTTCTCAGCCAAATTATTAGTTCATCAATGACACTCCCATGTCGTTACAGTCTGTGCTGTGTTCCCATCAGTCACCAACACAGTTTAATTAAGGCACTCGATTATTTTTTTGGTTTTTATGGTAGGTCCGATGCAATTACAGCCAATCCTGAACTTTGTCTAATTGCAGTTCCGGAATGCACAGCCTTCGGGCAGTCGGGAGTCAATACGCGGCCATTTTCACCCACACTCCCTGTGATGGATAATCTGGCTTTGTTTCGTATGGCTTCAGAAAAGGTAAGCTATGATCAAAAATAAAGGAGAAGAGAAAAAAATGTGTTAGAAAGGTTCTGCCCTTCAAGAAACCAGAACACAGCAAACACCAAAATATTAAATTGTAGACATCTGCATTTTTTTTTTCATTTTAACATTATAGTTAATAATAATCATATATATAAAATACATAGCATACTAGGGGGAAAAGGCTCAAAATTCTGAAGGTAAATTTTATTACAATAAATCATTATCCATTTAAATATAAATTCCAAATTTGATCAGGAAATTAACAGAAGAAGGAATACTTTCATGTAAAGTACTTCAAACTACATTCATATATTGTGAAATGAGAGTCAAGAACTTTCATGAACCTGAAAGTATTAGCACCTTTGAATAGTCATGCACGAGTATTTGTAGACTGAGACCTTCAACAAGGTATTTCAAGGTAAAAAAAAAAAAAAAAAAGAAAACCTACTGAAAATTGCTTATAAATCGGTATAGCTCTTTCAGTTATCTTTGTGATAATTCCATGGATCAAATTTAAAGAAATTATTACTTCTACTCATAATGCATCCATTCACAAATCTCTTTTCGTATATGCATTTTGCTGTAATCAGGGAAGGTAAAAACTTCCAAAGGAAATACAGTTCACTGAGAGAAAACACATTTTCTATAGTTTTCTACATTAGGAATAAATTTTCCACAAGAGGATTTAAAGTCCTGCTACCTCAAAATCATTACCTTCAGATAAGTCAAACAAAATATCTTGTTTAGAGACTGATTGCCTCAGACAGAAGAAAAAACATTTATAGTTATTCCATTTAACTTCAGCCATCCAAAAATAAGGAATCTAATCTAATAGGGCTCTCTTGTGCACCTGGCACAGCAGGCATCCAAACTACATTGTATTGAAACAGATTTCAAAGTTACTGTGTTAAGATAATAATTAGTGGGTAATTCTCATTTCTAGCCAACAGAAGCCATACTCTATGCAACTAACTCTTGTAACTGATATGCAGGGATGCAGTCTGGAATACTGATTGGAAAGAGTGGGATGCAGGAGAGTGCATTCACATAGGAGCAAAGGGATGACAAACATAAAATCATTTTATTTGCCTTGTTACTGATCTGTGCATTTAGAGCTTTGTCCCTCTGAGCCCAGTTTCTCCTTCCAAGGTAGCAATGAAATCCTAAGCTGAGATAAGGGAGATTCCTTAAAACTCCCATTCTCTGGGCACACCTCTAAGAAATGCACCCGCCTCAAATTGCATTGCTGTTACTAGCTCCTTCAAAGAAGAATTCTTTGCCCTTATGGCACAGTAGGATACATATAACTGGAACTTCCCAAATCAATTGCTGTAAAAATCTCAGGATAAGGCCCAGCTTACAAAAGGTGTTATGGCATTCTCCTCAAGCTGAAAACTTTGGCTTTGTTAACCATCAATCACAATATCCAAAAGTAATCCTTTGAAAAGTCTCCCTGCTGCTGCAGTACTCTGTGGCAGGGACTGTTACCCAGCAGATCTTGTCCTAATTCAACAGCTAGATATAAAAATTGAGAAATAGGTAACAAGTGAGTGAGGACCTGGGCCCACACAGAGTTCTACTGAATACAAAAGACTTCAGCTACACCCAGCAGCAAATAAAAAACAACATTTGCAAAGCACAGATACAGTGCAATGTGGTGGAACTCCACATGGTGCATGTCCTGTTGCAAATGTGCATCGAGGATCGTCTGTCTGCAGAAATGCACAGAACGTGTTTTGGTCAATGGCAAGAAAAAGGTCTTTAGCTGAGTTCTGGGGAGGGATGGGAGACCAGATCAGATCAGAATGCAGACTGGGCTGGAAACAGGACAGCCTACTCCAGATTGGTAAATTTCCCAGCAGATTGCCATTGTGTATAGCATCTCTCCATCCCTTTGCCACTGGGAAATCAGAGCTCATGTTGACAGGGGATATGTGAGCTATGCGAAAGTTTATGTTTTTCTAGCTCTGCAGCTTTCTGGCCATTGACAACATGCTTGGGACAGAAAAACACTGAAAAAGGAATCTACAGAAAAAAAAGAAAAAGAAAAAAAAAGAAAAAAAAAGAAAAAAGAAAAAAGAGAAGCAAATGAGAAAAAGAATTTCTTAGCAGCCTTCCATGGAACAACAGAAAAAGCTGCAGTACAGCAACTCCTCTCTGCTCACAGCACAGGGTAACAACAACTCAGCAGCACTGCAGGAAACAACCCAGACAGTCGACAAAGCCAGCAGGAGCAGGTCAAACTTGTACTCAGGAAGGTGCCATAAAGCAAACTAACCAGATATGTGTCTGCGTTTTATTTCAAACTAAGCTGCGGGTAATGAGCCAAGCTAATACTGTGCTTGATTGTGCTGTTACAATTTCAGATTTATGGTTGGCTTTAAAAATGGTTTCAGGAGAGGCTGGGATAAGAGGGAAAACTCTTGGCATTTGCTACGAATGTTAGGAAGTCACTGTTCAGTAAGCGTACGCAGTTAGTAGCGTTAGTTTCAAACTCAGAGGTAGTTAGTTTTCATATTAATGTCATTAGTTTTGATTAAACTAGTTGTTCACTTAATCACATGAAAATGTTGACTGTCCTGTTCCCAGCGGGAAATAGGAATGTAGGAAGCTTCTCTCCTCACTCTATGTAGTGTAAGTACCCAGTTGCTGGGTTTCTTTGTTGTTTAGATTTCTCTAGCACCTGGGTCACCTGGGAATGTCTTTGCACAGATATGGAAGATGAACTTTCAAATACTTTTACTATATGGAATATGAAATTGGAAGTATATAAGTCAAGATAAGTACATTGCAGATTTGCAGATTTACTGAGCTGTCTTTTACAATTTGGCCTTGTTAGCCATTCATTTTGCAATTTCATACAAATATTATATATATATATGTATATATATTATATATATATATGTAAATTTTGTAGTTAATTTGATCGGTTATAACCAGCACAAGGTGGGAGCACAAGCAAAAGCAGTGGAGCTGGGAGCTGGCTGGTGAGTCTCATGGCCAACTGAGGACCATGGCGGTGGTGGTGGCTAGGAAGGTGCCTCTGGGACAGCCCCTTTGTCACTCATGGATTTGATGGGACCAACCCAGCAGTGGTTTTCTCTGAGCAGCTGAAGAGAAGGGTGTTGGCTCCGCATTGCTTCCAGACTATCAGGTTGACTGGCTTACAAATAAATGAAAATGGAAAAGTGCTGCTCTGGGAAAGGGAAGGGATTGCTCCCACTTCAGAGCATGCTTCCTTCCCTGCCAAGGGCAGATGCTGTAGTCTGTCATCCCTTCTGAACATCTTTACCATACATTTGTATAGTAGCCTTACGCTTCCATTTTCTGCTTCCTCTCAGACTGGTGAATTTCCCTGTGGCTACGCGTTTCTTACTGGATTCAATTAGAAGAAAAAAATAGTAATAAATGTTAATTTCCAAGTGGGTTATTTAAGCTGTTTTCTATCAGTTTAACAAATAAATAATTAAAACCATTTGATGTCAGCTTAAAAATAAGCATGTTGGTTACTTATGCAGGTTAGAACAGCCAAGCATCTTTCCGTATTAGCAAGTTTTAGTTCTAGTATGATCCCTTTACCCCTCGGATAAATGAACACATCCGAGGTTTTGAGGTGCTAAATGCAGGCATATATCTGCAGAAATACATGTGTGCAGCACTGTGGCTCTGTGCTGCTGTGGGCTGGCAGAGGTCTATTAGCAGTGTGGGCAGGAGAGGGCACATGGGTGGCAGTGCACTGCTGGTGAGTGTGACCTCACCTCAGCAGGCTGCCTCCGACAAGCATAAGCTTTTCTATGTCAGGTTAATGTGCTAACATTTCTCCAGTAACTGATACAGCAAACAAGATAAGGAGAAAGAAGAATTTCTGGAATCTTAATAGAGAATAAATATCTGCTCAAAAATCCAAAGCAATTTCCTTTTTTTTTTTTTTTTAATTTTAAATGCCTGCACCCTGAAATGTTTTTTAAAGTGTTATCAGAAGTTACCACTGGCACAAAGATGAATTTTCAATAAAATAAAATGCTGGCTTTAAGAAATTAGTTGTCAATATGGACTAGATTTGCTTATAAAAGGACACTTATCATTGGAACTTCTTGACATGTGCACACATTGTTCTTTGTACTGGCCTAGGGATGCTCTCAGTGATGGGCACTAAAGAATTCTAGGGAAAGGATTTTTTTTTTTTTCACAATTATGTTCATGGGATTATTTCATGGAATCAAAGAATGTCTTAGGTTGGAAGGGGCCTTAAAGCCCATACACTTCCTATGTAGTTGCCATGGGCAGGGTTGCCAATTGCTAAATCAAGCACTAGATCAGGTTGCCCAGGGTTCCCTCCAACCTGGCCTTGAACAACTCCAGGGGTGGGGCATCCACAGCATCTCCGGGCAGCCTGTGCCAGGGCCCCACTTCTTTTTAAGACCTTTGTTACAGAGAGCTTGGGGATATTGTCACAGTACTGACTACTGACCTGCACCCCTGGAGCCATGATGACACCTGCTTAGCTGGGTGATCCATCAGCAAACTGATGCTTTGCTGTGCACAAATCAGGCACAGTAGGATATCAGGTTCCAAGACAATGCACATGTACCCAGGGCCAGGAGTTGTATACAACAGGGAACCAAAGAAAACCGCACCACAACACGTTTGGGAAACTCCCCAGCCAGCGCATGCCAAGCCCCCCCTTACCGCGAGAACCCACCTATTCCTTGCAGCGCTCCAGCTACCATGCTCAAGCACCATGCTCTGCTCACTCTGTGTCTGCTCTGTACTGTATGGTTCGGTACTGTACCGGCTGTGCCTTTAGCCTGTATGCTCCTCGGGACAGGGACCTGTTATGTGCTTGGCACACTTCACCTATAGTACAGCGCCGTGTACTCCAGCGCTATATGAATAATAAATAAAGAATAATAATCGCATCTCCAGTTGTTTCCTCTGAGTTTGTTTCTAGGTGGCAACATAACATTTCTATTCATCTCGTTTCACTTCATTTTAGTCTGTTACTTCCTCCACAGGGATAGCTCAGTGATTTCAGGAGGATATCGCTGTTTGTTAGAAGAGACAGAGATTGCTGTGTGCAAAGGAAGGGGGCTCAAGGTAGCAATGAGATGGCAGCGTCCTAGCAGCACCCCTGTTACAAAGCAGCCAGAACAGCTTGGAAGCTATGGAAGAGTTATGTTTAGAAGCTGCGTGCCATTTCCAAAGGTCAGGGAGCTGATTTGACTATTTTACTAATGATTAGTTGGCAAGATAATCACTGCATGGATGAGATCAAATGCATTAGTAAACTACTCCTGCATGCTTTCTGAAGGGAACTATTCAGGATGCAGCTCAGCAATTATCAGCATTTCAGTCTGAAATCACTGCATGAGCATCTGAAAACTCTGAGTCTTGAGCAAGGAAAAGGGCATATGTTACTGAAAGCTGAGGACAGTAGTTCAAGTCTGTTCAGCGGTTAGTGAATTTTGGTGGTTATTACGGTGGACAAAGCTTGACCTGAAGCAGGAGACTGGGGGGGTGTGGGGGGGAGGGAAGCCACACAATTAGCATAAAACACATACCGAAGAGAGGGTGAAGGGGAAGGGTGGTGAGGAGGAGGAGAAGGTAAAACAACATTTAGACTTCTTGTAACAGTGCCTTGTCTTCCATTAGGTTAACTATGGTTCAGTGATGTTGCCTATCCTAAATCCTCATTGTAAGGAAGATCCAGTTAGGGCCAACAGAGAATAAAAGCTTACATCAATTTGTCACCAGTAGAGTGCCAACCTTTAGGAGGACAGACTGGCCAATCAGGTAATTAAACAATGGCCCTCTGGATATGTATTTTAGGACCTCAATTTCAAATAGCTGTCATCTCCCAACAGATTGAATAACACTGGGTTGTTATAAAGGTAATTTTTGTGTTAAAAATTTCTTGTAATGCAGATGTCTATTAGCAACATAGAATAGTATACTGTACATCTGCAGCCAAAAAAACTGAACCACTTTGCACTGAAGTTTTCCAAAATATAAAGCTCTGTTCAGAAGCAAGCACCACTAGACAGACATGTCACAACACTGCAGTACAAGATGCATCACCCACTCACTGTAGTAGGCCCTAAGTCCTACCCCTAAATTTTAATACTTTCGGTTCCATATACGTTGTAACCTTCTCTATAAGTTGCTAAATTCTGGGTATTCTGCGAGGAAGTTGGGTTAAAAGTCTGTGCACTCTTTGCCACCTTCATTCGTTTCGCCTCTGCCCTGGACTTGTAACAGAACTCTATCAAAGCCACCAGCATTGCCAAGCCCAAGCCTCCAACCAGAATGTAGAAGACTCCAGCAACGTTGCTGAGACTCAAGGCACTCGTCTTGTCCTGGGGAAACAGAAGCAACACAGTTAACTCCAGCATCCAGACCCCTGCAGCACAAGCTACACATTCAATCATCGGAAATAGAAATAAGCAACAACATTTAGCTGAAATTAAGTGACCATCGTTTACATGCCTCTCACAAAACTTTACCTATTGGGATCTATAAAATGCATTTTAAGCACCTACTTTTCCTGGTCAACATAGAAGTATCATAAATCTATTGCCAGTATATCAGGATGTCATTGTTTACTTATTGCCAAGGATTATTTCCACTAGCTGGAGAATTTAACAATGACACATCCAGTCCTCGTTAGGGCACATTTTAACACTGGCATCAAACTGCATTTACACAAAGCTCTTTAAAAGCTTTGGAATCCAGAAATCCATTTACATTAAACAAGATTCTGTTTGATCTTCACTAAAAGACAATTTTCACTTGTAGTAGGCATTGCTGTTAATTTAAAAGATCCAGCCTGACTTTCTGCTAAAAGGTAAGAATAACAAGTGAGGCTTAAGTTATTGGAACAAACACTTCTTGAAAGTGCACACTGTGCCATACACATCATCATATATTTGCCTCTTGCTGCTTATTGTATTTTGTTTCCATTCTATTCTAGATACAGATCTGGAACATGCCCATGGACTACTAAGGCTCTGCAGTTATACAATTTTATAACAAGTGATTTATTAAACCTTACACAGTATTTGTAATTTAGAAAACTATTACACAACATTCTCTATCAAATTTATAAATATACAACATTTGATAAACAATCACCTTTTCAGACTTACTGTTGTAAATATTTATTCTACATTTCTCTATACTTCACTGCTTAGTTATGATTCACATATGCTATGATTTGAAATCCACGTGCATTTTATAGCACAGTTCTCAAGGAACTCTCTCAGGATTGACTCCCATATACTATTATTGTGTGCCTTAAGATACTTATAAAGCTATATTCTTATGCAGACTATATAATCTTTACCTAAAGTAAGGAGAGTACTTAACTTCCAATTATAATTTGTATGAAAAATTAACTTATTGTCAGTATTTGAGTTTAATTTAAAGAGGCACTATTAGTTGTGCAGTCAGGAGACCAGCACAGTAGCAATTCCCATAGATGTAAAGAGGTATTCTGGTCGTACAGATGGGGTTCTGCTTTGTCTCTTTTTAGCTGGATAAGATGATTCTGAATGCCTTGTACGTGACTTATTTCCTCTGGTGATAACTGTTAACACGGTGCTTGGGAACAGGGAGCAGGCTGGGAAGAATCTGATCTAAAGGACACAGTGCACTGAGGCTTTCTCAGCCATGCTCTATGGGTGCCCTGCCATCCTCTTTATGGTTTTCACTCTTTTCTCCAAAACACTTGCAAGAAAAAGCAAAATGTGTAGGGCATGGACCCAGCAGTCATGGCCCTCAGGCTGTCCTCCCAGCTCTGGGCATCATGAAGACAGCACACAGAGCTGGCACTGACTGTGGTGCACCAGAGAAACGCCTGCTTCTGGGCTTGTCCCCAGGGGAAATGTCAGTTTCCACTCCCCAGAGCTGCAAGGATTACTTTGGGAATGGACTAGGGTAAATTTAAAAAGCAAAAGAAGGCAGTGAATTACTGAAGACTTTCACTCCAAAGCTCAAATTAGGACTACCTTGATTCCTCAAGGAGCCGGAGACCTCCCTAATAGGATCCAGGCACAGCCATCCTCTGCACAGAGAACAAAGGAAAGCTTAGTGTTTCCTCCTGTCTGAAAACAGGAAGACAGCCAGCTCTGAAAGGAGAACACATGGATGAAGCCAAGCCATACAGCTCCTGGGCTGCAGAGGGGGACAGAGCATCCCCATACACAGGATGGAAAAATACAACTCAAACTGCCTCCCTCAAAAAAAAACAACAACAACCCTGCCTTATAACTCTTCAATGGAGAAGAAAAGGCAGGAGGGTATGAGGTGGTTTAGGGTGATTTATACTGCTGAATACTTCAAATAGCAATAGTGCTTCTTTAAACTAAACCATGACCCCCATCAAGATGAGGCCAAGCCAATTCGCTCCGTGAGTGTCTACAGCTGCTTATTTTACTTCTAAGTAATTTTGTTCATTACTCCCTTTACTGCTTTGTGAACACGATAGTAGGTCCCGAACTGCAGCGACTGACCTTACTTCCAGAGTCCTTGGGTCCACATTCACCTTTATCGTACCACCATTTGTTTTTCAGCTTGTCTAAGACGCCTGCCTCACTGAGTTTCAAAACGGCAAGGTTTACAGGAGTTCTTCACGTGGAAAATAACATAAATAACATTATATATGTTATTTTATGTTATTCAAGTAAAACTACATAGAATCGCATTGCAAAGTGACAGAGCAGAGGCCACAGTGGGTGCTATGTCATGTACTGTTGGCCCAGGTTTAGAGACAGACATACGACCGGGACCTGCTCCATCGCTTTAGGTAACAGGCACATACTGCTGGGGAAGATTTGTAAATAAATGGTATGCAATTACTGTGAACCCAAAACTATTGGCTTAAACACATTAACAACATAGCCTCCAGAGACATAATGCAATACATTTGTATATATGACTTAAGAAACATTGTGTTCCTTGCTTTAGATCCATTTGTGGTTTGCACACATACAAACTAGTGATGTGACTTGGCCATAGCTATTTCATTTACTGCCCTCAAAATGAAGTTGGCAAGAGAAGGAGCAGCTCCTGCCGGCTGCCACTGCAGCCCCTGGCCTGGCCCTGCCCTCTCTCTGAGTGCCAACTGCCACTGCCCCGTGCCTCTGCTGAGATCACCACTACCAGGATTGCATTTCCATATTCTATTCCAACACTTTTTTCAATCTCAAGGCTTTTCATTCAATCTCACTTATTCAAAAAAGTCTTTGAGGGGTCCCAGGTTCATTATTAATTACTGCTTGGGGTGTCTTTTCTTTCTTGAGGCATTTACTGTGGGTGACACAATGGAATTCGACATTAAGATGAAACCTCATCTTATGCCTCAAAGCCTCAAAGTGCTATGACGATGCCCCGCTTCATGTAGTTGTAGCAGTTTATTTTCTCAAAACCTATCAAATGATTAAGCCTTATTTTCCATACTTTCTGCTTTGAAACATCGACTGTTTAATTCTTAACGTGATAGGCATATAGTTATCTATTTATGTGCAGGTGTGCATGCAAATACAATATATATAAGAGAAGGAGGCAGATAAACACAAGCAGCATGTGACAGATAGGCTGCTGGTGATAATGGATGACATAGAGACTGATCTTGTGTGTGCCAGCAGATTCCTGTGGTACCATTAATCTCTCATAATGCACCATAATCTGTACCCTGCTAAAATGTCAAATCATGAATTCAAAACTTAAAATCAGAATAGACAACGCAGTGCAAACATGAATTGTGACAGAGCAACTGAGTTGACTAAAGTAGATATTTCAAAGAGAAAAGTGGCTTTTACTTACACTCCATAACTGGTTTCACTGGAAAGTCCCAACGGTTTATACATATTTGTGTATGTATTAACATACATATATTTCATCTACACATAAGAGCTCCTGAAACTTGTTTGCAGCTATTAGCTTAAGGGATCCTGGCTTTCAATGTTTTCTGGTTGCTCTCTGTATATATTTGTATATAGTGTGAGCTTCACCTCACTTCAGCATTCCAACCAAAAGTTATGCCTGTCCAGGCTTCTCTGTAGTTAAAACAAAAAGATGGGTTGATCTACCAGTTTTAAGGGAGGTTGAAGCATACCATCCAGATTTACTATTGAGGAGGCCTCAGTGTCGCATCAAAATGACAACTTTTGACAGCTACAGCTGGGTGAGAAAATCCCGAGGAACTCTGGAGTGATCTCCTTAAAGAAAGGAAATGCTTCAGCCACTTTCCAAATCCCACACACATATGGAACGGGGTGCTGGTAGCATGGATTTCTCAATCTTTTTTCAGTATTTGAACTTACATTTTGCCTTCAGGTTCCTTGGCATCAGGTTGTGCAGGCTGAAAGTGGGATGTGCAAGTCCCTGAGGGAAAGAAGCGGGCAGCAGCTTGAGATGCAGGCATGTTGCCTGGCAATATGATCCTCTGTTTGCTTTGAATACAAGTGTGAAATAATTAATATTATCTGGATAGCCCTCATTTGTGACTTGCCATGCACTGGCACTGGGACGCATTTCAGTGCTCCCAAATCCCAGCTGTGTAACAGCACTGGTTGTGACAAGGGTTGGGGACATCTAGGTACTGTTCTTACACAGACAATCAGAAGCTTGTGAAGCTACTGCAGACTAAACTGATTAAACTGGTGCAATAGCTGGGGCTCTGTATGAGCTATCAAGACCAGCAGAGAGTTTAGACAAGTCAGAAGACAGATGTTTCCCAGACATTTCTTTTGCCCAGCACACGCAGTTCAGGTATATATAACCCGATACAGGCAGGGATTTTTTTCTTTGCCATTGTAATTCCTTTAATGCCAGCCTTTCTGCACTGTCTCTCAGGTTTTCCTTTGGGAAGAGCAATCAATTTCACACTTAAAATCACCGTACTATCAACAATAAATAACTGAATGCAATGGCGAGCACAGATGAGGCAATTCATTCCTAGTCTTCCCTGAAACACAGCCAGTCATGTCTCAGAGGCCAGGCCCATGTTCCTCCTCTCCACTATTTTTGCTGAAACTCTTCCTGAATCCCAGCGTAAATCAGCCAGGCATGATGGGACAAGTTCACACTCAAACCAGTAAGTAAAGCCCAACTGAGTGGCTGCAGATTTGAAAATGAAAATTTCAGCTTATGGTTTTCAGAACACCAGCATATATATCTGCTTGCAGTCACCGGAAGAGATTGCCAGTGTGGTGACTTCTGGTGGATTTTAGGCTGTTTTGCTTGGTTTTAAACTTTAGTAGGAGATTTTCAGCAGCTGCCATGGGAGATGAATGCCCACATCACCTTGGCTTTCAGGGCAAGTTGACTATCTAAGACATCTTTCCTTCTCTGAAAACCTCTCCAAATAAGCATCATTTTGATCATGCCAGTTGTACACGACAATGTGTTACTATAGTGCTCACACAACTGGTTGCTGAATAGTCCCACTGAGATTAAAAGGAGCAGAAATTAAGAATCTTTATGATCTACTGTACATGAGCAAGAGCAATCAACTTGAATCATATACTGAGGACAAATTCAGCATTTAGAATTAAATTTCCCATGAAGTTCAGTCTCCTATGCTCAATATTACAGCAGAAAATGACAACACTTTTTTTTTTTCTCAGTTTGTTTAGCAATTTTTGAATTATGAATGCTGGGCTAAATTTTTAACTAAAGTAAGCTGGCAGAATTAATGAAAGTCAGTGTAGTTTTTCCAGAGCGTAGCTCCTGAGAACCACTCTTATTATATATTATTGTTATATATGTAGAATCCATCTGTGCAAACCCACAGAAGGATAATATTAAAAAAAAGATAACTACAAAAACATTTATATATGGAGACAAGTTTGTTCCATTTAGCTACAGTGTAAAAATGCTATGTGATGTAGCAGAGACCATGCTCTTCCATATGCTGAAGACAGTGGTGGCACAGCCTGACCTGAGAGCAGGAACAGTGGTTTTCAACCTTCTCAACATGTCCTCAGTCGCCCCTCTTGGCATCTTCACATCTTGGATGTTCCTCCCATCCTGTCCTCCATCACTTCCATCACTTACTATTGGAAGGACTGTTAAGAGCCCAAGGCTGAATCTGGTGCCAGCAACTTCAGCAAAATCAAAGTGACATTAATGAAGTTCTGAGCTCCTTGTGTACAGGACAATGAATGAGAAGTTATAGCATTTAAATCACAATGCTGAGTGATTCTGAAACCAGTACAGAATTTTAGGAGACGGATTGTTTAAAAAAAAAGCAATCATGAGTATGCTTTAGGAACTTTTCCATTACCCACTCAGGGCTGATCCATTAATTAAGAGAAAGGTCAGCCTCACCTGCTGAATGAAAAACAAGAGCTGCTGCATTCTCCTGAGGCTGCCAACAGAGACAGAAGGAGAGCTTCACCAGCACAGCTTCGTTCAACCCAGAGATTTATAAAAACTCTGGAATATAATGGTAGAAACTGAGTTTAGATGGCTCTCCATGGACCAAATGGATTTGATGCTGGCATGCAGCTGAGATCAGAAGTAGTATTTTCAGAAGCACTCAAATGACAGACGGATCTCAGCCTTCCCCTCAAATATGACTTTCTTCTGAGGTCACTAAGCCATGGGGAAAGGCAACGCCAGCTACCCAGCTGGTAACACAGTCTTCTGAGGGAAACTGGAAATTGTGGTTCACACTATGAACTTCTTTCTGAATTTTGGAATATTGTTACTTAAAGGGAACAATGAGAGGAGAGGGTACAGATGGGCTTTTAAAAGCACAGAGTGGAAGTAGGAGAAATCTTGGTTTGCAGAGTAACACAAACCTTTAGAGCTCTCATGAAACTCCCTGATTTCTGAAATCCTATGTATTACAATGTGGTTTAGTCAACCTCAGAAAATAACAGCATGGCTGACCAATTAAGATTTAGGTGCTCTGCTGCTTTCAGTAAAAGAAGAATGTTCTTATTTTTCATCATTACAATAGGAAGCTCTGAAATTTGGGCCAGAACTGCTAACAGAGCTCAGACTTTGATCTTCCTAAATTCACAAACAGAAAAGCAGCATTGGGTAGGTTCAGGGCCTGTTGGCAGTTATCAAGTTTGCAACAGAGTTCAGTGTCCTGTTATTCCACTAACAGTCATCTGATAGCATATAAAATTAAAATATTTAGAGCTCCATTAATTCAACTGAAATGATCTTATTGACCTTAATTGACCAGATTCTACAACTGTCTATTGACCTTAATTGACCAAATTCTACAAAGACTGTCACTGAAGAAGGAAATGAATTTTGTAGATGGTAAATGGCTAACCAACAGTTTGGGAAGTCATAGTAGATGCAGTTTAAAAACAAGAAGACCAGATGCTGCAGCAGTGCAGAATTTGAAGAGCAGAGTAATGTGTATTCATCTCCATGATGTGTCCATTCCTTCTGTGTAAGGCTGCTGTAGGCACATGGTAGATCAAAATCACTGGGCTTCCTCTCAACAAATACAGTCCTTTGGCATAGGTCTGGCTACTCTTTCCTCTGTGCATAGGAAAAAAACCACAAATGCTCCTGTCTGTAGTCCTAGGACCACAGGTTGAGCTCCATCACGTTCCTCATTCTTAGCTAGCAATGTCTTGCCTACTTTATTTTCTACTCCTTCATGAAGTCCCACCTTTTTTCATTGACAATGCATTCCTACATCTCTCCTGCACTCACAGATCCTCCTAGTTTCTTCATGAATTGCACTCTGTCTTGTCTTTTTTCTTTTTCTTTTTTTTTTTCTTCTGTTACTTGCCATCTCACCAAATGTGCTCCTCCAGGATCTTGCAGACACATTCCCTGGTTCAGCCCTGCTGCTCCCCTTGTGCTGCTTTGTGATTCAAGCCACCAGTAAGTTAAAATTTTTGGTTTACTACCTAAATTTTACTTCATATTTCAACCACAGTAGATTTGTGAGGAGTCTATTTTTAAGAAAATTGAGATCTTTAAATTATAAGACTCCTTGCCTGTGAATTTTTTAAAAATTAAATACCTTCTCCACTCCCAGTAATGCAAAAATTCAGGGTTGGGTGGAGCTTACCATAGTAGCAACATGGGAGATTCATGGTTCACATGTCAGCCTTCTTAAAAGACACTCATGTCTGCTCCACTTGCACATAAGTGCTATTGAGTCTAATATGCCTATACACTTTGGAACAGAAAATAGAGACCATTTTTGAAACTGTGACTGCTGGCAAGCAGAGCAGTGGGAAAAAAATAGGTAGAGCAGTAGGATTGAAGGTAAAGTGAAGAGGATTAGGACAGCAGTTCTGGGTGAGCGCAGCGCAGCCCAAGGGATGGTCCCTGAGGCCAGGACACAGCATGAAAGAGCAAGGGAACTAGAGAGAAAATAGAAAGAAAAAATATATGTAGGCAATTGTAAATGAAGCTACATAAACTGTATATGACAAATCTGTCAAATTTAATAATCTGTGTCTGACTAACTCTGTGCCTGCACCGTTACCCTGTGCAGTGTTCTCTTATATATTGCTCACACACAAGCACATAAGTATTACTACATGCTGCCTGGCACTGACGGGGCGTTTTCAGTATCATCATCCTTCTCTACTACCACATCTTCCAGTTTCACAGTACCACATCACAGCCCAAAAGGAAGCTGTGATAAGGCCATGAAGCAGTGGCATTGGCCGTGTGGAAGATTTAGAAAGGAAGGAAGAATAAGAAGATGTCATTACCTTACCCTAAAATTGGTAGAAGTGGTAAAAGGCTGTGAATGCCACAGCAGAGAAGGTTGTAAATTCTGGGAAATTCCTGCCTAGTGAATCCTGCCAAGGGAACCACTATGCATTTCTGCTTGCCCATGCAAAGATATTTCAGCTGAAATTTGCCCACCCACTTTAGCTACTCATGAGAAAATCATAATTGGTACCAGTCTGAGTGAGTGCGGGCCCTGCACTAAATTCCTGCTAGGAGGCAGTCACACTGATTTACACCCTTTTTCTTTACTGTCACTGAAAATTATTTTGGGGAGCATAGTGTAAGTGGAAAATAAACCTTAGCTGGTGTTTGTTCCCGAGGGTTTCAAGCTGCTTGTTCACAAGAGAAAGCTCTGAAAAGGCTCATCATGATCTCAAAAGGTGCAGATTTCTGAAAACTGGCAATAGATCTCATAGCAGGGAGTGTTTTAAGAGTTCCCTTTGGGATGCTTAAACAAATGCAAATATTTTTGCTTTGACAGTAATTGCATACACCTCGGTTTCAACTGCAGGTGCTGGCAGTGCCGTGATAGTGGAGAAGCTATTTTGGTTCAGGTTAAACCCCAGCAGATGCACCAATTACTTCACATACTGTTTACCCGCTTTTGGTGACATTGAGGCTAACCTTGGAGTCACCTCCCCCGCTGCCACATTCTCCTTTGTCGTACCACCATTTGTTTTTCAATTTGTCCAAGAGGCCTTGTTCATTCAGTTTTAAAACTGCGAGGTTAACAGCATTTCTTGAAACGATAAAACATATTTTGTAAGAAACTGCACAGCTGTTAAGATGTTAGAAGGAATGAGGACTTAAGCTGTTCATAAGCTTGATCCACACACTAAATAAACCTCTCATTTCCATATTTCAAAGCCCTTTGCAGCATACATGATTGTAGTTACCTTCAAATATGAAAAATGTATTTCCTGTCTAGAAAAGATTTTCAGAATGGCTTGAATTTTAACAAGAAAATTCTATCAACCAACCAAAAGAGTTTTTGCTATAGTGATGATAAAACTCTGTCTGGAATTACAAACAATTTACATAGATTTATTTGAATCTATATTTAGAAGATTTACTTAGTATGTTCCTGGGTTGATTTCTCAATTAGATGGGAAAAATTAATTCCCATGTCCTACACAGGCCAGACGCAGCTGGCTTAGGCTAGGCCCTGTCTGTTGCTACACCTCTTACAGATTTGACATAGAGTAAGTAAGTAATGTGATTGCACATTGCACTGGGGATCGTAGCTCTGGTTTGTGGATCCAGAGGCAGCAGTGAGATGGATGAGGTGCAACCAAACCCAGTTAGCAGCATGCATGCTGGCTGCAGGCAATAGGAAATGATGGGAAAAGTGCCTGGGAACAATGGCATCACATTCTTGAGACACCATACATCTCCAATGGGAGAGAAAGTATTTGTCCTGGTAACTTAACTACTGCTCTTCAGGGACAAGAAGTTGAGAAACATGGAAGTTTCCTATTTGAATGTGTTTAATATTGTCTCTCTGAAGTTTCAGTTCCTGCTCCAAGGACATCTGTGCATTCAACATGCAGGTTAAAGAGCAGTCCCATTGTCTTTGCACAGTAGAGGCTTAGCTGAAATGCAAGACTCTGGGTCTAGCTTTGTCCCAGGGACTTCCTCTTCCCTGGGAGAGCAGCTTGACTCCTTCAACACTGATGTTGGGGAGGAAGGTGGAGATGGAGGACATCTTCCATGGAGACGCTTGGAGACAGGACAGCTAGGCAGAAACTCAAGACACTAGGAAGTCAGCAGAGCTCAGCTAGGTGCGAAAGCACAAGTGGGTGTTCAGGATGTCCTGGTGACTTCTCCCTGAAGGGACTGCATGCACTGCTCTATCACTGCATGGAATGTGATTCCTCTATTACTAGCAGCACAGTGGCACAGGCACAAAGGCCAAAAGGGGCTCCATGACACAGTGCCTTCTATCTTGAGTTTAGTGCTCTTACTCCAGGTGAGAGAAGCACCACTTTGGGTCTGTCCAGGTTTTGTACTCTCTAACATGAAGGCTAATGAGAAGCACCACTTCTATATGGCATGAACTTAAGGCTGTCAGGACCGCATGGAAACTCAGGCAAAAGAAGGGCATGACTGGTCCTAGGATGGGGCTGTTTCTGCCCATGCTTTGAGGTTTTCCTTTTGGTGTCCAGACAGCACTGAGTTTGGATGGCAGAGGGCAGACACCAGAGATGGCCGTACAAACCCTGTGAGGCACCTAGATTTCATATAGGAGTTACAGTCCCTGTGTGGCATTTTAAACTCAGTTGACAACTAATCTGTCAAGGAACTTACACATTTCCTGAGGAAACTTTGCACTTGTTTAAGAGTATGACTTCCTATCCAATAATTTAAAATAAATAACATCTCTGTTTCTTTTTGAAATGTCCGTAGCGCTCCCATGCCTATCAGACGTGCACTGCTTCTCATGCATGTCTGCCCAGGCTTGCTTGTGGATGTGCAGAGATGTGGAACAATGGCATCATATCCTTGAGGCACAACACATCTCTAATAGGAGAGAAGTAGGTGTTCTGGTAGCTTAACTACTGGTCTTTGGGGACAAGAGAAATTGAGAAACATGGAGTTTCCCTCTTAGAAGCTATTTAAAACTGCCAAGATCTGCCTGTCAAGAAATAAGTGTATCTTAATGACATCTTCCTTTCATCAGTTATGAGAGGACACAGCACCTTCAGAGCTCTTGCAGAAAGGTTGGGGAAGAGAGATCCTCTGGTGACAGGAATCCAGTAGATCTTATGGCACCAGAAGCCAACAGAGATTGTAATTCACCCTCACTGGAGATGGCTTGTCTCTTGTCCATGAAGGTCCTTTCTGGTGTTACAGCGGAAATTTTTATCTCCCTCATTAGGAGAGTTATTCTTGGCATATATATATGGACTATGGTATTTCACAGCTCATGGAGTGGAGCATTCCTTGCATCACTGACCCTGCTTTTGGGAGCAGTGTCATCTTTAGGACATACATCCATTGCCTGGTAACAGCTTTTCATACAGCTCTTGCTGGAACCAAGACAGGTCTTCATTGTCTGATCAGGAAGGCTGGAAGCAGCTTTGTGTAGAACTGACCTTACCTAATATAACTGTGGTTACATTTATAAGAGATTTTCATACAGATAAAGAAACTGTCTGCCCCTGAAAGTGCAAATGAGAACTCTAGGCTGTTGTGGGACTGGCATCAGAGGGCTCTTTGTGGATAAAGCTTTAAGGGGAATTTAGCAGCCCGGCTGACAAATGTGATTTTGTATAAGAGCTCTAATTATGGTTTGCACTCCAGAGGGAGAGGAGAAATAACAAAATTGGAATGAAGTTGTTCATTTGTCCCTTTTGTTCTTGGAATCAATTGCTTTTGAGCCAGTTATATTTACTACAGATTTTTCCTGCTCAGCTTTTTGTTTCAGAGCTTATGCTTTTTGCCTCTTTGCCCTTCAGAAAGATAGCAGTGTGGTCAGCCCTGACACTTAATAGCCCCTTTTCTAATATACTAAATGTAAATTTCACTTTTGAAAGTGTTTTAGGACTTAGCCATAAATGAAAATTATCCTAGAAACACTGTTTCTTTGAGGAGGATCAACACTACTTATTCAGAAAATAGCTTCGATAACATTGCTTGAGCTGTCTACAGAGTCAGTGTCAAAACTCCTGCTCCTTTCAAGGGAAACCAGACTAAGGTCTAATTTAATGCTGTTGTGTCTAATTGTCACGCTGGGTAGCAATAACATAAATAGCTGCCTTGAAAGTGCTATAGATGCAGGCAGGAGTGATCACTCCCTAAAGGATGAAATGCATCTCAAAGAACATCGCTAATGCTCCATTCCATGAGTCACGTAAGCACAGTCCTGTTTTAAAGCAGACTGGCAGTCATATCGGTCTATCTGTAAAAGCATCTTCATCTTATTTCCTCTAAGCTACTTTTTTTTTTTTTTTTTTTTTTTAAGTAAGAACACTAAAGCAGGTTAGAGAAAGTTCTCATGCTTTCATAAAACTTATGAAAGTTTTTATTCAATCTTTATATTATCTTGAGTTGCTTGAAACCTTCGAATTTTTTTCAGCACTGTAAATAACTTTAGACTTCAGAGTTTTTCAAGCTTTTCAAGTTAATGTCTACTTTGGCCTTTTACATGGCTATTTAAAGATGAATAAAAAACTTCCAGGCAAATTAGCAAAGACTTCTGCCCAGTGCCCTGAATGTCAAAGTGAAGAAATTCAATGATGTGTGGATAAATGGTGGGAGTAACTACAATTCTCTTAAGGTAGCCAAATACTTTGTCATCTTATCAGGGATGTGCGTGAATGGACAAATGAGATTCGTATCTTATAACAATATAAGTTTTCATGTTTATTTTCAGTGTTGGAGGGGGAGAGCTTGTCAACTGTTTGAATTTATCTTTCAAAACATTGAAAATTGTGAAGGAAAATTTTTCCACAGTGTTTTAGAGAAGCTGCAGCTGGTTGATAGTAATATTAGAATAATAGATAAATAAATGAAACCCATTCATGAGAGGGTTATTTAGTTGGGTTATTAGCCATATCCATAGACACTTTCACAGCACAATAGAGAAATGGAAATAAAAAGGATGACGACGTAAATGTGGATTTAGCTGCAATAATTGTTCTGAAATTATCGGTATTGTTCATAAATGTAACATATTATTGTCTTCATCATGTCTAGTAGGCCATGTAAAAACGGGTTAGTTTCACACTGCTTTCTCTGTTGCTTTGTTTTCCAGGTCCACTGCAATATGTGGAAACAATTCCCTTCTGGTCAGCAAAACACAGAGAACAATGCTGTATCTCGCATATCCAACTGAGACCCTGGTAAGTGCAGTGGTGACTACGTTGAAAATTATATACCTGAGACCTCAGAGCCAGGCTAGATCACTCATGATCTTCCTGGACAGTGTTTCATTCTGCCACAGTGGAAGGCATTTTGAGACTTGACTATCTGTGGCAGAAATGTTCTTTCATCATTAAAAAATAGGGCTGAATCCTCAATTCCACACTTAGGCAAAACTGCCATTGAAGAACTATTTGTTATCAATACAGGAATTGAAAGCTCTGCAAGAGTAAGAGTTTAACAGTAGAAAGCTTGCAAGTGCTTTAACAAGTGACTCTTAATCCTTGCTGTCATTACACAATCCTACATTTTCTATTTTGCAGAAGAAAGCAGAGTCCTTGTATGCAAATGTCACACTAATTCAGCCCAAACTGCAGCCCTCTGCATTATGGTGATTCCTCACTTCACTTTTACATGAGTGCACGGACAATGACTTCAATGTATGGATCACAGCTTTTTGTAGGCTGCCTACAGATTTACAGTATGAAAAACTTGATGAGAATTGAATCATTCGCACTCCATTAAAATCACTTTCCACCTCCTCATAAATAAATAGTTAGAAGCTGTTTAAAATGCTAATCAGTGTCACTTGTTTTGAAGAGCCCACTTGTGCCACCTGCAGATATGCTTTTCACAGTTACCAGAAGATAAAACTGCACGGGAAGGTGACAGAGCACCTACACAGCCCTTTCCAAAATAACATCTATGAAACTGGTCAGAGATAACTTGTCTGCTACCCAAAAGAATGACAGCACGGTGCTTTCCCAAAGCCCTGGGAAGCTGGCAGAGAGGTTTGCTTAAACTTCCAATGAGTTTGGGTCACAACAACAGTTATTAGACAACCCATCTGTTGGACTTCAGTCTGTACAAAGCAGTCAGGCAGGCATTATGTGCAAACACTACGGCACACAGTACTGTGGTACCCAGTAATTACATGCTCAACTGGAGAAGGGGTTGATACAGACGTACAAAGGTCCCTACACCATGAGTGAATGAGGCAAAGACCTGAGCTGGGGACCAGAACAAGCAGCAGAGAAGCACAGGATGGCTTGTGTGGGAAGATCATTCAGTTCGATTTCCTGGTGTGGGCTGGACAGCCACACACTAGATTAGGTTGTCTAGGATTCCATGCAGCATGGTCTTGAACACCTGCAGGGATGGGGCATCCAAAGCTTCTCTGGGCAGCCTGTACCAGTGCCTCACTGCCCTCTGAGTAAGTAATTTCTTCCTAATATCTAACCTAAGTTTCCCCTCTTTTAGTTAAAAATCTCCCCCTCATCTTCTTATTATCCTATCAATCACTGCACATCCTGAATCAGGAGTGGGCACTGCTGATCATCTGAGACAGCCATGGGGGAACAGCTCAGGAGAGGGCACCAAATGCTGCCGAGCGCACTGCTTGAAGTATCTAATTCTGCACCACAACTGGACATCTGAAGGAACCAGAAACAAACACATGAAATGCCTCCTTCATGGTAAGGCCACGCCTGTTTTCAACAGTCCTTTTCAACAGGAACATGTTGTGCTCTGAGACCTTCTTCTAAGGTAGAAAAGGATCTCTCCAGCCTGATTAGACTTGAACAAGTATCCATGGTCTCAGCCACAGCTGCTCCCCCAGTTCCCAGAAGCACAGTGGTTATGGGATGGCTGGAAATCACATCCCTTAGCACTACTCAACACCACCTGCAGAAGTCATTTGGAGAGTCAGCCGTGGCCTGAGCACATTTAGCAAACAGACTTTGTCCACAAAGTCAGGCCACAGAATACCCATTTTTGAATAAGAAATGGCCTAAAGTCACATACAGGTCCCCAGGTACTCATTACAACAAAGGCAGGATCTCTGCTGGGAGCATTTAACAGCAATTTTTTAAGCAACCAGTAGAGTTTTGCCTGGGAAACTTAAATGTCTTAGCTATTTAAACAGGTTTGACATTTTCCTGAGTTCCTTTCCTGAACCTAGACTCATAAATCCTGTGTAACTGCTACATTAGATGCCAAAATACTTCCCTGAGTGCTGGGCAGACTCCTGGAGAAATTCTGCCTTTACCTTCACAGATGGTGGCACTGCTGTTTCACCGCTTAGCGTTATTCTGGGGAGTTCACTTGAAATAATGAACAAGCAGGAAGAGTAAAAACAACACGACTCACTGAGAAGACTCTACATACACCAGGCCATCTTTGTATAACCTTCAGATGCATTGCACACCGTATCATTCTGGCACTGCTGGTCCCAGTGCTGCAGCGTACTGAGTCAGAAGCACAGACCCTGACCACATAAAAGGCTTTTCTCAAATCCTTCTTGCTGGGATTGGAAAATCTTAGAAACCACTCAGCTTCTTAGTAGTGACACAGTGCTGAGGGATGCCACCTGTCTTTAACCTTAGATTCTTTTAATGTGCAGCAAACTTCAAACAAATAATAGCAGAATTTTAAACTATTAAAGAACAGTAGATGGGCTAGATAGAACATATGGATGAACTGACAAAATACAAGGCGTTGCTTTTCATTCCAGTGAAATCCCTGACTAATTTGTCATTCCTATGTAAGTAGTGGCTAGAAGTGTGGACCAAGAGACTGCTGCACAATGGGAAGCAAAGCCATGGATGCGATGGTACACCTGGAAGAGAAATTCACCAAAATAAAGGTTTTCCTTTATCAAAGGGATATCATAATGAAGGCGGAGATATGCTAGCAACTGCTGAAGTGTCTCCAGAAACTCAGGCTCTTCTCCCTGCTGACACAGCCAGGCTGCTCAGCCCTCCTGACTTGGAGGGACCCACTGTCAAGACATGACGGAGCATGCCCTGTGAAGCCCAGTGACAGCATTTCTGTACTGTGTGTCACAGTTACTCCCTTCTGAAGACCAGTGACCTTATTTTGGCAATGTGAGGCACAGTTATTCCCTCACTATCTGAACTACACCCAGCCCAGGTGGTTGGGAAGAAGAGGCCCCAGATGCCTCATTTGGCACTACCTGACTGCGGCTGAGGGCCTGGCGCAGGCCTATCTGGTGAAACACAGGGCGCATTCGTACAGCCTGTTTATGTCAGCTGTTCAGATCATTTTAAATGGGAAAAAATTAAAATGCAACCTTTTCAAGCAAAAAAAGGAAAACCCACCCTGTCTTCTGAACTATTTACTTTAACTGTGTTTTGAAAAGTGCTGATGGCAGATCATAATACTACACAAATGCAGCACAGTTGAAGGGTATTTGACAATTCATCAAGAGAAATTAAGTGTAAAGCTGCATGGAGATGGCTGAATGTGCTTAATAAATTAGGAATGAAACAAGCACTCTGTTAATGAGGAAGATGTAGCCAAAGTTTACATCATTCCATCCTCAGAAGGCCTGAAGGATCAATCAATAATGCAAATATTAAAAAAGGAAGCTAACTGCAAGAGCATTTTTGCAAGAAAAACAGCTGAAATTTTAAAGACAAAGGACCAACTTTGAAATCATGTTTTTTTAAACACATTCAAAAATTTATGGGAATAATTTTTGTACTAGCACTGATGAAGGTTTGCATGCTGAGATACTATTTAAATGAATAAAATGAAGCACAGCACCAAACAGTTTCATGTGTATCTATTAGTGCAAACAACATGAAGTCCTTAGTACTTGCTCTGATAGCTCGCCCATCATTTCTATTAAATGCAGAATGACTTGTATTCAAGTTGAGGGCTTTCACAATGATACTAGTTCTACTGCATTAAGTCTCTCAGGTTTTCCAGCCAAGATCCTCCACTGCTGTATACATACTTCTCAGAGCAGAGACATGACCTGCCATCTCAGGTGAGTGCCTGGCTAAGCATACATCAGGACAGTGGGGGTCTCTTCAGTCCCGCAGTCCCCAGCAATCTGTCTGGCCTGTAGAAAGCTACCTCTTGCAGAAAACTTATGGGCAAGCTGTGTTTCCTTGGCATCAGGCTGCATTAGAAATTATCATTTATATGTTATTTAAAAATCACCTGTTAAATTACATTTAAATCACCTCTACCAGAAGATTACCTCAAAGTTTTCTACAAATACTAAGAATCTAAAGACACTAAGTATCTTTAAAAGAATGCATATTGATTGCTTTTCCTTTCTAGAGATTAGAAATTTAAAGCAGAGTTCAAACGCTCTCCAGTTGTAGCTGATTAAAATAAGTACATTGCTCTTTATTTAGACATCCAAATAAGGTGGTTAATTTCCAGGGGCATTGAGTATTTACAGCTTCCACGCATATCCTAAGTATGCAGCTCAGTTACTGCAACTTAGCTTTGTAGACAAATATGAACCAAACTCTGACACCTTGAGGATCAGCAGGAGATCCAATTAATGGGAGACCCACTGCTGCTAAAAATTGCCATAGCCACTTTGAATTCAAAGAAGTTCTGACAATTTACTCCAGCTAGTGCTCTGATGACTGTAGCTTAAAATATTTATATAAATCAAAAGATGTTTTGCAGTGAGATACTGCAATTAGAGTATGCAAATGTTTCTTGGCACAAACAATTAAATATATACTTTGCTTGAGTGAAAACAACAGTAGTTGACCTGGGAGGCAACTCAGCTTGTTTCTCTGGTTTATGCAGTAAATATAAACAAGTAAAATTGTCCCTAGGGTAACTCCTCATATTGGTTGAGCAGATGCAGAAACACTAGTTTATCTCAACTCTGAGCTATTTTAATTTTGTCTAACAATAACGTAATCCTGTTCACATACAGAAACGCCACTTTTCAAAATGCAGTTTTTCTTTCTGGTTTCAGCATAAGCAGGATTATGCATCTAGGCTGCTGCAGCCAACACCTGCAACTCAAAATATGTCTTAAAGGCTTAAGTGGGATTTTTCAAAAGTGTCTTAGCATTGGTATAAGTTTCTGCATGCTAGGAATTGCTCAGAGGATAGCTCTAGCCCATTGCTGAGACCTTCTCACTTCTGAAACGTTGAGAATCTCGAGCCCTTTACTTTGCTTACGCATCCTACAGCGCTGAAAGCAATTAAAATATTTTAAAATTGGAGATGTTTAAAATGAGCATTTTTAAATACATGCTCAAATATACCTAACTCCTTCAGACAGAGTAAAACTCACCTCTGGCATGGTCAGCACAAAGCCTTTTGCCTTTTCACACCATAGGTGAAGCAGATCTCTGCTCACAGTCTTGTCACAGTGTGGTTTTTGGATGCTGCTTCACCTGCCTGTCCAGTAACTCTTACATTTAGAGGCACCCAGCTGAGAGAAAATAGCAGCATTGGTGAGAATGAGTACAGAGTCTATGGCAGGGGCACAGGATGCAAGTAAGTGCCAGGGAGTAAGGGTTTGTAGTGGGGGCACAGCAATGACCCTCTACCACATCTCATGCCCTACCTGGACTGCATCGGTGCAGGCCTAAGTGACACTGTCTTATGTTATCCAGGTGTATGTCATACAAATTCTTTATGCTACTCATTCTGCAACAGAAAGCCAAATGCTGCAAATGCTACAGTTTACCAGTTTACTGTCTGCACAAATTATCTTTTTTTTTTTTTTTTTTTTTTTTTTGAGTGGATGGCTTGTTTTCTGCAGGACTGAAAACATTATTCAACATTACTGATGTTGGCCAGCAAATTTAAATGTGTTTTACATAATATCTTAGCTATATTTTTAAGACATTCTAAGTTGATGCTTCTGAGTGTCCTGGAGTGAGTATTTTCCTTGAGGATGAGACCAGGAAAAATGTGTCTCATTTGGAGGCAGTTTGGTGCTTACTGGAGAGAAATAGGGTGTAGTTTCTTACATTCCAGAGAGTTGTTTCTTCTCTATATCCATCTCAATAAATTTGATATCACTGGTGGATTAACACTGGCTATTAACATCACACAATCTGGCCACCCATCAAAGAGGAAGACTTGGGTACATCAAAAACTTCCTGCACAAAGTGCATGGTAGCCATTTCAGCAGCTTTTAATTTTTCACTCCATCAGCATGTCCCATTGGTGGCAGAAATGTTCTGCCCTGCACTGAGAATTTCATAGCTTTCTTCTGTGGGAAGACCTAGCTCTGGGCTGAATCATCTGTCCTCAGAAGAAATGGCACTGCGACCTCCAGAAAGCCAGAGCTCATTGCTGACTCACTCGGAACCATAGAAAGTAAAATATCCTGTGAGACTCAATACAAAAATCAGTTATTCAGTTATAAAACTGAATTTTAAGTAATTTAAATATCTTGTACTAGTGACTGGTGCATCACTAGTATTGTCTTGTACTACCTTAATCACATTAAATTATTAGTTTTCAGAATTAATTGTTATTTGCTTAATGTAGGTTTTCTTTGAAATAGAATATCTATGAAAAAAAAAAAAGAGAGAATTTCCCCTGTATGTCAGCGTACTTTGCTTTTTCTATATCGGGAATGGAGGAATTGCTACACCTAACATTGCATGACTGAACATCCATGCACATCTTTTTCACAAGCTGTATGACTGTTAGCTTAGGGACTATTTCCAATGAACATCAGTCTTTCTCCTGTCTGTTTGGACTTTCAGCTGTCCAGGTCTAACCAATTCCCAGTCTCACCTCAATGAGAAAGAAACACGAAATGGCTGTAAAACCAAATACTGTCAGCATACTGCATGGTACTGAAAATGCTGTAATACAAGCACTCTACTTTTGTTCAGTAATTGTTCCTTGTGAGGACTGTAACCAGACATGCGAAAGATATAAGGGAAAATGAAGTTTACTTCTGAGGGAGTTCATTCACCAATATCAGTGTCCACAAAGGTATTAAAATGGCATGGTCACAACGTCAGAAGCCGTTGATAACACTGAGAAATTAGCTATTTTTACTGTTTCCAAAAGCAGACACTACTTAGTGAGATCTGCATGGCTAAGATACTGTTATGAGATCTAAACTTAGACTGAGAAGAGCTATGAGAGATTTCTGTACTGCTACATGCTTCTTTGTGACTTCATACTGATGTTCTTCAGAAAAGAATGGATTAGAAGGAAGGCAGCAAAAGCAAAGATCCCTGCTAAGAGATGATTTCTTAAGCTTTGGTCTAATTATAATGCAAGCACTTTGAAGTACATTTAATTAGAAACAGGGACTGAGAGAAACACAGGGGGTCCGTTCCCCAGGTGGGAACTCTAGCTGCAACTGCAATGCAAACAATAAATAATACTGCATTACTTGAGCCTTAGTGAAATGCTGGCTTGTGTTTTGCCTAATGGCAGATCAATACCATACAAATGAAGCAATTACAGTTGTGTCATATAAAGCCTTATTTGGTCAGCAGCCAAAATAGGGATTAGCTGGAAGAGTTCCTAGGACTTTCTGACTGAATATTATTGTAAAAGTTAATGGGGAAGATCTGATAGGCTGAGACAAACATAAATGGTGCCAGCAATCAGACGAGATGGCCAGCCCAATAACCAGTGTGCTAATAATTAAAATGCCCTGAAGCCAGTCGAACATCAGTTGAACATCAGTCCAAGATCAGGTGAAATTGTCACACAAGGACAAACCAATCCCTTTGGCAAGCGGCTATATAAATGTTGCGATCATTGGTAGAGATATGCACACAGCAGAAAATGCAAAGGCACCAGCACTTATAACCAGGCAGTCCATACACAGTCATAGGTACACAGTCACAGTAGCACTTCCAGTGTTTCAACTACAGGCAGCCAGGCTATAGAGAGAAACAAACAAACAAACAAACAAAAACAAGGTATATGGAAAGGATCTCCACAGTGGACAGAGTTCTAACTAATGCAATTATTGCCCTGAACACATGCCCACATGTCACTCCTTTTTAGTAAAAAAAAAAACTGGAGGGAATGAGATCCACTGGTGATGGAGATTTCTGCTGTTGCTTTCTAGAGGGAAGACAGACTGATGTGTGTTCAAAGACTGCTGTTTATAAGCCATTAGCTAATTAGCCATTCCCACTGTTTTGTCTCTAAAACTGTCTCTTTGATCAAAGACACTGAAATTTACTGTGGGGTTTCATTCTGAAGCACACACCTCCATGGATTTAAGTTAATAATGCCAACATCTGAAGTAAGAACAGACTTTACATATTCACAGCACAGTAAACACTATGCAATTCATCTTCACTATCCCTCTAAGGCTGATGGGCAATTGTCATTGCCCTCAATTTGCAAAGGTGAAATTGAAGTCATAAGGTGAACTGACCTTCTCCAAGTCTCCTGGGAGATGGGAGCAAGATCACAATTAAGCTCATCAGTCTGACATGACTTCCAGCCTCATGCTCAGTCAAGCACATTTCTTTGCCTCTCAGAAATCTTTGGGCCTTCTCAGGCAAGAGTTAGTAGAATTTAGCCTTCTGTCCTCGCAATGAAGTCACTTACTTCCTAGAGCCAGACTACACTTAAACAACTGTGCCTCAATTCCCTCAACTCAGTCTTTAGCCATGAAACATTTCTGATATTTCTGCACACCCTGACGAAAGTGAGGGATAGCCAAACTGAGGGCTCTGAATCCCACAATAAAAAACTCACTTTTTGACCCTGGTGTCAAGGGATACACAAAGCTTATCAACCACTCAGAAATTCTGCAAAGCTGCTTAGGAAGTTAAGTGTTCCATGTGTCCTGAGAAAGAAGATGCTGCTTGTTTCATTCAGTTCACTTACCCTTACTCTTCTGCTTTTCCAGCATGTGACTGAGATTTAGATGAGAACAACCTAAATGACTCATGATTCCCTGACTTGTGATTCACAGAAATTGTCACTGAAGCCTGGTGGCTAGGAGCAGCTTTGGAACAAGCAGAGGAGACCAGTTACTAAAAGAGCAACAAACATTCTGCTCCATAAGCTCCTGACACTTTCCTGATAATCCTGGAATTCCAGGACGTTGAATGTGACAGTTGGAAATGTTCAATCTGTAATTGCCACAAAAGGATCACAGGATAGCACAGACTGAAAAAGACCTTAGAATGTCTCTGGTCTGGCCTCCTGCTCACAGCAGGTCATTTCTGAGAGTAGACAGGAAGCTCATGGCTTTGCCTAGCCTGAAAGCCTCTAAAAATGGACAGTGCTCAGCCTTTCTGGGCAACCTTTGACAATGCTTGACTATCCTTATTGGAGAAAAACTTCTCCTTACATCCAGACTGAACCTGTCCTGTTTCATCTTATGTCCATTGCCTTTCACCTTCCTGACCTGCACTGCTGCAAAGAGTCCAAATCCATATTCTCAGTGACCTCCTCAGAGACACTGGAGGCCTTTGTCAGCTCCTCCCCAGGCTGTGCAAGCCAGCTCCCTGAGCCTTTCCTCACACAGCACATGCTCCAGCTCCTGACCATCTCAACAACCTTCTGAAGAAATTGCTTCAATTTATTGATGTTTTTCTTGAATTAAGGACCAAGAAAGGATGCAGTATTCTAGATACGGTCTGAATGTTTGCAATTATTTCATTTGATGTCAAAATATCTTCTCTTGTGGCCTACAAATTGAAGGAACTAAAAGCACTCTAATTGGAAACAACCTTGGATAATTGCCTACTATCTAAAAGAGATGCCAAAAGTAGCGTTCTGTTTAATTATCTGTGATAGGAAAAATTCTGAAGTCTTCAAGAAACCCTGATGATTTTCTGTTCACTTTCAACACTTTCATAGCCTGAATTCACATTATTTAAACTCTACAAAACTAGACCCAATTGTCATGTGTGATTTAAAGGAAAAAACAACAAAACCAACGAACTCCTTATCAGCAGGTAAGGTTAGAATGTAATTAAGATAGTAACACATTGATTGAAACCTAAGGAGCTGGATCTTAGCACAGAGCATCTGAATGTGGGCTGGTCCTAGATGTTACACAAAAAAGGACATATTTTTCTTAATTAAAACCAGCAAAGAGAGAAGCATCAATCTGTATCCTAGCTCTTGCTTTTTTTTTGTCTTGCAACCAGTAAAAAGCTTTTGTGAAAAGCTTCAAATTCAAAATTTTTGTTTAAAATGTAAAAACATGAAAAAAATTGCCAAGGAAATGTTTGCTTGTACACACCTAACATGGGGGTGATTTAACTTACCTACAAGGAGTTTAAATATTCTGTAGGAAATAATATACAGATTTCCAACCATATCCAATAAGGTTTTCTGTAGACTCAGTGTTAAGATCCAAAATTGATCTGAATCACACAGTTGAGACAACCTAAAATGCTATATAAAGAATTTCCACATTGATGTGTGCAAAATTAGTTGTCTGCATCCATACCAAGGAAGCCAAACATCTAATTTTAAATATAAAAATCTCTCTTAAGGTGCACATGGTTGCAAATTTTGCCTTCAGTAAATTGAACCATATAAGCAATAGATTGGAATGTACTGAAATATATAGTTATGAAGATGGGAATCCTATCTTTAAGGTAACATAATGGGCTGCCAGGTGTTGGGGCCACTCTCACCTGCAAACTTTGGTCATACCTGCTGCTCATATTGGAAGGTGCAAGGGAGTTGGACCTTCCTGTCCTGGCTACATGAAAAATAAGGAACGAAGGGAGGAAGGGAGGAAGGGAGGAAGGGAGGAAGGGAGGAAGGGAGGAAAGAAGGAAGGAAGGAAGGAAGGAAGGAAGGAAGGAAGGAAGGAAGGAAGGAAGGAAGGAAGGAAGGAAGGAAGGAAGGAAGGAAGGAAGGAAGGAAGGAAGGAAGGAAGGAAGGAAGGAAGGAAGGAAAGGAAGAAAGGAAAGAAAGAAAAAAGGAAAGAAAGAAAGAAAGAAGGAAAGAAAGAAGGAAAGAAAGAAAAAACTGTCTCCTCTGTGTCCTGGAGACAGATTACTCTTTTCACGCATCTTTTCAGAGTGGAAAGAAATAACTGAAGTGTAACAATAAAATAGGTTTCTGTATCAGGTCACACTAGGAACTATAACTCCACTTTCATCCAGTTGACCTTTGACTTTAAAGAAGTGCAAGGAAAATTGTGCTCAAATGTTGACTATAGAAAGCTGACAGTCCTGCTGAAAGCTGCTAAAAGAGAGTCTCGCTCAACAAAAGAGCAGAGAGAATTGTTCAGCATCATGTGATGTGCTAAAAGATATAGTTAAACAGGAGCTAAAACCTTTTTCCACTTTAAGTACTTCGTGACTTAAATGGAACAGATAGCAGAAGAACTGAAGCAGAAGATGAGAATAAGTCTTCCAGCTATAAAAATGCAGACACACTTGCACAGAGGATACCTGAAGACAACTGAGTAAAAAAGCAGAAGTTTTGACTCTTCTTCCTACAACGTGCAAGGTAGACCAATTCAGAGAAATGACTACCAATCGACCACAAGTATTTGTTCTATTAAGAAATCTTTTTAACTCATGTTGGTTTGTGAGATACATGTACGTCCATTTTCATCTGGAACCTGAGCACCTTGGGAATATTTTGCTGATGTGGGGAAATAGATTTTAGAGCTGAAGTTTTTTTGTTTTGTTTTGTTTTGTTTTTTCTTTATTGGGAAGTTTTCCACTTTGTCTTCTGGGATGTTCAACCATCCATTAGTTGGTGTGCTGAAAGTGAAGAAATTAATCAGCTCACTTAAACTATGTGAGAAAGAAAAGAAAATGTTTTTCCTACTTCTGATTTTGGATTTCTTACAAGAGCCAAGGCTGCATAGAAAAAACTAAATGGCCATTTTTTTTGTCTCTTGGAAGTCCATCTGGTACTTACCATCAATTGGAAGTGGTCAGTTTTGCAACTACCACAACGATTAATTGCAAGCTGTTGTGAAGGTGCTATTTGTTTCCCAAATGTCACTTCCACAGAGAGGTATTGTTACAAGCTGCTGAGATGCCTTTCAGTGCCCTGCTCCCTTGCTTTAGTCTACCTACAATTTACCTGGACAATTACTATCTTAGTGGGATAGATCTTTTACTTGGTGGGAATTGTACCATCAACTTCAAAGGGTGGCTGGATTGTGCCTTTAATGAATACGTACTCTGAAGCCTGTCCATTTCCTGGAAATTGACACCTAAAAAGCCAAAGAGTCATAATAAAAAGAAAAAGGAGAAATAATAACAAGCTGCATTGTTAAAATATAAAGAGCTGTATCTTGCTCTCTGCTGAGCTGCTTTACAAGAAACTGGGGAAATAGCAGGGAAAAGGACAGGAGAAATTTACTTCTGAAGTGCCAAGAAGCAGAATTTTTCCTCCAAGTATCTGTACATGGGAAACGATGATAACCCTTTTTTGTATCCCACTGGCATACTCTGGGGATTAATGCTTATCAAGAGTAGGCAAACTTCCAGAAAGTCAGTAAGGCATGTACAGCCATGATATCCATCTTTTTGAGAGATTCTGGTTCTTCACTGATAGTTTTAGGAAAGTTCATTGATTTTTTTTTATTTATATGCATCCATTTTTTACCTGACACAGAAGTGAACAACCTGACTGTCAGACTTCATTTGGTTAGATTTGGTAGCTCCTGTTTTGTTTGCATTCAAATAATCCTGGAGCAGACAAACAAAAGAACAAAAGAAGAAACGTGATTTTTTTTTTTTTTTTTGGTGTCTTCATTTCTTCTACAGACGTTGATGGTCCCATCAGTGCTTCTACAAGAGCACAGAAACTTCACCTTCAGCAATCACTAAATATCAGGAGGACAAAGCTCCTGTCTAAGTATTTTGTAAAAAAGGAAAATGAAGGAAAAAAAATATTTCATTGTGCTGCTAAGCCAGTGCTGAAGACAAAAAGGCAGAATGGTAGTTTAACCTGACTGAGATCTGCTGCAAATTTAAAAATATCTGCTGCTATTACAAAGTTTAGATAAAGATTATATTCTAGGCAGAAGTTTCATTGCCATTTCCACAGTGTGTATCACTGCTCTCCTCACCGCACTATCTCCATTTTGTCCTTTCAGACCTGCTAAAAAATCCTCATTTCACATCTGGTCTCACTAAGATCGCAGGGATCTTCCCTGGGAGTAAAGAGTAGATTGACAGAAGCAGAGGTACTAGCATGTGGCCTCCTCAGATTTTGGAAACAAATGATCTTTGCAGTGAGAAGAGATACAGAAAAAGTAAGTTCAATTTTTATTTATTTATCTATTTATTTTGGAATGTGTTTCTCCTACTCTACCAGAATGCCAAGTCTTGCCTGTAAGCAGCATCACCATTGTAGCAGTCATTTCAGAAGAGCATCGTAGGAGCTAGAAACTGGTATTGTTTATGGCTACTGTTAAGATATAGAAACAATTGGTAAATAATGGATGATAAAAATATGGTAGTAGTGTGCAATCACTGAGTTTGACCTCTGTTCTTTTAAAGCAAGGAGAAGCTGAGAAAACAGGAATCCCAGCATAGTTCCAGGCACTGTGTTGGTATTTTCAAGAACAGAATTTTAGTCGGGAGTTTTTCTTACTGAGTTTTTATAAGGTCATTTGTTTCTGTGATGCAAAATGATTTGAAAACTGGAATGTGATCTGTAACATCTTATGCATATTGTAAATATTATCCCATTTTGACTGATGGTGTAGATCATACTGTATGACTTCACATAATATTCTTCCCTTTACTTTAGGCATAACAAGGCATGAATTAACACCCCATTACCCATGCAGTGTCAGAGCTTATAGCATGGATATTTCTCAGACAGGTCAAATCCTTCAGAACGCATTGGGTTTTCTGTCAACTAAAAATAACATTTACTAGGTAAAAAGGCAGAGAGTGGGCCACTCTTTAGCAAGGAATGTAAAAGTCAGGGGTCAAAAGAAAATCAGTCAACAGAAAGTCTGGAAATGAATGTTAGCAAGTTGTTCCTTCAGCTGAACCTCAGAGGCATATTTAGTTTCTGCTACCTGGATTATTTCCGATCATTTCTGTCTGAAAACAGAATGTCTGTTTTAAAAGAAAAAAAAAAGAAAGAAACATCTTGAGAGCAGAGATAGTAGAGATCAGAGTCCCAGGTTCCACTGTTCCTCAGTGATGCCTCATATATTAACTTTCTAATTTTTAACCAAGACAAAGGTTTTCTCCATAAGAAAAGAGTCCAGTAAAAAAAAAACAAAAAAACAACAACAACAAATAAACAGAACTTTTATGAACGCCCTAAGTGTTTGGATAAAGAGCTCCACTGCATGATGAACAGGCAAATACATTTAAATAAAATCTTTTACTTGGAGAGTTTTTTTCTTGTAAATTTTACAAGCGGAAAGGTAGGAAATCGAAACAATCCTAACTTAAGCCATAAAATTGCAGTGAAAAGTGTTGTTATTGAGAGCTTATTCTCTAGAGAAAACACCTCATTAGTGTCCATGATGCTACACTCATGGCTCTTTCTGTGTCCTGCCAAAAATAAATAACAAAAAATACATCAATATATCTTTGAATTACTTCAAAGAGTGATCTACCTGTCCCATGGAGCCTGTTTCTGCATTGACACCAAGCTGCCAGCTACATGTACAGCTAGACAACAGTTTGGAGATTTGCCTCAAGAAAACTCAGACTTCAGCCATATACTCACTAATATTAAGACAATAGGTTGCAAAGCTCCCCACACAGAGACCCCCATTCATAAAGCATATTTATCTTATTCTCATAAACTCACAAGTTACCTCTAGAAAAAAGATCCCTCCATCACAGAAACCCCACTGGAGATAAAACTCCTTCAGATTCTGCACTCAAACAAGTGAATGCTTAAGATGTTGGCAAGGCACCCTGGGGATGCCTTTTCACTCCAAGCATTCTACAGAGGACTCCTTCCTTGCAAGGGCTAGAAACTAAAACCCATGGCTTTGCTCCCATTGCATTTCTGCACTTCACACCAGCGATCGGAAAATTATATCCACATCTCCTGCTTCACTGATGCCTTTCCCATGTTTCCCACCACATCTTACAAGAAACACAGTAAGGAAGGGATGAAGAACTGGCATTTCAGCTGGTGACTATTGCCACGTGGCCCTGTTCTCCTTCCTCACCAGAACATAAACACTTCATTTTAAGGTCAAGATGAAATTATTCTTTGCTATACATAAAGAATAGAGACTTGAAAAATGAAATATGGAATTCCAGATTCGTGTCTATAAACACTCCCTGTAATGTCAATAGCAGGAACTTGATACAGCTCTGGATTTGATCATGTTAGTGAACAGCCACCATCAATCCCACCAATTTCTAACACAATTATTCCATCTCATCAGCACATTCATTCACACAAAAACTGTTAATTATTTAGGTGGATCTAATTCTACCACACACACTAAGCAGGTCGCAAAGAGCCTCACCAGCACTCATAACCTGACCACCTTGCACCCATTCACACTGCATGCTGTGGGCTGCAGGCCAGCCCAGCACAATGTCACTAGTGAAAGCAGTTAGGGCAACAACGATGTTCTAGCTCAACCTGTTATCCTTGCATCAAAGAGCCTCAAAGTACAAAAAGCAGTACCTTTAAGACAATATTGCCCTTGCTTACTTTTCCTTTACCCTTAAGAGCTAAGAACTTCCATTTTCATCACTATTTAAACATGCTTATGATGCCCACATAACCAAAACAGAAGAGTATAAGCATGCAAGGCACAGAATTTGCACAGTGCAAAGCCTCCAGGTACTGCCCTGTAGAGACACAGATTACTGTGCGTGGCAAGTACACAATGACCAGAAGTCTGGCTACCAGATCATCTTCTAACAACACCACATTTACAAAGGCAGGTCTGGCTAAGCAGACCAGCAGCTCTCTCTTAACCACCTTTCAATACACAACCATTGAAGAAAAACACTCTTTATGTCACACTGATTACTACACAGTAGTTTTGGACAGATACCTACCGTGGTAGGAAGAGGAAACAGTAGGGACGACTGGGTAGTGCTATGAAAGAAACTCAGTTTTTGTTGTGATGAGTCTTTACCCTCAATCCCACATTCCTTTTCAAATACGTTAGGCTTTTACTGTATTATCTATAAATGAATATCACTGAAAAGGCAGGCAGGAAGGAGATAAACATGATGTGCAGCGTGATACTGCCCACTGGGCATAAAAGAAGCACACATCAGGCATTTCTCATTCTCTTCCACCCAGTGATATATGCATGAATCCTGCTACTCCACCAGCACTGAGAATAAATCAGTTAAGTTAACCAATAACTACTGGTTGAACACTGCAGGAGTGAGGCATGGAATCCAATAAAGAAGAGTTTCAAATTAAAATCCACTAACCTGCTCATGCGCAGGGTCATGAGCAATAGAGAGACCGGTCCTTGGTCACTCTGAAGGGTGGATTTCATCTGCATGAGCAAAGGGATGGATATGTGCACTCTAATGAACATGAGCCCAGTGATATGATGGCTGGAAATCATTGTAAAAGGAAGAAGTCTGATTATATTTCCTTCACTTTCTGTCTGCGCTACTTATGTGAAAATATATGGCCTGGTTTTCCATATAATCACATCAATATTATATGAAGCTGTTACCACATTTTCAGTGAAGAAACTCCTGATTTGCAATCGTAGATGGGATGAAGATTAAGAACAGGATATCTGAAGTGAAATAGGTGTTCAAAGAGCTTAGTAAATAATTTGCTACGAATAATTCATTTGAAAAAATTGATATTTTTCCCCAGTCCCGAACAACCCAAGAATAGAGTGTGAATGTTTAACATTTATATGTTACTTGCAATTATTTCTGAACTACATCAAGTAATTTGTGGTATACACATAATTCCAAAAGGAAATTATGATTATTAAATAAAACATAAGATTTTCAACTCCCACAGCAAATTATGTGTTTTGACTAATTTATGTAATGATCTGAGCTAGTCTGCCCTTCATGAATTTCAAACTACGTGGTCAATATTTGCAATTATCTGTGCTGGCAGCGGTTACAGAAGTCATCTGACCAGTAGCAGTCCAAATAGTAAACCCAGCACACTCTATGGTTCCAAACAGTTCAGGAAATACTGGAGCATGCAGTTAAAAAGTGCAGTTGAGTCTTTTCTGTTCAAAAGCACACAGCTAAGATGCCTCTCCCCTCTTCACTCAGCGCTAGTCTACATGGACACATGGATCAGGTGGTAGGCATGTGAGGTGTTGCTTGTTCTTTCTTCTTGTCCAGAACATTAAGTTAGTTGCTTAATGTTTTTTAATGGGTAAGCAGCACTGATGTGTTGCTTGAGGTTTGTCACTGGGGCTGGAGAGGGAATGGGGTGCAGCAGGAGAACAAGCAGCTTAGCACATGTGAAAGAAAGGCTCAGGAAAGACATGGACATTGACAGCCAGTCGAGACAGCTTGAAAGAAGATTTGGTCCGATTTTCATCTTGGGTAAGATTCTCCCTATCCCCTTTTATGAAAGATGTTTGAACTTAGGAGGTGAAAAACTAAACGTTGATCATATCACCCTAATGATACTTTCTGACTCCCACTTAGAGCAAATTGTGGTCTCACAGAAACATACGCAAGTTTTGTTTTCATCTGGGATGGAACCAGGATTTCATACCTTATCCTTTTTGATCATGACTTTTCATTTCTGTTCCTATTAAACTGTCTTAACGACCCCTCTTCCTTTCTGGTCTAACCACTTTATATCTCAGCCCTATTACTCTTCATGTATTTTGTCTTGCCAGCCAACCAAACCTGAAATAGACCCAAATTTGACATAAAATAACTACCACTAACTGCTAATGCTCAGGATAATAGGCTGGCTGTTACTGTTGATGTTGAATACTCGGCAGAAAATACTGAGAAGGACTAAAGAGCATCACAAAGCATGCTCAGGGCAAACAGACCACTGCTAGGATATATACATGAGCAGCTAGAATGATTTCTAAAGAAGTCTGCTGTGACTTTGGGCACTTTATTATCTAAGCTGCAAGAAAAGCAGCTCCGCTCAACTGCAGTGCTGCCTAACTTCTAGGTACTCTGCAGCACTGAGGGAGTAATATATTAAAAATATAAAATTAAAAATATGTGGTTGTGTGCTTTGGAAATATACTCAGATAACAGATTACCCTTTTTTATTATCTGCTGCCTTCTGCTTTTACAGCCCTGTGAGTTCTGGACATAATTTCCATAACTCTTTACAATTAGTAATTTACTGTTGACATTTCCCTCTGTCATCTCTTTGTGTTCTCTTACCACACCATTCAGTGGCAGAGGCATCAGTTTTTAAATCTGAGAGGTACTGAATGTTAAGGACCAAAAAAATTAATATTCAATCCTGGCAATAACTAGACTGATATTCCTTTGCATGTACAACCACCCCCTTTTTCTTTTCTTTTCTTTTTTTTTTTTTTTTTTTTTTTTTTTTGCTGCAGATGGACATGGTGATATTTCCATTCCAATCAGTGTGATTCAGCTAAGGCTTGAGGTCTGTGGTATTGTGTGCAGGTTAAATCAGTGAGTTAAGAGCTAACCTAGTTACTTGAATAGTGGTAAAGATGTTTCCTCTGCAGTCATGAATGTAGACAGGCATCCCCAGTTACTTCCTACACAGAATAATGTCTCTATCTACACCTGCAGCACCTCCCTCATCTCACTAGTGACTATCTCATCAGAGACTGTTTTAACCCCTACTTGTGAGCACATTAGCGAAACTGCTGCAGGGGAGTGCTGGTTGTTCCATGGCCCATTCACTCTCCCAACTCCCATGCACCCTATTGCTGTAAGACATCACAGGCCATATTCTCTCCATCTGTTGGTTGCTCTGACGCTTTGAAGAAAATTGGCAAGTCTACCATAGGAAAAAGACAACTTTGTTTGCATTAAATGCTGAGGACATCACAATGGTAAATATTGCCAATTTTAACACAGAGAAGTACCTAGATTTCTGTTTCCCTGAAAATTCAAATGAAAAGCAAACAATGTTCTGTTTGTGAATCTAAAACTCCCCTACTTGACTGTGTTTTATACCAAGATAACAAAAATGCTGGTGACTTTGAAGGCAGTACTGAAATGCATAATGCTGGAAACAAAACTTTTTTTTTTTTTTTCTAAATAAGAAGATGCTTTAAGTAAAGCAATTCAATTAAGTTGCTTTAATGAAAGGACAATTGCCTCTAAGTGATGACAACTGAAAAAAAAAGATGTTAAAAGCAGCTTCTTTTTCAGAAATTGGCAGCCAAGATCAATGGACAAAACATAAAATGTAGGCATTATTATTGATGCAGCTACTGATGCAAATAATGTATGCATAATACTCCATAAAGGGTAGAAATTGATGAAAAAGCTGATGAAATAGAATAGCTGATGTTAATTCTATTGAAGCTGACTTCAAGTAGCTAGTGTTCAACCAGTTTGGTTTTTATATGGCCTTGAAAGTTATGCCAACTATAGCTGTTAAATCCATACTGCAATTAGGAACTGTTACCTTTGCTGATCAAACAAAATATGAAATGGAAGAAAAGAAAAACAACATACCATGTTCACACACAAAACAAAAAATAGCTATATCAGGGACATCAGGGAAGGTGGAATACTATAACAACACATTTTATATTGTTATACTATTCCACCCACCTTAATGGAGAACCCTTCGGTGTGGCTACGCCATAGCCTTTCGAATCCAGATTTCCTCCCACTTTCATGGTGTCACAAGGCTTTCGTTGCTCAATGTATTCATTCATGGTGGACTCCAGCAGGAAGGCAAACTTGCCCTTGGATTTGCGGACACGAGCTACTCCCTCTGCAGTAGTCCTAGTGAACACTGACGGCTCTGCTGATTTCATGTAGGTCCACATCTTTTCATACACTGCTATTTTTGATCTCTGGAGAAAATTAAAAAGAAGTTAGAACAAAAGAATGTTGCAACATTTCAGAGTGGTGCTGTTCAAAATAAAATCAATCACACATAATTTTTCAAATAACGGGTATTGGGAAAATCTGACTATTAAGGGTTTCCTTTGAATCCAATGGCTAATTAAAAAAAAAAAAAAGACATAATAATGTAGATACTGTAAAATCAGATATCACTTTTAGGCCTTGCTACCCAGTAGCAGTTGCTAGTGAAATAACTGCATAGTTTGGGCCTGAATTTATTTTTGGATAAGACACACAGCAAATGTTAAAAGGGGTATTTTAGAGAATTATGTATGAAATAGAAATCCATAACAAACCTGCATGGAAAAGAGAAAAAAATAAAATAATTCCTCCAAAAATATTGTTCTGTATCTTGAGTTAATTCTCTGCTCTTACACCCACTTCTAACATCATTGAAACCACAATAACTTAAGTAATATTATGCTGCTGAAGGAGATATAATTCTGGGGGCATTTGGTCTTACACAAATATTAGGTATGTTTTTAGAACTGTAGTTCATAAATAAATCGGGTTTGTATCTTGCAAGTACTTGACTGGGAAATGTACTTGCTCAAGGAATGTGCAGGAATTCATGACTTAGCTGGAGATTTTCCTGACTGGGATTGTGTAATGTATTCACAAATCAAGAATTAGGGAATGATAAACCTTAAGCAAAAATAAATAAATAAGGAAATAAAACATCAGAAAGGGAAGAATTTAAACTTGGAAACCACAGTCGTGAGACAGCTGTCAAGATCAGAAGCTTCCCTGTGCTTGTTACATTAATTCAGCAACTCCTCTGCTTCATCCTGCAACAGCAATACATACATGCAAACCAGCAGCATGACAGCTGACCACTATCTGGTATTTTTATTCAGTAAGAGAGGGCATTTGTCTTCTCTAGTGTATGGGGCGAAAAACACTCTTTCTAGCCGTGACTCAAATCAGCTTTTCTTTGAGTCAACAAGAATTTCAAGCAAAGTGAGATTTGGTCTGTCAGCCCATTCCTATGCTGTGCTGAGCACTGCAGGAAAATACTTATTGTACTATATGGCCCCACACTGAAGGAAACAAAAGGATCTTAGAATATTTAAGCAAATATAAATAATGTCATCTAGGTATTACTTAAATATAGAATAGCTTTAAGAGTCCTGGAACCAAGATTTTGCATATGTTAAGAGTAATTTCCCTGAGCAAATACTGACTGATTGTATTATGGCTTAGAAACAAAGTTGTTAGGGAAGTACACCTAACTGGAAAATAAGCATCATTCAACCAGAAACGTTTGATACAAATACCATACAACAGAACATCATAAATCATCCATGCTATTTTTAGTTTGTCTACCTATTCCATTTTGTCCATTAAGAACAATAAAACTTAAATTAATAATAGTTGTGTATGTCCATAATCACATCCTGACTTGCTGCCCTCTCTTTCCACTGCAGACACAGCTCCTTTTCATTTACATAATAGCAGCTAAGAACAGAGCCTTAACCAAGCCTTCCATGTCTTCCCTTTGCTTTACACTCAGGTAATTTCATGGATTTAAAATTACAAAAGAAAAAAAAATGTAAGAGAACAGTAATGAATCAGGAAACATTTCAGGAATATTTACTTGCCTTTGTTTGCCTTTACTTCTAACAATTTCTTACATCTTAACATTCATTGCATGAAGTAAAGTTATAATAAGTCACTTTCCTTCAAAACTAGAAACATGCCACACAAAGTAATACTATAATTAACATGAAATTATGCCCTAAGTCAATTAAAAAAAGGTTTCATTTAAGTAGGGTTTTTTCTGGATCTTATTTTGTTTCCTCATCAAGAGATAAAAAATACAGAAAGTCTAAGATGACATCTGCTCTCTGAGGACATTTTTGTCTCCCAAGCTTTCATTTGTTAACATTCAAATTGCACATGTCAACCCAGAGTGAAAACTGAAGATATTCCTTATTACCATATGAGAAAGCTTAGCAGCTTTCCCCTGCAGCCAGTCAAGATAGGATGGTTTTCATTTAGGGCTTTTCTGAGGCTGCTAAAGGTAAGCTTTCTTTCTCTAGAGCAAGCTGCTCTGACAGTGCAACTCTTGCTGCTTCCGAAACAGGAAATAAAATAAATAGTTGATGGAATCAAAATCTGATTTTTCTTTACTGTGTCTTTAAAATGATTATCTTTTTCTGTTTTCAGTCTGGATTTAAAGCAGACTGAATGTTCTGATTTTCTGACGTTTTGATAAGAAAAGATCAAATGGTAAGAAAATGTCTTGATGGATCACAGCCAGTAATCACTTTCAGTAATGAGTAAAAGAAAATTTACCCGTGACTCTAATTCTAAAACCGATGTTTTTTTCCAACCACACACGCACAAAAAATTAATTGGGAAACAAATCTTCATGTACTATTGTTTGAGGTGGTGCCTGAGTTTATGTATTATGCCAACAGTGTTTGAATAAATATTGTCTGTCAGTGGTATTTTATCTTTGTCCCTGTTTTGTGCAAAAAACTTTAGAAATAAATAGAATCATCATAGAATGGGTGAGGGTGGGAGGGACCTTTAAGATTATCCATTTCCAACCCTCTGCCATGGCTGGGGTTGCCACACACCAGGTCACGCTGCCCAGGACATCCACAGCTTCTCTGGGCAGCCTGTGCCAGTGCCTCACCACACTCAGTAATTTCCTGATATCTTATCCAGATCTTCTCTCAATGAGTTCTTCTCACAGTCTGCACACATCACATGTCTGGGATTGCCCTGATTCAAGTGCAATACCAATCACAGTACTGTGGCAGAAATTTAACACCATGTGATGACAGCGGTTCAATTACATAATTTTTTTCTTTGAAGTGATCAAAACGGTATAAAACTTGATAAAACTTCAAATATCTGCATCTGAAAATGCGTCCAGTGCTTGGGGTTGTTTTTAATGTATCCTTTTATGATTGAAATAAAGACAAAAATACAAGGACTGCTCTGAAAGTAATGCCTCCTATTTTATTACATTGACCCATAATGTTATAGGCAGATGTTGGTGGTACAGTAGTAGAGGCTGAAATTTCTCACCAATGTTCCATTCAATGTAGCTGCCATGTGACAGATGGCAGCAGAGGGGCAGTCTGACAAAATGGCATCTGGCATAGAAGTGCAAATGAAGGAAATTTGTGCAACTGAATTATTTCATGCTGAAAAAATGGCACTCATTGACATTCATCAACACTCGATGAACATTTGTGGAAACCAAGCAGTGGACAACAGCAGAGTGAGGTGATGAGTGGTGTGTTTCAGCAGTGGTGACAGTGGGAGTGGGTCGCCTCCACTGGTACAGATTTTTACAAGATTTTATGAGCATGCAGGTTCTTGTTCATTAGTGGCAAAAAATGCAGAGCTAATGGTGGTGATTGTGTTGCAAAATAGTTTTTTGTAGCTGAGAATTTGCTCCATCAAACTCTGTGCTACTGTGCTCTTTGCATCTGTTGCAGTTTCCATGGAAATATACAGGGGGCATTACTTCTGGAGCAACCTACGTATAATCATGGATTTTCCTTCTTTTTTTTTCCTCTATACACTATGAGATTAAATTGAAAGAATAGCTATCACAGAGGACAAAAGAATATTTTTCTTTTTAAGGAGAGATCTTGCTACTCGCATAAATTATCAATTCATACAAAAAAGTTTCTGTGCTTACAGGATGATTTCAAAGTATCACAACATTCTTTTAACCAAGACACCTTTTATGTCACAAGACCTGACCTCTTCAGTTCTTGACAATGCCTTGTGAAAGTGTTCGGAAACACTTAAGAAAACAACCACATTCCTTTGTTCTGTCTTACTCCCTTGGGAATTCTTTTTTTGTGTCATCACATAAAAAGCTGCCAGTACTGCATATCCTCGAGAATGCAAGAAGTGAATAAATAAAAAATTAAATAAACCTGCTTGGTTCTCAGCATCATGGTTTTAATTATCATCACAGCTTCATGCCTGTTGAAAAAAATACTCAAATGCATACATTTCAGTGGACTAAAACTGGAATTCTTAGAATTAAATGCCAGAATTTGCACAAGGTGAACTAAAGAAGAATCTATGGGTTAATCATAGATGAAGAAGAATAAGAAGGACTACTGTGGGATTATGCTGTTTTCTAGAAAATAGGAAATCCAGCCATCTCACGGATTACAGTGTTTCAGTTTTTGGATAAGCTCCCTGTATCTGAAAGCCATCGTTTTGGCAGGCGTCTCATGTGTAATCAGGGCTCCCAGGAATAAAAAACTGTTTCTACCACCTCAGGGATAACAAAGCCTGCTCTCAGAAAGCATCTCTAACATTGCATTTAGGTGTATAGCAGCATATTGACTGTGCAAGAAGAGAGGTATGGACACCTGTCCCTGAAACATATCCATCAAAAAATGAAGTACCAAGCACCCTAGCCATTTCTGATGGATCACTCTCGAGTTAGTGCAAAAAGGAAGATGGTTTAATGGGTGACTTATTTCATCCTAAAACTCTTGTCCCAGACAGGATGTGGTACCTACAGAAGAAATACTGTAAACTCTCTTAAGACTGAGCTCCCATAAGGCACCATATTTGTACAGCTTAAAAGTATGCAAGAAAATATTTGCAAGTTTTCTGTGGGGCTGTATCTTACAATGAAAATATTATTTCACTACAGACTTTTTTGAAAACACTCAGCAGCTCTCTTTGAATTGATACTGTCTTCAGTTCACAAATTCCATTCATAATGTTGTTGAGTGACCTCAGTTTGGCCAAACTGAAAACATTCAAGCTACATGGGAGCACCTGACACAGAACAGTACCCTTTCAGAAAGACATACTTTTCTTCTAAAAATGCCTTAACCTGTACCTTTCATATAAATATTAGTCTTGATAGTCTTGAACCATTTAGTTACCAAGGGAGGATTACTGGCTTGCAACATTTATTGAAAGCCATGTTCAAACACTAAACTTACACACCTTCAAATGAAAGTTTGCTTCATTTGCTGGAAATGTAAAATAGAGCAGGAGGTGTATTTATTTATTACGTACTTTTGATGATGCCCAGGCTCCCTGTTTTCTGACTGGCAAAGGAAGAGTTTTACATGCCAACTAGATATATAGGAAAGCAAATGAAAATGAAGTAATCAATAGAGACAGCACAGACGTATGAATGGCTATTTAGGCTATTTCCTAATGCTTCAGCCGGATCCCCTCAAGTTATATTTTCTCTTTATTATTCATCTGAAAGTCTGTAAATTAAAAAAAAAAAAAATGCATTTCCTATCCAACAACCAAGACCCTAAAGCAAAATACATGCAGCCAAATCCATAAGTAAAAGCAAAACCTGCAAGACTGCATATTATCATCATGGACTTTCAGTGCTTCACATCATTTCAGTGCCTTAGCTTCAAATGAATCAATAATGCAATGCTGCTTTAATTATCACAGGCTTCCGTATCCCTCGGGGCAACCCTCCTCTCCAATGTGACAGGATCAATAAGTTTTCCGTGAATTAAAATAACTGAAAACTCCAACAAAAGGTGTCAGGGGGTAAAAATGTATATTAAGAATTGCATGAGTTACAAACCATATTATACATAATTGCAAACTAATAGTACTTCACCCTTTCTGAGCATCTTATCAGAGTGGTCAGTAGGGAAAACCGCTCTAATGGATATGTCAACTTACTCTGAAGAACTCTTTGGTTGACCCTGAGTCCAGTGTCCCGTAAGCAATTTCAGTTTGTTTGGCAAGGTCTTCTGCACTTTCTATGGGTGAGACCATTCGCTCAACAGTCAAGAAAGCAGCGAGGTTAGCAGTGTAGGATGAAATAATGATGAGTGTGAAGAACCACCAGACACCTCCAACAATGCGACCTGAGAGGGATCTAAACATGAATAAGATAATGCACATTTTCCTGTCTCTTCAGCCACAAAGAGAGAAAGAGAAAGAAAGAAGGCACCATTATTACTGAATATGTCATTACATAACAGAGAATGGGAAGGAAGCTATTCACATTTTAAACACTAATATACACTTTTTCTCTTTAATCTTAGTGCCTGATGTATACAGACCACTATAGTAATACATATCTCACAGAAGCAGAAGTATGAATTCTCTTGAACAGTAATCCCCATGTTCCTATTTCTGGAAATGTGTAGCACGGCAAAAATGTTGTCAAAATCCTCGGTAGGTAATTTCTTTTTTGAGACAAAAGTAAAGCCTAGCAGTTGCAAATCAGTAGTTTTCTCTTTTCCCTCTTTAAAAAAGATTTACACACGCATTATATTGGTTCCAGGATTAAAATGTTCCTGTGACCAATATAGCATACGTTCAGTTATCACAAGGACTTATTGAACATCCTGTACACAATTGTAATAACTCAACATTTCATATTTTGTTATTTAAGAAGCAGGCATTTTTGTGGTAACAGTTATTTATGATAAGTAAAAACTAGAATTTCCATTTTACCACCTGAAATTTGATGTGAAGGCTGTTGAAGAGGAATGTACATCCAGTATTAATCAGCAGCAATGTTATTTCTGACTTCAATAATAGCAGAGCTAGAGGTCAGTACTGAATACTCTAAAATCTCATTACTAATTCAAATTTGAAAGAATGGGTCATAAATTAAGTTGTAGTTATTGCACACTAAAGTTCCAGAACATCTAAAAAGGCTGAGAAATTCAGGATTGAGATCGTATATTACATCTGAAATAATCCACTCTGTAAGACCTAGCTTGTCACTACAGCATGGCTTTCACAAACAGCTGGTCAAATATTATCTCTTGTGTAGACAGTGATATTCTGCAAGCAGCACTGCAGAATATAATAGGGAACAGAAATGGGACATTCGTTCAGACAAGGCAAATAGCATAATAATGTGCATTTCACAACTGTAATACAATGGAACTAATTTAGCAACAACAAAATTCCTCTGAAGCCCACACAGTGGGATTCCTCCTGTGTGTACCTGTTGTTTCTGAGAACTGTTTGTGATTTATGCACACTGACATATGTAAATAATAATGGCTGAAATTCAAAGCAGATTTTGTTACTTTAGTTATTAAAATAAGAAAAATGAAAAGTCTTCCTAAAGAATGAACTTCAAAACACTGCCAGGAAAATGAAAAGGAAGACTTTACACTTCAGTGTTGAAGATAAAATGCAAACGTAAAAAGATTTGACACAAACCTTGGGGAAATATCACATCCTTGTTGCATAAAGGCACCCAGGGAAAACCAGAGGCTGTTGAATATGCCAAATTCATTGGGAGGCTGATCACTGGGTCCTTCTTTCCCATCCTCTGGTTCTTCTGTATGCCACTCGTATGGGCTAAACCTGCTAACTAGGAACAGGACCACACTGACACCAATGTAGGCAAAGACTATGCACATCCAGATCTCATACGCCAAAGGGTCCAAGAAGGAAAACACTCCTGGTTTAGATTTCTGGGGCTTTTTGATCATAATGGATATCCCCAAACTCATAAAAGGCTTAGAAAAATCAATGACCTCTTCTCGTACCAAAGTGATGGTCAGAGGCGCAACAGCAATCTCTGCTTTCTATAAAGAAAAAAGAAATATAGATGTATAGATTAATTGGATTTGGCTTATAGACTCAGCTAAGCAGCTAATTCCAAAGGTATGTTATCAACATCAGGACACTGTGGCTTACATGTTCTTTATACTATGTTTCTGTTTCGTTCTATCACAGTCTACATTTACTCAATATGCTTTTAGAAAAAGAAACATATTGCAGGGTTTTGTTTTACAGAACTATAGAAATACTTAATTTTCCTGTCAAAGAGAAGACTCTCAGATCTTATAGAGGTGGGCAGCAGTCTATGTAGGTCACGTTAGGTATTAATTCAAATTTAAAGAATTAAAGGAAGGATTCAAAGTGAAAATGGTCTTACTGTCACTAAATATATTAGTATTTTTTATAAGATCCAGAAATAGTTGCCTATTATCATATTTCCATAAGGTACAATCATTGCTCTGCATAAGCCAACTCAGAGTCTCACCGAAATCCCAAATTCCATGAGGTAGCAAATGTGATAAATTAATGCCACAAAACTACGGGAAGACAACTTGGGGAAATGATAGTTCAGTACGAAGGAATCAAGTTATAAGCAGCACAAAAGGTAAGTATATGAAAAATAGGATACAAAATTGTGCCATTAAATGATAAAAACTTTGTTGAATCCACTTCCAGCAGAGAAATTTTTTAAAAAAATCTGTTTCTTTAAATATGCTTATGTCAGTCTTTAATGAATCATTACGGATGATGATGGTGATTATGTCTGCTAACAATGATGTTTGCATTAACTACAAGGTATTGTAAATGCGCTAATTGTATTTTCTGTGATCCAGGACCAACATTACACTAAGATTTGCTCCTTGCCCTGTGAGCTAAAGCTATAATTGCATTAGTACCTTACATGGGAGTTGTAAAAGTAACTGGGAAGAAGATGGCAGAGGAACAGGGCTGCAGAAGCTGCTGAAAACTTTCTCCTGTTCATTGTGTCATCCTGTTACCCTACCCACAGCCGGGCATTTGGAACTGGATAATCTTTATGGTCCCTTCCAACCCAAACTGTTCTATGATTCTGTGATTACCACAGTGCTATCTCCAGGTGCATTCATAAAGATGAAGGCTAGCCCAGGCCCACTGGCTAGCCTGGACCTCTTAGCTAATGGGCTAAGGAGGATATCTTTAAGAAATACATTTTTTTGGTTGCAAATTAGGTAGACTCACAACCTGCCTTCTGCAGTGGCCATATCTGAGTGGCAATACATGAGATATTCTGCATGTGTTTCACCCCATTCCAGCCCCAATCATCTTCACGGGCACAGCTGAGTTATTCACAAGCCTCCATAATGTAACTGTCTTCATTTTCTTTTCTAAGTATTCATTTTGCCCAAATTCATCTCATAGAGTTGCATCTTCAGATACAGTACATATCTCATAGTTTATCAAAACTTTAGCATGTTTTCATTTTAGCAAGTTCTTTGGGACATAAATACTCAGTAAAATACAGAAGGACATATTTAAATCCCTCAAATTTCAACGAGATTAAAATAGGCTGAAAACTAAGGACGTGCTTAAATAGTTTGTCTAATCCAAGTGTTACATAAATAGCTTGTGTGATAAAGAAAAATTGAAATTGAAATGTAGGATTTTGGTCATCTCTAAATTTTAAAACAGATATATGTATTTAAAGTAAAACGCTTTTGTTTTCTTTATAAACTAAGTTATACTAAGCTATACATATTTTATGGAATTTAATTTTAAACTAATTTACTGTAGTTATAATTTAAATCTATATTTGTAGCTGCATAATTCTGAATAAATTAAAAGAAGTGACTCATTACAGTGCCATGGTCCAAAAATGCAAATTCATATTTAAATTATTATATATTAATCATCAGGTTATATCTGTCATTCTGAAAGAGTTGTGATGCAAACACTTATCCCAATTTTATATAAGATATTACAGTTTAAGCAGTATAATTAAAATCATCATTTTGCAAGCATACCAGCCATTATTTCTGGTGCTAATATCTGGGGTAACTATTATGGTAATACTTCTAATTCTCTGCATTTTAAATTCTGTGATACAATGCAATTTTAAAATCTCATTTCTTGAAGTGTTGTGGTTTTGTAAGTCTGACTAAAACAGGTAACATTTTAATAGTAAAAGATACAAAGACAAATAATGTCTAAAATATATTTTCAAATATCCTCACAACTATAAATTGAATCTAATATCTGTAATCTAAGGACTGTACGATGGTTTGGGTTACTGACATTGCTGCCTCGCTCTGTATTTCATCTCACTCATCACTTCTCTCTTTCTAGAAGGATGGCTTCCATCCTTAGAGTCAGTGTCATTTATAACCCTAAATCTCAAGTTCTGTGAATGCCTTCTGTAGAGTCCTTGAAACCAAATAAATGAAAGACTCCGGGAAATCATGATCTACTACTGCTAGTTTTTGTCATAGTCACATAGTAGTATATTTATTAACATAGTGTAAATGCTCAACTTGGTTTTCAAAAGTGTTGCTAAATCTTGATTTTCTTGTGTGTTTGCAGATTATGAGTAGTGTTAAAAAAAGGATCCTTGAGAGCTGTTAGTTTTTATGATGTGAGGTGGAAATGTGACAGCACCACTTTGGTGCTAGTTGTGGAGATTAATTTAAAGACCTAATTAGCACATTGTTGTTGTATGCAAAACATTGGATGAGCTGCATCTTACCAAATTAAAAGGCCTGCAGAATGAGCTGTCTACACTACCCTAAGGAGTTAAAGAGAAGAAATAAGTACTTATCCCATTTCACTACAGTTGCAGTCTAATGTCACGTGGTTCACAATGTAGATAAATTTGTTTCATGACAATGAATGTAAATGAACAGTACACAGCTAGGTCACAATAAGATGCCCAATAATTCGGAAAAAATCCAACCTACCCAATCTGATCATATTATTTATGGCTATTTTGTGGCACATTGAGGCCTACATAAACTCCTTGTTGTTGAAAGTTAAATAGCAACAATTGCTGTGCATTAAAAGTATCAGTGTTTATGGATTTAGATGATAAACAGTATAACAATAGTGCAAATTATTCATGATCATTTTCCCAGTGAAATCTGTTTGGACAAAGACTAATGACAACTCACATCCGAAACAACTCTACCTGTAATGGTATTTCAATCTAGGCTGCACAATACCAAGTACAGATGGATTCTGCACTCTTCCAGTTTATAATATGGAACAAGATTAAGCCTGATGGTGCAGATTTTCACTTTTCCAGAGTGTGTTATTGCAACCTTTTACATAAAATTTGTCCTTGGTGCAATCTGTATGAAGGTGGTAAAGCTATCTGAGAAAAATCATACAGGAAGTTATTTCAACTTTGTAAGCACATGGCTTCTCAGATTTTAAAGAGAAATGAGCTCTGACCCTTTGTGTGAAGCAGTGCAAGAGTAGCATATTCTGTCAGGGGAATTAATATTTAATCAAGGCTGACTGTCAGTGCATTTGGAAACACCTGTTATACATGCTTAACAGTATTTCAACCTCAGCTAGTGTTTCTTCTCTGAGCAAGCTAGTTATCAAGAGCTACAGAGCCCCACAAGGGACTACTGAGAGCACTCAGATAGATCAGGGACAAATGAGCAAGATTGTCTGATAGCTTTTCATATAGTGCTGAAATCAAAAAAGGAAAATAAACCAATCCTTGCCATGACCTTATGTACAGTCATAGCAAAGCTTGCAAAACTTGTCACACTATTTCCCCCGTGACATGATAGAAAAAAAAAAAAAATGAGCTACAGAGCTAAGGTAACAACCAAGCCATTTGCACAGCATCGGAAGGTGTCCAGCTACCAGAACAGCACAAGATGCATATGGGCTTAGCTAGGTGACATGGGATTAACTGGCACATGCTCTCACCCTCAGCAATATGAGCAGTGCTACATAGTACTGGGGCTCAATGGAAAGAGCAGGAGAGGCAAGGACTGTCCTGTGTGGTACAGAAATGCTTTCACTGGGTGGCACAACTCTGTTTACTCTTTAATATGGTTGACATTTAGAATCTGTAAAATGTTTCTCAAGCAGGTCATCTGGTTAACTTGCTAATTCTGTTGCAAATTTGGTCTCAGTCCTGGCTGCATATAAAAAGCCCTGCTTGAAGCACAGCCAAACACTCAGACTTTGTGATTATGATTTGCAGATCTACCAGAGAAGATGAGCAGCCCCTTACAGGAGAGCTTTGCAGGAAGGATGGGCTGATTTTCCTGCTTTTCTAAGTGGGGACCTGCTGCTGTGTAAATCATCTGGCAAGGACTCAAGGAGGTTGCAGGGAGAATGGTTTTTTTGATTTCCCTGTGGAAATCTTAAGTAGCACACTTTTCTGTGTTAACAGGAAGAACAATCTGCTTTAAAGCTACATCTGTAAATGTAAGTTGAACATGGCTCGGGAGCTCCTGGCCAGCTGGCACAGGACAGGCTGTGTCTCTGCCATGAGAGTCCTTGAACCTCCAAGCCAGAATGGCTACACTCAAGCTGCTTATAGGGAATAGTCTGTCTCCCATGCTAGAATCAAGCTGGGACCAGAAAACATTTTGGAGAGTAACTGTGGGCAAAAATACACCATGGACTTTGTATATATCTGTGATAATTTTGCAAATTAGGCAAGAGAGTTCAAGTGCTCAGTATCATTCCCTGGTACTACTGATATACTGGAATCGACACTACCAATACGAGCTTTTGGGTGCTACAGCAAATACTGGGCAAATACTATTAGTTTTTTGGGGTAAAAAAGCAGTCCTGACAGCTTTCAGCTTGACCATCAAACCTCCAAAGAGCCTTCATGTTATTCTTCTCTGTTCAAAAAATGAAGTGCTGACCATGTACTGTGGGATGTCCTCTTCAGGCTATTTGCAACAAGTTGCTCATGCCTGGGAGTTTCCTTGCTTTCAAGTATGTCAACAGCAGCAGTCACATCCCAGGACTGGTATGAACCTCTGTCTGAGCTTCCCAACAGCACTTTGTATGTTACTCCATTACTAGGGATGGTTGTGTTTCATGAGGTAAATTTTTCAAGATAAGTGAAAAAAAAAAGATTAAAAAGAAACAACCTACAAATGATCAGGAAACAGAAAAAGTGTAATTTCAATTTTCCTCTATAACTCTTAACTAGATTATAAGCCACTAAAACTCTTCTATCAAAACTCTACAGAATCTGGACAAAGGGACTTTCTTACAATTTGTAAAATTTCTCAGCTATTTTAAAAGAAACTACTGATGTAAAAGTGCATAATGATCACATCTATGCGATGGTTAATGTAATTAAAAGCCAGATAAGAAGTTGCCTTAATTTGGGTAGGATAAGTCTGAAAAACCCTTCATTTTTGACATTCCGAGAGCTGAGCTGCTTTCTAAGGCACTAAAGCAGATACAGACGCTTGGTGATCGCTCAGCTGTTCCTCTGTGAGATTAGCTCCTTCAAGAGCTTCCAGGAACACAAAGGAGTTTGTGATGCTGATATAATCTTCCCATTCCCACATCAAGGGAAATCAACAAACTTGGGGACATTGTTTCCCCTACTTGTACTGTACAAAGTCTATTTCATATCGTGGAGATACCTGACCTGATGCTAGAGTAAAAGACTGACAAAATCTGTCAGCTTTACATAGCTGACTGAACAAGGCTCTGGCCAAAACTGACACTGTGGGTAGACCAGCTGTTACTCAGCAGTCTTTCATAGAGGTGCAAGCATGATACATGCTCAGTGATGGAAATGTTCTCATCTAAACAACTTTGGGATTTTTTTTTTATTCCATCACTGGAAGGTTGTCTAACATTTTGGACCTGTTCTCAGTACAGATAGCAGCAGCTGAAGCAATCAGCAAGCAGAGCTCTGAGCTTTTGCTCCTTGTGGCAACACCAAATACTACAAATATTTCTCTTGCAACTGTTGGGACTGTTTTCACAATTACAACTTGGTCAACAGAATTCTTAACCATCATGCTCTTTCTGAAGAATCCTTCTCCAGATCAGTGTATAATATATGCTGTTTCAGTGCATATGTTTATGTTCCTATATGTTGTTTATATGTCCTAATAAATGACAATTTCTGACACTAGTCCAACAGTCCTATCTTTTTTAAAAGATCTGCCCCCATTCCGTGAAAATGAATCAATGAGAGATATTCTTCCCAACTAAACTTTGCAATATATCAAGAATAGGTGGTCTTGAAAGTCCTCTATTACTTTTAAGAGTAACAAATTTTTAAGGGATGTGAAAACTATGGATGTTCTAATGTCACAAAGTACTGGTTGAACAAATAGCAAAATTTGCATGAAGCTATTTGATTTTCTCTTGAAAATAAATGAAAGCACAGAGATATGAAACAGAATTCTGTTTCTTCTCTGCGACTTCAAGTTTAAATAAAATACACATATACTTCCTAATTTATGACTAATACTACAATAAATTAAATCCTGCTTCAAAAATTGGTATGCTTACCCCATAAACAAGTTCTCCCACCATCCCATTCCAGATTTTTGTCTCTGGATCCCTTGCTCCATATTTTCCATCAGGAACAATGGCAATTTTGTACTTGATACCAATATGTTTTGCAATTTCTGACGCCAGATCTACACAGTATCCTTCAAACTTGTCATTCCCTTCAAACGTATCATGGTTTTTCTTGAACATAACATATGGGGCTTCCTATAATGAAAGAATTAGAACTGTAAAGGAGAAGTATACAGAATATCCTTTGAAAAGCAACGTGTAATCTACTGACTGAACAACACACTTTTAATCAAACGTACATGGATATTATTAGCACATTTATATTTAAATATATGAACAGAAATCCTTCTGGATATACTATTCAGACGATAATTTGGCTTACACATTTCACAAGTTTTACCAACCTTTACAAATAATAATCATAAAAAATACCCAAGTGTGTATATAATTTTTACTTTGTGCTAAATTAAAGACTTTAGTACAATGTATAGTGAATAGAAAGCATGATCAGAGGTTGTGTCTGTACAACGCAAATGACTGTGGGATAATACAAGGTATAAATTACACATTTGACTTCAGTGAGTGCAATGGCTGTTCCAAAAGTAATGCCTTCTATTTTATGATGTTGGCCCGTGATGTCAGAGGTTGATGTCAGTGGTATGGCAATAGAGTTTGAACCTTCCTGCCACAAATGTATTGCATTTTGCTGCCGTGTGACAGATGGCAGCAGAGGGGCAGTCTTACAGAATGACATCTGACATAGAAATGTGGATGAAGGAAATGTGTGTAACTGAATTCCTCCATGCAGAAAAAATGGCACCTATTGACATTCATAGACACTTCCTGAATGTTTATGGAGACCAAACAGTTGATGACAGCACAGTGAGGTGATGGATGGTGCATTTTAGTAGTGGGGACAGTGGGTCACCTTCACTGGTGCAGACTTTTGCAAGTGCAACATGTAGGCTCTTATATAGCTAATGGTGGTGACTCCGTTACAAAATAGTGTTTTGTAGCTGAGAATTTGAGCTATGAAATACTGTTATTGTGCTTTTTGTATCTGATGTAGTTTCGATGGAAATAAATAGAAGGTGGTAATTTCAGTGCAACCAATCTATATCCTGTAATGTAACATAACTACTTTGTACATAATTTCAGGTGCACAGCCTGAGTTATTCACTTTCTTGGGGTTTAAAATGCACAGTTGCTCAGAGGCTGTGTACGTTCTAGTGAGAATATGGAAATGTGTTCCATAGGAAGTATATCTTCTCCTTTGAATAAAGAGTGCATATTTTACACGGTCTTTCACTATGGACCTAAGTAATGTGCATGAACAAGCATAGTATAAAGCTGACTGATATTAAAGATGCATGTCAAAATATCAAAATGCAATTTTGGTTACTGAGTGCCATTGGAAAGAAGTGAAAATTGTTTTGAAAAGCAGATCTCTGTAAACCATGCTACCCCAATAAATGTGAACAACATGTGACTGGGAAATTAAAATAATATTTTTTTCTATCTGGCTCTGTGAGGATTCAGACTTTAGCAATCATTATGTCAAACTATAGTTCCTGGTGGTATTTTAAATGACTTCACATAATCCATATTAATAGCCAGTTCCAGATAAAATATTGTCATTAATGTCACCCTTTGTTTGAATTTACATTCTAAAATACTGGCAACTTCAATTTTCTCTGAGGCTATAGCTGTGCTGGCTCTTGGCAAGCTTTTTAGATACTGACCTTGGTAGTTCTCTGCCCTAGTCACATCTTTCCTACATACCTAATTAGTGCACAAATAAAATAAAGGTAAATGGGTAGATCGAGAATTTGTTCTACATGGTACTACGTGAACATCAGTGTTAAGCAGCAGTAATTATGTGACCTATATTCAATGTTCAACAACAAAGGATACAAGGCATTAAAAAGAGTAATGAAGGATTACATAAATCAATTCCAACTTTTTTTAGTACGCCAGATGCATTTCTTCTTTCAGGTACAAAAATGTAGCTCCTGTTAGCAGGATCTGAAGCCACCCAAGAGAAGAACTTGATAGGCAAGTTTGAACAGTATATTCAATTTACTATTACAGAGCAAAAAGGCAGAAAATCTGAAAAGAGAGAGATTATATATGGGAGGCACTATTCCCTTTACTTATGTAAATTTAATCCCTGTGCTAACTGTGCTCATGACACACCTCAGTATAAGGATGGCAGAAGGGAGCTTTGTGTAAAGAGAATGGAGAAAGCTATGTAGTTCATTTACTTCAATGTGACAAAAATATACTAGATTAAATAAAACAGTTTGGGAATGGGGAAGCAGCAGGGGTTACTTAAACAAAGATGTAGGTTAGTAAGTACTGCAGGAATATTTCATTCTCCAATGTGTCCCCAGATATCTTCCCCTCCCATCGTCTCCTTGTGATATTCTCTACTACTGATGTGCTTTTGTAGGCCACAATCCTTCTTGAATGGTAATTCAGCACTGGAGGCCATTTATGGATTACCACCATTAATTCCACTATGAACTATGCTGCATAAAAAAGTGTTTGCAGTGGTCACATTCATATGCTACCTGGCTACCTGGCTCCTGCCATGTATACACATAGGTAAAAGCCCAGAGAAATCTGAAGATGATAATAGCAGATTGCTATATTTCTTGAACACTTTGTTTTGAGCACTGTGTGACCAAGGACTGCTAAAACTGGAGCAATACCCAAGCAAGCTATTATCATCTTGGCATATGTGACATGGACATTGAGAAGACCACTGAACTATAGCATTAACTATACATTATAATCACTGTAATGATGCAGTGCAGTGAGTTCAGTAGTGCAGTGTTGGGATTTTCTAAAAAAAAAAAAAAAGAAAAAAACCTGCTGAATATTAGCAGCAGTGCACATCATTCCTTGTATTCTCATTCCCTGTCAAGTGAGCTTAATGTCAACCACCTGTCTTCCAGGGGAAGGGAGGGAAAAGAGTAGGGGTAAGGAGTTCTGTCCTCTTTTTGTGGAATATCTTAATTTTGGGAAGTATTTCAGGCACATGAATCCAATGTTCCTCACTCATGTACAGTTTGTGTTCCCATTAGAGGAAATGTCAAAACCTTTGTCTTTCTACATAAGTTTTTTCCAGAGAAATGGTTAAAAATAATCACAGGGAAAAAATAGCATGTCTCCTGACTTAGCAGTAGAACCATATCCTGTCCAATATCTTGAATCTGTGGACTCTCCTTACAAACTTCAATTACATTTACTTGCTGCACTTGAAAAGTCATTTTGTTTTTGAAAGACCAGAGTCAGTCTTTACTAGCTTTTCTGATTCAGACATTCTTATAAATCCCAAACCAAAGCCATATAATTAAAGTCATGCAAAAATAAACAAATTTAAAAAAAAATCCTGGAGAGAGGTTTGAACCAGACAGGTGCAGAGGAGGCCAGCTTCTCCCAGAACCCTGACACTGAGCTGCTGCCTGCATATCACTGATAGGGCTGCTACCAAAAAAAAAAAAAAAAAAAAAAAAAAAATCATTTCAATTGCCTCTGCATAACAAAGCAACAGATGCTTCATTCTTCCTGTTAATGGCTACATAAATCTCAGCCCTCCGCTCTCCAAGCTCTTTGAGGGATCACCAAGAGGGGGAGCAGTGTGGTTCAGTACCACCCTCGCTAGGTGCAAGCAATAGTGACCCCATCCTGTGGAGGGACCTATGAGCGTAGACTCACTTGGCCTGAATTCTGTTAGGGATCGCTTTGGTGACTTGAAGGATCCATTTTGGTTCACTTCCCTTCTGCTTCCCTTTCTACTCATCCTGATCTTACTGATTTAGAGTAAGATATCGCAAAGAGCATCACTTATAATGTGAATCTATTATAGAGTGAGGTAGTACTTGCTGTAGATACTTTAAAATAAGCCATAGTTGAGTGTAATCTGTCAGCACAAGGCAATACAATTAAAATTAAGGGAACACATTTCCTCTTGCTTACTGTGCTGTCTTTACCCTTCTATCTATTTTACAGAATAAATAATTTTATTTAATTTTTGTGTCTACATTATCTGCCAATATGATATGTGTTTTCAAGGTAGAATTTGATGGGGGAATGCAGATGGGACCGAACGTGGCTTTCTGATAAAGAACTGCAAGAAAATTCAGATAGCTGAACTGGTTTCAAATCTGGACACATCAGACTTCGGGGCTAAAACTAATGAGGTATGCAGATGCTACTGCAATAACATCAGGACACTGGAAGGCAAGTTTTATTGGTTTGCTAAGAAGCAACTGATACAGATGAACTTGCAAGGCCATGCTGCAAAGACAAGAAACATCTGAATCAGTAGCATGTACCCTGCTGTATGTTACATTCTACCTGTGACAATGAAAATAGATTATTTGGTCTGTACAGCCTATTACAATAGCATTTTCTAAAGCAGTCGTAATGGCAGTGTAACGATACTGGCCCAAATGTATGGGAGATACAAGATATCTGACAAGGAGTATTATCTTTTATTAGATCAGTCGAAATAGCGGAAGACTCTAAGAGGGGTTTTTAGTGCTTCCACTTATAGCATCTTTCTAATAAAAATATTATTTCTCCCTACCAGCTTTTTATTTACTACATTTTTTGAACAATAAACTCTTAACCTGCTGATGGAAAACACAGGTTTGACTTATTGCTGAGTGAGGCTCAATATCACGATACTTGCAAGATTTCAGCTGTTTAATAATATTCTATTTTGTAGTAAATCAAGGAGAAGTCCACATTGAAATGATCAATGACTAGCACAGGAACAGGTATTTGAAATGGTGCAAGCTTTACTTATATAATTCACAATTTTATAACAATACTTAACATATGTAAATACAAGTTTATGTCTTCAACAATTACCTTTAGAGATGAAAACAAGTCATTTCACCACATTCCCATAAATTCATGTGTACAGTAAAATGCTCACAAGTGATTCATACTATAATGGAAGCTGGAGAATGTAACTAGTCCAAATATTAAACAGATCTATGTATGCCTTGCCTACTGTTAAGAAGTTAATTTCAAAATATTTAAGCACTGTAAAAATAACTTGTAAAAGTGACAAATATTTGTGCAAGGAAATGTCTCATTTTTTAAACAGGAGCGGCACACATCACACTTTATTCTGAAAAAAAAAAAAACAAAACAACCCACCTTCTATAGAAGCCAACTGAACTTTTACTTACTTTTTTTTTTTTTTTTTTTTTTTTTCTCCAGAATAAAGTGTCCAGGATTCGGTTTGAATTCTTTATTATTGTCATGCAACAAATGTTATTTTTTTTTCTCCAGTTTACTAAAGAATTTAATTAATAAATATAGTTTATGACAAAATATTTTTCTATTATGAGAAGATCAAAGAATTTTTGAGGTAAGACTTGGGCAAGCGTACATCACTCAAAACAGAGGGTGATATTTAGTCACCTACTGGAAGTGTTTGTCATCTTGGGTGCACTATGGTAGCCTGCCTGCCCTCCATTTGTTATTCTGCAGGTCTGGGTAGCTCAGATATCCTCAGCGTTAGCCACCTTCCTATGGATAACTGAAACAATCTCTAAATCTTTGAGTACTTTCATGAAAGCTTACACACTCAGGGAACAACTCATCCCGTGTGTGGAAACATCATACGATAGCTAAGACATCCACATGGATTGGTCATATACAGCATAAGACAGGCAGGAAAGGTTCATCCTGCTGGTGTAATGGTGTAATGGGGGTAGGCAGAATATCCTACAGCATCATAAATGTCACTGCATACTTTAAGCAGGCAACTGAATTGAGACCCTCTGTAAAGACATCTACATTTAGATGGCACAGTCTTGAATGAGATCCTGCTCACTACTTCTTACTCCTTCAAGATTAGTCTGCCAATACGAAGACTATCCTATCAAAATACTGAGCTGGAAGCCACAATGCAGACACAGATCATTGTATGTCTAGCTTTGGTTCTACAGAATTTTTATGATCTTTAGGTTTTGCAGTCTCAGATTGGGTACAGCGTTGTCTGTATCATGAAAGGGATTAGAGAATCTGGGGTAGTCATCACAGCCTACTCCCATATATTCTAGTTCAGCATCTCAGAAAGTGATGAGGAGCTGGAAGAGGTTGTCCAGGGAAGTTGTAGATGCCCCATTTCTGCAGGTGCTCAAGGCCAGGTTTGATGGGGCCCTGGGCAGGCTGATCTGATGGGCAGCAGTCCTGCCAGGGGATTGGAACTGGGTGGCCTTGAAGGTTCCTTCCAACACAAATCATGTTGTGATTCTGTGATCTCATTACCATATTTCTTATCTTGCTAGAACAGTGATGATTACTTTTCCTGGCTGAATAAACCACTATATTTGCCTTACTGTTAGAGAAGGTTATACACAGTGTCTCTACTCCAGGCATATAATGAGCCTACTGCACATCAAGCTGGGGCCTCTAGGGGGGTAATACTTCTGCACACAGGGTGAGGATCTGTCCATTCTGAGAGGGCCAGGCATGCAGGAGGATGTGAAGTACATGAAGTGCAAGACACATGGCTCTCCAAGGAACTATAAAATCCAGGGCTATGTGGCAGCTGGTAGATTAATGTATGTCACTGCCCATGTTGCCTGCTCACTCTGGGATGCTCCATCACCACTTGACTATTTGGTGATAGGCTGAGTGTCTACGTGCTGAACCAAATCTGTACAAAAAAATTATACATGCTCTTGCTACATTACAAATAAAGATAACATTTTGCCAAGTAGAAAACCTTGTACTAGGTGCTTTGATTGCAGAGCTAATTCTTTATAATGCCATAGCCATACAGCCATGTTACAGCAAAGTAAGCGTAGACACAAAATGTGAAGAAACAGAAGGCAAATCAACTTGTGCTATTTGGCTTCAGGCAAAAATTAAAGCAAGCCATGCTGAGAACTTGTAAACTTTTCTTACTCTGCCATGACACCTCTTTCTGGAGACTGAAAAGTCTAACAACAGTGATTGCAGAAGCGTTTCAGTTTAATGTTGGAAAATAGGCATGCAACCAGAACTATATGCCATCTACAATGGTTCAACCTCCCTTCAATGTGAAGAGGGCAATGAAGAGGTCAAAAACTCATTGTCTGGCAAAGAGTTGCTCTAGTTAAATATATATGTATATATATGTATATATATATTGTCTAGGTGTGTGGTTATATGCTTCTGAATATTAAATTAATTGCCCCAATAAGCCAATATTAAGAATCATGGTTGTAATCTGCCTTCAGAATCATGTGAGCAGCTCCCATTGGAGTCAATGGGAGATGTGCATGACTAGCTTATGGCAGAGTTCACCATATATTCTGATTCAAACCAAATTCTGATATATTTCTCTTGCACTGTGATTTCAAAACATTGAAAGGGGACACTTTTGGTCAAGAATTAGTTCTACTTTTAAATAATTGCATTTATCCCAAGATGACATGCTGCATAAACAGAGGGCATGCTTTGGAATATTAATTCAGCTTTTTGGTTTTGAAAATTATCCCACCAGTCCTTTCAATACAGGGACTGGAAAAGGTCTTTTGAAGATAACATTTATTATGCACATCAAAATGCTTCAATGCAAACAGGACAGGCAAGATAACACATTTTAAAAGCTTTCTTGTTTTCCTTTTTTTTTTTTTTTTTTTCTTTCTGGCAAACAGGAACCTTGCATATTACTTTTCATTATTATTTTTTACTCTCTTCTCCTAAGCTTGGAACTATTTATGGAAATTACAGTACTCATGTATGGTAGCTTCAGTCAAAGATCTCAGGATTGGTATGAGAAGAAAATTTCGACTGAAAGCTTGTTATTCACATCGTTCTCTTCTCAGCTTGGCAAAGTTGAAGGTTAACGTCATCTGTTCTAGACATTTCAGATTAGTCACAGAACTTTTCTTGGTGGTTCAGTGCCTGGTCATCCAGTCAGAGGAACAGTAATCCATATGGAAAAATTAGCTCAATGCTACTAGACTGGTGGTTAATACTTGAGCCTTAGTTAGGAATGTTCGCAGCATCTTGGGACTCTTTTCTTCCTTGATCAATTTCTTAAAATAGGATTCTTCATCAGAGGCTGAAAAGAGGAGGACTGTACTGAAGTATTTTTTTTTCCATCACCAAGTCTTTTTTAGGAAAAAGATACATATTATTTTAAATGTCCCATGCAAATTAAAAAAAAAAAAATACACAATTTGGTTAGGATTTACACTCTGAATTCCTGCACAGTAGTTTGGTTGGTTTGCATCCTTGAATGATAATCTTCAATAGGAGATTTTTTTAAAATATACTTAATGTATAAATGCTGATACACACTGCTGGAAATGTGGCAACTAATTGAATTTTTGAGTAAGAAAATATATTGACATTTTCCTTTGGAGTATTTTAAGCTCTGTATTAAATTAGAAAATTTTTGCTTAACAAAACAAACAGAATATTCCTTCCCATTTGACACGTAGCTAATCCTAAAGGGTTAAAATACCTTGTCTAAATGAAACAGGTGAAAAGGGCAGTGAACTGAGATGTAAAATCTTAGATGTGGTCAGATAAAGGTCAGCCTTTGCCACTTGGCTTTTACAAACATCAGCTTAAAAGGGCATTTCTGACTTCTGAATCAAAATTGTTAAACGTTTTATTTAAAATACAGATTTAGAAGAAAAAAATGGCTTTGAAAAACTATGTTTTACAAATGTAAATGAACGAAACAACCGCATTCTTCTTGGTCTGCAACCACTCTTCAAAAACACTAATTACATACCTAACACTGAAAAATCTCAAATTTATTTAGATTTTCTTAAAATGGAAAATTGTATTGACATGCTGAATAAATATATTTAGAAATATGTTTGAATGCATCTACTAAATTCATATTTTCATTTACAGTTACAAGTAAATAAAACACTTCTGATTGGCTGACTGAACCATAGTCCTTAGAATTTTAGCTCTTACTAAAATCATCTTTGAAATTATAATGTGTTGACAAAAGGGACACTGACAGTATAAACATTTGTTCAATCATGTCAGTTAGAGATTTTAGGTTTTTCTTTTCTTCCAGTTTCTTGTGAGTCAACATTTATCAATCAGAGGTTGAAAGAATAAATGTATATTTTTGAGAATTACTTCAGTAAAAAATGGAAAAGATTGTATACCGAAAGAAAATTACTTCAACTTATTTTTAAAAACCCGACAGCAAGTGAATCATTATTTTAAATGCATATCAGTAAACCTCTAAACAAGCATAACAGTCAAGATAATTAAGATATATGGCTTTCACCCTCCCACTAACCCAGGAACTGGCAGACTAAATAACACTATAACTAAAAAGGAGACTGTGTCACATAGCAGAATGAGCATTAAAAAAAAGAAAAAGAAAAAAAAAACTGTTAAAAAAACAACACCTTACCAAAATTGTAGTGACAACTACAGTCCTGTTCTCCATGGCTGAAGTGTCATTTCCAAGTGTAGGTTCATGCTGAATCAGAACTAATTTATCCATGTCATTCCAGTAACCAACCTGAAAAATAAAAGGTATATAATTTACAGCAGGTAACTTTACATTTGGTGAAATTGCAGATACAATTATTACACGAAGAACAGTGTGATCTGAAGATAATTTTGTACCAAAGAAGCGCTACCATAGATGTGTGCAAAGTAGTATCCACCCAGCACTTTGGGTATACATACCATCTTGCAGTGCTGTTGCAGTCAAACCTGGTACTGCTGACTCAGCAGATTCTGACTGAGCTGTGAAACTTATTCAACCAGGGGCACAAATTAAAACCCACCTGCAATATTCTGAATCCTTCCTTGGGCCATAAATGAGAAAGATATAAGAGTTCTTGCTCTCCACTAGAAAGTTTTCATTCATTAATCCCCCACAGCTGAGTTTCATTCCCTGCTCCACTGTGGATCTTCCACGACCTCCAGCCCAGGACCTTAAAAAGCTTGTTCCATTGGCACCGACCTTTGGTATTTACATTACAAGTCCTGTTGTTAAATTTTTTTTATACTCAGTGGAGAGATGAGCACTATAAAGCAGCTCATGAATGATATGCCGCCCCTCTAGAAAAGTACTTCCTAGAATGTACTTGCCTTTCCCTACTCACACCAAAGCACAATAAGCATGACCATAGTCTGAAAGTCTTTCTCTGTTAAGTCTGCTGCTGAAGTGAAACAAAGTTTTAGGCTTCTTGGCCACAGCCCTTCCCACAGCAGCCTTAAGGCGAAATAACTGCCTTAGTTCATTGCTGGTGCTGAAATACTGAGGAGCTGGGTTTAAATCATCCATAGAGAAAAAAAATAAAATAAAAAGAACAGGTGGAATGCCTGGAATCAGAAACTCTCCCCTTACACTCTCCCCAGACAAAGTTTTTTTTGCAGTGCACACCTCTGGCGCATAGTACAACCTGCAGCTGTGCCTCTGCACTGGTAGTGATGCTGCTGGGCACAAGACATGAGCCAGCATTACTTGCTGTAAAAGCAGATGGGACGAAGGCAGCTTGAAAAAGGGAGATTCTCTTTCAAACTTTTATTGATACTCTTGGGGGTTATAAGGTAAAAGTTTGAAACTTCTGCCCCCAAAACTGCACTCAGACTACATACAAAGTCTTTGGGTAGCTAAGCATGAGTACAGATGTGTCTATCAAACAATACTCTAGAACAATACTCCCACCTAAGGCATCTCTCCAGTTTACTGAGATTTTAATGAATTCCATTTAGCACCTGATTCTTTTTCCCAGGGAAGGTGCAGATAGTTGTAGTGATCTTAAATGTTCCTTTCAAAGATGAGCAGTTCAAGCTGGCATAGGCCACTCGAGAAGCAGTTAGGGACTTGTCGGCAATGACTCTTCCTTCCTGCCTGCCTTTATTAACTGGGAGTTAATGAGAGCAAGAGGTGGGAGAAAGGAACTCCTTGTCCATCTCACTAGAAGATGAAGGGGAATTTTAGAGGAAAGTGGGGTCTGGATTGAGTTTCAGTGTAACTGTGTTTGCCAAAGAACAGTCTGTTCCTTGGACAAGACTTCAGTGTGAAGCAAACTGGCTGGACAATCAGACCAATTATGCAGCCAATATTATTTTTAATGATTTTCAGAACCCAGAATAAAACTCATCTTCACATAGGATTCTATCCATGATATGTGGTAATCATCTTGTTCAGAACAATGTAGTGATGCAGTAGATGACTCCAGAAGTGCAGGGGAGTGTTTTTTGATTCCTGAGTTCATGTGCATTACTGAATACTATTCATTTTTAAACTACTCATTATGTTCAATATTCCATTCACTTCCTTTTATTACATTAATTTATTGAGAGGCAAGTAACCTTAGCAGTCCCTAAAGCCATACTCAGGCACACTCATCACAGCAGTGAATAGGCATTTGTGAGAATGACAAATATATAAAGTAACAGAGTATGGGTGAGTGAGTGATTATGAGCAAATATTTTATTTTCAATTAGAGAAGTGAATGGGCATAAACTCTTCCAGTGCACAACTTTTGTTACTTCTGGTCAACACATTCCTTTTCTCTTCGCTATAACTTACAAGCCTTGATTTATGTGTCTACAGCTTACAGAAGCTTCAGTTTCGTTGATACGTGGAGAGGCAGGTTGATTTCCTAGTAGGATGCACTGCTACCAAATATTCTCTTTCATCCAGACAATCACAGATTCAAAGATGAAATTGATAACTGAAAATGTCAAGTTGCTGTCAAGTACTGTGACCAACTTGAGGCAGAATGTGTACACTGAAACCTGGCAGTTTGGGAAGCTCGTTATAACAGTGAGTGATTGTTTTTCATTGTGCAAGTGTTCACTGCTAGGAAGTTCAGAAGGAAAGTAGAAAATGAATGATGCAGTGTGTTGTAAAAGTAAGTACCATAGCAAAAAGCAGACAGAAATAAAGGAGATTTTTGAGGAATGGCAGGTATTTTTAAAGGAATTCCAGCCTGTGTGCAAAGGTGTACTTTTCCTCGTGTGCACCCCAAACCTGCACTAAATCAACTGTGGAACTGGATTACTAAC